>NC_090265.1:885959266-886273797 GCF_040414725.1 Anabrus simplex | reverse complement strand
TTTTCACAGATTATTCATTCAAATTACGTGGTCCCGTGAGCATCCTCATTAAATCGCATTGTAAAGATCCCGCATTATCCGCTCCTCAAAGAAACTATTTCCCGAATCAACCTTCCTGAAATTTCAGTCCCATCAATGCTAAATCCTCAACGGAGCGTTTTTCAAGACACTGCATCTCACAGAAGGGCAGCTACGGCATACTTATGGATCTTAGTGTTAACGTCCCATCATTACAATAATTAGAGCAAGTACTGTACTGGAAAAGCGATCAGCACTGAACTTGCATAAGTGACGATCGCATTCGGGTGTTACTGTTTAGAGAATCCTCGGAAGTCGTAAAGCAGACAGTGGCTACAATAATTGGAAGGAGACAGAGCGCATTTCGACAGCTCTACTTGAAGACGAACAAGTTTTGCCAAATGTTCGTACTTGTAAAATGTCTACATTATGTCCAGTGTTAGATGTTCATGCACAGCAAAGCAGTTAGTCGTTTTTTTTTTTTTTTTTTTTTAATTTTCTCCCCACAGCCAGATTTACACTTCAGTGCCAGTGTTCTGTCCAGAAGGACAATGTAAAAAAAAGTTTAGTCTTGTCCGCATTATGTCATGCGGCCTTGTACACCTTCAGTAGCAAAGTCAGTCTCTCGAACCACAGCTCTTTACCTTCCACGTCCACAGAAAAATTTTCCCCGGAAATCTTCTTGAAGACTAGTCCATGTCGTAATTTAAATCAAGCGAACCTTCATTCCATACAGTAAAATTATCAGTTTTCAACTATCTTCTTGGGTTTTTCCTGTAATGTAGTTCGACGTACAGGGATACTGGAAGCCCTTGCTTGCTGGTACCAAGTGAAAAGGATATTCTCCAGCTGAGCAAATGTACATTATGAACTATCATTCACTCTCGTCTCGTTCTTCTTGGCAATTATAGGAATTATGCACTTCAAAGTTGAAGACCCTGACCCATTTCATTCTCGGTGGTCCTGTGCTGTCTTGGTTGTGTGTGGCGATTACAATTTTGTCTATCGTTCGTAATTGCGTTGTTTTCTCATTTCAGTTGCTGTTTATTATTGTTATTCATGACATCACGTCCCGTGAAAGAAGTAAGAACTCTCAAAGAATGATTGAAAATTGAAAATTATTGAAGTTGAATCTAATCCATTCGAAACAAGAGTAGATACCACTAAACAGCGTGTCCCAGACAACTGTCGCGGATTTTCTATAAAAGTGGTTTCAGCTATGCGCGGCGGAAATAGATTCCGCTGAAAAGCCCTGTGCTGGTGGAGATCGTAATTACAATGATGCCTTTAATGAAGATTGGGGACAGTTAACTGGTGAAAGTGATGCTGTCCCCGTTGATTTTGAAGGCTGTGGTGATCGATTCTCATGTAGTCTCATTTGGAGTGGAAGCAGTTGAAATGAAATAGCACGGCTTGGCTCTTTGAGCAGAAGCCTTGGCGCCAAGAGGCTCGTGGATGAGTTTATATACAGTAGAACCTTGATTATACGTTCCCGGAAACTACGTTTTCCCGTATTGTTAGTTCAAATTACGTGGTCCCGCAAGCATCACAAATCACGTTGTAAAAATCCCGCATTGTCCGTTTCTCGAAGAAACTATTTCCCGGATCAACCCTCCAGAAATTTCAGTCCCATCAACGGAAAATCCTCGATCAGGCGTTTTCCAAGAAACTGTATCTTACGAAAGGACGGCTGCGGCATACTTACGGATCTTGGTGTTGACGTCCCGTCATTGTGGTTAATTAGAAGAAGTACTGTACTGGAAAAGCGATCGGCGGTGAACTTGCATAAGGGATCATCTTAGCATCGCATTCACGTTTTTTTTTTTTTTTTTTTACAGAATCCTCGGAAATCATAAAGCAGAGAGTGCCCACGACAATTGGAAGGAGACAGAGCACATTTCGACAGCTCTATTGAAAGACTAAACGAGTTCTGTCAAATGTTCGTACTTGCAAAAGGTCTACATTATGTCCAGGGTTCGATTTTTATTTTTTTGCTTTTTTCGAGTGTGAGGCGAACAGGTTTTCAGCATTTCCCTCAGGGCATTGTATAGTCACTGGGCTTTCAGGCAGGAATTGAAACTGCTCCTTCTTAAGTAACACAAATTTACTATTTTAATATCGCATACGATTATGTTATCAAGACCAGAACAGATGATGCACCTTACATGCATAAAGCATTGGGAGGTTTCGGGATTGCCTATTACTGTTTTCGTCCTAATATAAGACTGTGAATTTCAGGTTTTTGTGTTAAAATGTTATACAAGCCCCAGTCGTTTTATTTGCGAACGTTACATTTAAAATCTTTGTATAATTTCGGACTCGTTACCGACTTGTACAGTGAACACGCTTTCCAGCTGAGCTCAAGGTCACAAATAAGCGTAATTTCGGAAGTGTTAATGATATTTTTTCTCTTTCCAATTTGATTGTGATTAGTGATGGGCAGAACTAAATATAATGCACTAGAGAACTTGAGGATTGATACTTTCGAAACCATATTCTCGAGTTCAACATAACCTGTAAAAGTCGCTGTAGGCCTAATTTACGCGGTACAAGATTTCCCTAATGACTAGGGACAGTATACCGGTGACCAAATTACAATGGCAGATTTTAAAAAACAGGATTTTGCCAACAAGTTGGACGCTTTTGTATCTAATGCGCTTTATTTTATTAGATTAGAGAATGAAAAACTACTTGTGGTCGATTGTCGAAGAGTTTGGCTAATCAAAAGTTGCTGAACTGAAAGAAGTTTTCATAGTATATGACGAAGTTTTCAGAGGAAACTGACGATGTTTGCCCAGTAAAACTGAATGTAAGGTTTCGATATTTTTAAGTCGTGTACCGGTAATTAACGTTTGAGCCTGCCCTGCTGTCTGGCTTGCCCGCTTCTCACCCAGGGGGCCCTGGTTCGATTACTGGCCAGGTCGGGCATTTTTACCTGGATACGAGGGCTGGTTCCAAGTTCAGTCATTCTTCGATTACCTGAAATTGAGGAGCTATTTAATGGTGATTGGCGGCCGCGGCCTAGAGAGCCAGGAATAATGGCCGAGATGATTCGTCACACTGACCATGCGTCACCTCGTAATCTGCAGGCCTTCGGACCGAGCAGCGGTCGCTTGGTAGGTGGAAGGCACATTGGGGCTGTAGTTGGTTTGGTTTAGGTGCGTTTGTAAGATTATAAGTATACATATTTCATTTTTGTGATGTTTAGCCAAATTGTTGATGGTTCATTCATTCCCGGATTTTCCGTTTTCCCATGTTGTACGTTTTTTATTCAGGGTCCCTGCAAAGACGGAGAATCGAGGTTCCACGTAAATAATCTGCGCACTACAGTCCAGCTTACACGAACCTTGTTAGGTGCTTACAGTACAGCTGCTTGAAACATTTTATCACCCCTAGATCATTAAACTGCAACGCGCTGATACAGTGCAGGGAGAAACGCATAACTTTCACATTACAGAGAAACGATGTATCCCGTGGATGAGCAGCACAATTTCCACAAAGAGCACGATTTTCTTTCCTGTGCATCCATAGAAACATCAAATGACCTTAAAAATTGTGAAAAAATGTCAGTGGTCATTCAAGCTTCTTTGTTTGCTACATATATCATCAGTAGTTTTTTCCTGTACTTAAAACAACCTGGTTTTAATAACTTTCCCCACTATGACTGGCACACTTGCCACGAAAATGAACGTCGCCCTGTCCTCTCTAGCATTGATTATAGTTTGTCAGCTGGGAGCTGACTCATGTTCATGATTACAGTTTAAATGTTCATGATTAAGTGATCTATTTTCCATAAATTGGTGAAACAATTCATGCATGGTGAATGGAGAACGTATACCACATTTCTAACCATGTATGTACAATAAAGAACAAAATGACAGAGCAAAGTGGTCGTGCTTTGAGAGTCGCGCAGCTGTGAGCTTGCCTGCGGGAGAGAATGGGTTTAATTCGCACAGTCAGCGGCCTTAAAGATGGTTTCCCATTTTCACAATGGGGGCAAATTTTGGGACTGTATCTTAACGACACGGCTGATACCCATCTAATCCTAGCCCTTTCCATCCTTCTGTCACTGAAAACCTTCAGATGTGTTAGTGCAACGTTAAAGCAGTAGGAGGAAAAAGGGAACAAAACGAAGTCTGAACTTTCTACCTATATTCCAAATAATGAAAAATTACACATTCTTTGAAATCATTCGTTTTTTTGTTGAAAATGCAGGTTATTGCCGTAATACGCAATTTGCAGTAAGAAAACTGACATTAATGGTTTTGAATTATTATGCAATGTAAAGAAAAGTGAAAAGGAACGGCTAAAAATTATGCTTATTTCCGTCGCTTATATCGAGGTTAAAATATTTTGATGCCTCTAAGGTTTACGTAAAGTAATGTGTCCAAATACAAGAACCGTATTTTATTTTGCTTTCCCCCAGTTCTTTTATGTCTCGCATCCATTGTAACTTCCCCCTCCCCCTTGCAAAATGATGCATTGAGGTTTTACTATATACACTGCCCTGAAAAAAGTTTGGTCACATCTTTACATGTTCTTAAGTACATGGTACGAATAGGCTGTCACGGCTATAACATGTCTCTAAGTTGTGGCTGATCTTGCAGACTGAGGTACGCAACGGGGCAAGCAGTTGTCTTTGAATGAAGCCACTCTTCAGCTTGCACTACTTGAAGAAAGGTATTCACAGAGGTATATTGCCAAAATGCTAGGGGTTACTCTGAATACGATTTGGTATCCATGGAAATATTCAGAGGACTGAGCAAGTGGCCACGTGGTTTGGGTCACGTAGCTATCAGCTTGCAGTTGGAAGATGGCGAGTTCAAACCCCGCCACCTGAACCCCGCAGCCCTGAAGAGGGTTTTCCATTTTAACACGAGGCAAATGCTGGCTCTGTACCTTAGGCCATGGTCGTTTCTTTCCCAAACTATTCTTAACCCTTTCCTATCGTCGCCGTAGGACCTACCTGTGTTAGTGCGACGTGTAGCAAATTGTAAAAAAAATGTTCAGAGGAGAATAGAAGTGGGCTGCCAAAGGAAAACAACCTGAAAACAACTAATTGTATATCAACACTACGAACAATACAGGTGGATTTGTTAAGAAGGAAGCCATACTTTCCAGTGTAGATTCAGTTTAAGGTCCCGATGGCCTGCTCAACTACCTGAACAGGCATATCCTGCATTTGACAGGAGACAGCAGTTTTCCAGACAACTTATGCACAGACATCCTGTGCTGTTTTTGTAGGAATCTAGTTTTGCAATATATCATTCAGATAGTCGTCTGCAAGTCTGGAGAAGGGGGGGTGTTAGGATTATTTTCATTTGACGGCTGTACAGTCTACCTTCTTATGGAGATATATCTGTTGTGGTGTGGGCAGGCTTAAGACATAATACAAAAATTGATCAACTGATCTGATAATTTGCTATGGATCCTTAACCTACAATCTTTCGCGCTTTTAGGATAAAGTCTAACTGGTATATTTCTAGTAGTAACTGGTGTATTTATACACCAGTCTTGTCAGCATATATTATTGGTTCAAGATGCAACAGGAAGTCATTAGGCTGTCAACAGGCATATTTTCAAACACCCGCGCAGCTTGTTACTCTACCACAGGAGTGATGGTGTAAGGTTCCACTCACATTGCTAAGATAGCAACAATCACAGTCTGGTGTCAGTTGAAGTTGGTCTGTGCTGTGTAAAGTTATTTTTTCTTATGAGTGTGATATTAGGGGTCTGGTCAGGAGCATTCCTGCTACTGTATGTGCAGTAGACTGTACAAACCTCCACTGTCTGGTCAAGCGTCAGGCGCCTAGTACCAAACCTGACAAACTATGGAAGAACCAACAGCTTAGGCAGAAGAGTTCTTCCTGAGGAGGCTTGATGAAGCCTTTGTTTAGGAAATGACACATAAATGCATCAAAGTGCTGCTGCCTTGACAGAAAATCCTCTGCAGTGTTAGGCTTAGCAAGTCAACTGCACTGAGGTAAATGAATGTTGCTTTCAAAACTAAAACAAGTCTCGGATGTAAAGGTGTCGAAATTACCGGACATGATGGCTCTTCAAGCAGCTTACGAAATTATGACTGTGAACAATATATATGTTATCTTGGAGTGGGAACATGAGTGAACCCAAAAATGGAGTTGGTTCTCCTCCTTCATAAAGTTGTAGACGTTGAGACAGATGTCACCTATGTCAATGATAGAATAATTCAGATGAGATTACAAGATGGAAACGTGCATCACACTTTGTTTCAAGTATATACGCCCCAAACACGATGTACCACAGATGAAAAAGTATAGGCTCGCTCCCACCTAGTGGAATCGAATCGAACAGCCAAAATTTCCACTCAACCGCTCACATCTAGCGGAACAGAATCGAACGGGATTCTATGGGAAACTTCAGGCTTGCAATGGGCAGTCTGATAGGTGTCTCTGATTTACCTAAATGTGTGACCTCAACCATAGCCCAGTATGCTTATAACACTGTAATGTACGGGGATATGCAATGTGCAGGTGACTGTCTGAAGTTACAGTCGGACTTGGACACCATAGCGGCGTGGTGTTATGTCAACGGTCTCAACATTAATGCTGACAAATGTAAATACGTTAGGTTAAGTAGGTCTCGACCCCCATTAGATTGTATATATAACATTTATAATGTACGTATTGAGCGAGTTAAAACCATGGATTTGTTGGGAATAACCATTTCTGAACAACTAAAATGGAAAACACAAACAGAGGAAGTTGCCAGGGTGCTCGGTTTTATGTACAGAAGCCTCTGTGGATGCAAATGGAATGCTACATGGACGGCTCACCTAACACTAGTGAGACCTATACTAATGTGTGGTCTACCTGCCTGGCACCCTACCACTGCAGCCAACGTTCACAAACTAGAAGGAATCCAACATCAGAATCTAGCTTCCTGCCTGCCCTCCTGTCTATCTCCTCCTTGTGTAAACAAAGCGACCATTCACCTGTCACCATTCCCTCCCACCTTTTGTTCATTCTTGCTTCATAATTTTAATGAGTTGAAAGTATTTCAAGAAGTTATGTTGGTGACAGTTTCTGGTATATTCTCTTTCGTTATGGTCAAAAAACATAAACATTATCTCAAAGTGTTCAGAGATACCTATAAAATTAAATTTCCGTTCATTTTACAGTCTTATAGAGGAAACTATTAGAGTTTTGTTGCGTGGTTGGTGTGATATAAATACAGTGGAACCTCTGTATCTTGAATCACCTCGGGAGATAAATTTTATTTTAAGTTATTGATATTTCGAGATACAGAGAATACAGTTTTTCAGCATGTAGAGCACATACAGTGAAACCTCGATTCTCCGTTTTTCGAGGGACCATGAAAATAAAACGTACAACACGGGAAAACAGAAAATCCGGGAATGAATGAAAACCATCAACAATTTGGCTAAACATCACAAAAATTGAATATGTATAATTATAATCTTACAAAAACTCCTAAACCAAACCAAACTACAGCCCCAGTGGGACTTTGCCTGCCAAGCGACAGCTGCTCAGCCCGAAGGCCTGCAGATTACGAGGTGCGCATGGTCAGTGCGACGAATCCTCTCGGCAAATATTCCTGGCTCTGGAGATCGGGGTCGCCATCTCACCATTAGATAGCTCCACAATTAAAGGTATTCACGTAGGCTGAGTGGACCTGGAACCAGACTTATATCCAAGTAAAATTGCCTGACCTGGTCGCAATTGAACCCGGGCCCTCTGGATGAGAGGCGGGCATGTTAGACCGCGAAACCGCATTAATTACCGGTACGCGAGTTCAAAATCTCAGTACTTTATATTCAATTTTACAGGGGAATCTTCGTCAGTTTCCCGTGAAAACTTCTTTCAGTTCAGCAACTTTGATTAGGCTAGCCAAACTTCGAAAAATCTAATAACGCCAAGCCAAACGACAATCGACTACAAGTAGTTTTTAATTCTTTCATCTAATAAAATAAAGCACATTAGATACAAAAGCACCCAAAATGATGGCGAAATCCGTTCATTTCTTAATCTTTCATTGTAATTTGGTCTCCGGTATACTGTTCGTAGTCAGTTTCTGGAAATCTCGTACCGCGCAAATTAGGCCTACATCGACTTTTAAAGGTTATGTTGTACTCGAAAACATGGTTTCGAATGTAAGTATCTATTCTTAAAAGTTCTCGAATGCATTATATTCAATTCTGCGCGTCACAAATCCAATCAAATTGGAAAGATAAAAGAAATGTAAAAACTTCAGAAATTACGGTTATTCGTGACCTTGAGGTCATCTGGAAAGCGCGCTCGCTGCACATGTCAGTACGAGTTTGAAATGATACCAACCATTTAAAATGTAACGTGCGCAAATAAAACGACTGCAGTTTTTGGTATTTTAACACGAAAACGTAACTTCCCAGTCTTACATCAGGACCTAAACAGTAATAGGCAATCCCAAGACCTCCCATTGCTTCTTTTTTTTTTTTTTTAATGTGGGGTGCAACATCTGTTTTGGTCTCGCTAACATATCATGTACGATAATATCAAAAGGTACTGAATTTGTGTTAAGGAGGAGCAGTTTTGATTCGTGCCTGAAAGCCCAGTTACTCTGCAGTGCCCTGAGCAAAGTGCCGAAAACCTCTTCGGCAGTATGATCGAAAAAAATGTAAAAATATACCTGGACATAATATGGACGTTATATAAGTGTGAACATATGACGAAACTCGTTCCGTCTTCAAGCAGAGCTGTCGAAATGCGCCGTGTCTCCTTGCAATTGTTGTGGGCACCCTCTGCTTTATGATTTTCCGAGATTCTCTAAACAATACCACCCGAATGCGATGCTAAGATGGTCTCTTATGCAAGTTCACCGCCGATCGCTTTTCTAGTACCGGTACAGTACTTGCTTTAATTATCGCAGTGACAGGGCGTTAACGCCAAGATCCATAAATATGCCATAGCCGTCCTTTCGTGAGATACAGTTTATTAAAAAACGATTGATCGAGGATTTAGCATTGATGGGACTGGAATTTCTGGACGGTTGATCCGGGAAAGCGTTTCTTCGAGGAACGGATAATGCGGGACTTTTACAACGTGATTTAATTACGATGCTCTCGGGACCACGTAATTTGAACGCATATTCCGGGAAAACGTATTTTCGGGGAACGGATAATCGAGGTTCCACTGTAATTGAATCACATGTATCTACGAGCTTTTACTGAACACAATATTTTTAACAGTATTTAACAATATACAAAGAAACTATTTTACGCCATGACTTTAATAACATTTATTATAGTAACTTTTTAGAAACTGAGCTCGATAGCTGCAGCCGTTTAAGTGCGGCAAGTATCCAGTATCGGAAGATAGTGGATTCGAACCCCACTGTCGGCAGCCCTGATGATGGTTTTCCGTGGTTTCCCATTTTCACACCAGGCAAATGCTGGGGCTGTACCTTAAGGCTACAGCTGCTTCCTTAGGCCTTCCCTATCCCATGGTCGCCATAAGACCTATCTGTGTCGATGGGACGTAAAGCAAATAGTAAGAAAAAGAAAATTTTATAAGACAGGATACATTGCATACAGTAGTGAAACGAGAAACATAGCTCCGTTAACACCTTTGGAAACAATTAGTCTCTTCTGTTTTTTGCGGTTAACCTTTCCTCCCTTCACGGTGAAACTTCTCGTCAATACCACGCAGCCGAGTTTCGTAAATGGAGTTTGTCATCCGCGACTTCTGGGCTTGCTTTCGTAAGTGACCGGTAATTGACACCCAAGAAACAGCAAGGCTTTGCCGATTTTCCGATCACTAGAAATTTGAGTTTTTTGGTTCCTCTCATATTAGTTCCCAGCTTCACTGTAACCCTTTCTTTACTTCATAACTGTTTCTCACAAACCACAATGCCATATTGCACAGTTAATGTTGCACAAAATTCGAGTTAGAGTATTTTTTGCTTCAACGGGGGAAATGTTTGCATCGAGAAATTCGTGTAACCGAATTTTGTGTAATAGAGAAATGAATACACATGAATAGGACAAACGGCCAGAAAATTTAAGGCACTTAGAGATACTGAAAATTCGAGTGATGGATGTTAGAGATATCGAGGTTCGACAGTTATTATTATTCGTATGTGTCATAAATGAGTGATTAGGTGCTTTTTCTTGTAAACATTTTTGTTTCTTTAGTTCAAGATTTTAAATGTAATGGCCAGTTCACATTGTAACTGTAGATATGTATGCCTTTTATCCTGTCCTTTTTTCAGTTAGACCGTGGCACAATGTATATGATGAAATCCAAGAATTAAAATATCTTCCTATTTTGTATTTCTAGAAGTTGGCAGCTATGACCACATAGAGAGAGAGAGAGAGAGAGAGAGAGAGAGAGCGTGTCTGGGTTGTTTTTCCCCCTTGCATCATTTTGTGGGTGAACTTATCCTTCTTATAACCAGAACACAAAATTGATACATGGATATTGGAAAGAAATCGTTACAGTTTTTCAAATCTTTTGTGTCTTTACATCACTAGAGAAACATTTTGTAATTTGAAAATGAATGGCTTAGCTGCAAATGTCATGACATTTTGTTTTCTATGTTGTAACATCCTTGCTTCTGTTCTTTGCTGGTAATGAATTAAAATAAAGTATTTGATTGAAATTAAAATGCAAGAAAGACAGCACTCGATGTAGCCACATCATGTACTCCAGACGTATGTGCATTAGCATTTCCAGATTGTTGGACATTTCTCTATAAAATGTTCTAATTAACTGGATGAGCCTGAATCTAATTAGTCATTTCTTGCTGCATGTTGTTTGTGATCCATGTCTGTAAATTAAGTAATATACCCTCACAAGAACAGCTTTATTTATAGCATTTGTTGTTTCACTCAGGTGTTCGTTTAGCTGGCGGAATGGCACCACCTAATGTGATGCCTGCTGGAGGCCCTCTGGTATCTTCTCGTAGTATCCCAGTAGGCAGAGGGAATATGTACAGCGGTACTTCTCGTGGATTACTCCGGCGAGCAGTTCCTACTCGTGGAGGTCAGCTTGAGATAGCTGGAGTTGTGGTTGGCAGCTGGGGTCCAAACTATGGCAGTAGAGTGGGCACTGTTACACCCCATCAAAGCCAAGTAATTGCAGCCCATCGTGGCTCTCGCCTTGTTCCTCCACAGGTAATTTCTATATCATGAAGATCGTGCATAAAAAGCATGTTCCTTAACGGTAGTTGTGTTGGCTTACTTTTTACTGAAAGCTGTTATCATCCAGTTGCCTAGCATCATGTACTTGAAACGTAGTAGAGAAACCATGATACACTATTAGGATCTTTTAATAACCTTACTCAAGAAATTAAAGAACCAATGCATAAATATTATAGAGGATTTGTTTCAATGATGTTTACCAAGCTCTACCAGGCAAATTGGCCGTGCGGGTAGGGGCGTGCAGCTGAGCTTGCATCTGGGAGATGGTGGGTTTGAGCCCCACTATTGGCAGCCCCGAAGGGGATTTTCCGTGATTTACCATTTTTACACTAGGCAAATGCTAGGGCTGTAACTTAATTAAGGCCACTGCCGCTTTCTTCCCACTCCTAGGCCTTTCCCATCCCTCGTGACCGTAAGACCTATCTGTCAGTGTGACTTAGGAAACAAATTGTAATTGATACCACGCTACATTCAAAACTGTCATAGCAGTACCGATATTTGCTCTCAGATTGTGCATAAATGATTGACTAGTAAATAAAGGAGACTGTGGTAAACAGTTCAGGATTCGAATATCATACTAGTAGCTTACAAAGTCAGTTCGTAGGCAGAGTAGTAAACTTCTTGCATGGGCCATGCAGCTGTCAATGAAAAGTATTTTTCTTCACACATTCTTTTGTCCAGAGCATTAAGCCACTTACAAGACAGTTTATCATACTGCATTGGTAAGATTTTCACTGTTTCAAGCACATTGGTTTTCTGCTTTTCCTTTAATTAATGGAAATAATTTTTCATATCCCTTCATATTCCATCGCACTAAAATCACCCTCTACTTACTGTTTCTTCCTCTGCTACATTATTCCCTTTGGAATGTAAATGTTTTGTTTGGCAAATACTCATCTGTCCTGTGGTTAGTAATTACTTTTAATAAAGCTTATGCAATGTTCACTCTTACTCCATACATCCTTGCAACTTTATTCCCCTTTTTCCTGTATGTACCACACTTAAAATATTACAATTTACACCCTAGGATGACAGTGGTTGACTGGCATATGAAACAGAAAAAGAATACATTTTCGTAATCAAAATTTCATTGCGTTCATGGCAAATCTGAACATGCTTGGCCTTTTCTTTGAAAGGGATCTTAATTGCTTCTTGCTTACTTGTTCCATCCTGCGACACCTTGAGGTAGTATACTGAGAGTCAACTCGACCTAAGCGGTTCCTTTGATGTTAGTCAGACTTCTGGTCGGCGAAAAGGCTTCCACAGCGCTGAATAGTTCCCTAGGTTCTTTACTTGTTCCTGAAGTGAAGAGTTTCCTTCAGTTTGGTTAGATATTCTGGTGAACTGACTTGACGAGTTAAAAAATTTTGCCCTGTATAAATGTGGAAAATATATCACAGGTTGTATGTTATTCGGGTTCGTTACCAACTCTTATATTTCATACTTAGATGGCTATGAATAGTTATTGTTCTCAGTGGTGTATGTAGCAAAATAATTATTAATATGAGATTGATATGTTATTGCACTGTGTACTTAGTAAACTTCGTTCGAGTTCATTCCATTGCTGGTAAGTTTGCATAATATTTGCGACGTTGAAGATGGATCCAAGAAAACTGTTGACAATACTGGCTGCAATAGCATGTTCAGTATTCATAATGGCTGCCAGCTGTGAGCAACATGTGTGTGATGCTGTGACGCTTGAGTCCCCTGTGAAGTACTTTAAAGCTAACAGAAGTGGAGAAAAATTAAGTAGTAAATCTAAACAATTTGTTTTAAATGTTTACAGTAGCCTACGACATGAGAATCCGCTGTGGACTGTGGAAGACGTGTTGAAAAATACAGCGCAGCTGACCGGCGTTTCTGTGTACAGTTTAAACGCCGCTCGCATGGAATTTAAACTCCACGGAAAATCCAAGTCTCCAGCGAAAGGTCGACCTGCGGCCAAAGGGAAGAGAGTTCATGTGTCACAATATTCTGGTTTTAAGTGGCATTCGGAGAAAAGTGCATAGTTTTTTCTTAAGAACATAATTCAGACTGTCAAGAAAGTGAGAACTGCAGTAAATAGGGATGATGAGTTACCTAATTTCAGTGAGAGTACAATTTGGAGGTTGATGACTGATTTAGGATTTGTGTTTAAGAGGCAGAATAGAGCTTTTACTGGAACAAGCGGATTTAATTCAGTGGCATCACAAGTACCTATGGTCAATCAAGGATTATCGTATACAGAAGCGCATGGTTTATTACCTTGATGAAACTTGGTTTAACGCTGGACATACACCATCTAAGGTATGGCAGGACAGTACGGTTAAAAGCAAATGCCAGGCTTTCATTCGTGATGTCAGTACCGGGTTTAAAGCCCCAAGTGGAAAAGGGGGTTGCGTAATCGTAGTACATCGTGGGAACAAGAACGTAAATAAAACAGGAAGGGCCTTACACGGTATGGGAATAGGATCCTTGACATATTCGATGGTGGTGATAATTTGTACTTTATATTCGTAACCACCCTCAACCTGCAGAAATGTTGGCATGAGGGGATCATGAGTTCGTTTTTACCTTCCGAATGACGAGACTACAATATTACAACATTACTGGAAACATTGTATTTTGCAATCCCACTCACAGGTGGGTTTTTGAGCTTGTTGAACTGTGAGAAACTGCCACTGACAGTCGTTGCATGAGAGCGGAATCGTATACTTGTGTTGCAAGTCCCCATGTGGCTCACACAAATTGCATTATGAAATAAAAATAAACCTTACTTCTCTTGCCTTGGTATTTGTCAGTAATCTGTAGGTTATGGTCAATAAAGGAATAAATAGGTATGGTACATAATCAAATTACAGCTATATGAAAGGAAGTGATTTCTTTTGATGCTTCACTATTTGAGAATGAAGTACTTGTCAGACGCACGACGTTACTAATATGCTGGTTGGGCGGAGATGGAGAATGGTGACGGGAAAGCAGAACAGGGGACGGCTCGCGTGTGGAAGGATGTTTTTCCTAAACTCTTGAGTTGACTTTCAGTATAGCATGTCTTTAAACTTCCAGTCCATTGTCACAAAATTGTGATGCCACCAGGTGTTTACTATTTCTTGCGATGTGTTAAAAACTTCATATTCCCAGCTCTTGTGACAATTCCATAGTGTAATTCAGTCGACGACTGAAATGAGTAGGCTTAGTACTCATAATACTTTGAGATACAGGAAGTGGTCGGCTGATAATTTCAAAATTTCCGTACACAAGCACAACTAAAATGAAGCAGCACACAATGGTCATTTCTTGGCTTGTTAATCTGATCTCTCCTCTATTAGAAATCAGTTTTGCCAGGCTGTGTGGCCGAGAAGGTTGAGGCACTGGCCTTCCGACCCCAACTCGGCAGGTTCGATCCTGGCTCAATCCGGTGGTATTTGAAGGTGCTCGAATACTCCAGCCTCGTGTTGGTATATATACTCGCACGTAAAGGAACTCCTGTGGGACAAAATTCTGGCACGTCGGCGTCTCCAAAGACCATTAAAGTAGTTAGTGTGATATATAGCAAGTATTATTATTAGAAATCAGATTTAAATCGTCCTCAACTCGAGTAAGCCACCCGGTCAGAACTACCGTGCACCACTCTGAAATTAATGCCGTAAATGGAACAGCAAACCAGATTGTCGTGCATAATTTTCAGTAATGCGGTCAAAATCATTGTACTCAACAACGATAGAACGAAGGTTTTTGTGGTAAATCTCTAATCCTCTTAGTGCCAGGCCCTGGTGCTCACACTATGCCAAGAGTGCCAGACCGATTTAGAGGATTTTGCAGGTTCTCATTCTCTGGGCCATATAATTCACAAATATTATCACTATGACTTGAAATTTTTAGTAAATGGTAACAAATGCTGCAAACTAAATCATAATACTAAAGTGCTCTTGGGTATTTTGAAAAAAATATTTTCCGAACAATTTTACAACACCAAAAATTAAAAATCAGAAACAAATTAGCAAATATCAGAAAATTCAACTCCCCGATAAATATTGATGTCTTCTTTGAAATGTCCTATTTCAGATGGATAAACATGTTAAATTTCACATTTTTATCTTGAGTAGTTTACGAGTTATTTACAATACTGCTACACATGACGCACAGAAAAAAAAATTTTACAAAATGACCCGCCTCCTCGATTGCATGTTCTCTGCCACTAACAGTCATGGCTTGTGATGCACAGCCCATGGCGTCCTTTACCACAGTTTTGACATGCTGTATGGGATCTTCGGACAGGGCCCCCATCTTTCCTACTCCAAACCACACAAACTTTTTCCCTTCGTCCAGGCAGTTTCCGGATTCCTTTCTCAGAAGGTACAGATACTGATAGTGCGGCTTGACAGGAATTTCCATTTTTCTCCATCAACCCCTCTTTTTCAATATCTTCAATTATAGAGGATGTGAACTTGAGACGGGTCATCTGGTTACCGGTAGTGTTTTCCCTATATAACAAATATGCATTCAGGACCATCCGTGTAAATATAGAAAAAAGTTACTTTTTTCCAGTATTTGAGTGTTCATCTCTCATCAAGGTAAGTCTACACCCGCTATAAAGTCATTGTAGTTATGGACAATAAGTGGTTTTACTTTTTCATTCTCTTGTCGGTGTATTGTGATCGGTTTTGTTTTATTTGCAGCGATGGCATCAGTTGACAACAATAAAACTGGTTTGTTTTAAATTGCTTTTCCCTGAACCCACTAATCTTGCTTCTGTAGTGTTTGGCCTCTCCAACATTGTACTTCCCACTAAAGCACTTGGAATGCCTTTCCTGTTCTTACAAAGTGTTCCTGTAATGTAGGTCGATTTGTCGATAAGATAACGCGCCAGGGATATACTTCTAAAGAAGTTTTATATAAAGACATGGTATCCCTTCATCGTATAGTTGCCCAAAGTTAGTAATTTTGTTACGACAACATGACCACGGCCATATTTCTTTGTCATCCTTTTCTTCCCTACTTCTAGCTCCTCCATAACAGTAAAAACCTAAACAGTAATGGATTACTGAATCGCACAGCATCCAAAACTTGATTCCCCATTTATGGTGTTTGTTACGAGGCAAATACTTAGTTAGTGCTGAGTGACTTTTGGTGCCAATCAAAGATTCATCTACACTAAGTTATTGGTGTGGGGTGTAATGGTATCGGAATACACGATTGGCATGCTCAACAATGGAATCGAACCTGGCACATAGGTTGTAGTCAGGGTGACCCGGTGGTGAAAGATTTTCATTGTTCACAAGATGAAAAAACCTCAAGATCAGTTGGAATCTGTTTCTTGAGAACAAATTTCCAAACCATGAAATATAACAAGAGTTTTTGACCCAATAAGAAAATACTCTCGGCCTTCTAGTTATACCCATTTCCAACAAAACGGCAACGAAAGCCTTCATTTCTGTCAATGTAACTGGGCACCACTGCTGTGTTCTGGCATGTGGTGACAAGACATGACCTCTCAAAAACTGATTAGCATATCTGTTTGTCTCTGTAGTTATGATGTTCCATAATTGAGCCGTGAAAAACAAATAAAAATACACAATAGGTTTTGCATCTGAGGAAGGGGCGTGTCTTGGGCCAGGAGTCTCATAATAGCCAGGTGAGGGTTGGTATTTTACATCTTGACCTACCTGAATTTCACGAAAAACAGGAATTTGTTGCTGTTGGACGTTGTTAGAGCTGTCATTATCATCAGTACTGTCATTACCACTTTCGCTACCACTATCACTTCCACTGTTTACACTCGGACAACGAACACATGGTCGGGTGTTTACAGAAAAATCGTCGTTAACACTCTCGATAACACTTTCACTTCCCTCTTCCTCACTTGTTGGAGGAATGAATTCCTCATCCGAGTCATCATCCTCTTCTTCACTTGTATTATTAAGATATACAGCCAGTTTGTCATCGTCAACAAAGTCACTTCTCCCTCTAGTCGCCATTTTACTCACACGGCATGGAGATCATACGTCATAGATGAGCACGGATTTCAGAAATTCGCTGCATGAAAACGCACCATCTACCGGCGTAGTAAAAAACTGACATTTCTCTATAGACTCGACGCACAAGATGTTGCCATCTGATGGCCGAAGCTGTACTAACTCGTATAGAAAAGTGTGCTAACCAGACGACGATATATCGTAGTTGGCACTTTACGTGTATATGCGGAACAACGATATATCGTCTTGCTCTCTACGGGTTAAACATTCGGTTATATGTAGAGGCAATTCTTACTACTAATTGTCTCTCAAAAAATTGAGATCTCAACACATTTGTCTTCGCTCAATATAATTGGATGCGAGGCTTACGAACCTGGGACATCATAATGCAGAGGTTAAAGTAGGCCTTAATTTCATGCCCACTAGCGTCAAACCACCTTTCACAGTCTTTTTTCGCGTGGGTCTGATAATTGTTCCATAGCATAAATATTTGTTGCCCGTGCGTTGTAGGAAACTACTGGTCCATAACTTCCATGAATACAGACAACTCGGATACAGAATTATCTAAATATTTGTCTCTAATTTCTCCTGATACCCCTGGAGACCCTGTAAAGTGATGAATAATTGGTTAGTTATATCTATTACTAACCCATACCCAGTCACTCTTTTTGGTTTCGTGTGCAGAACTTGGGTACAATTTCACTGCCACTCGTATCTAAAATTATTGTAGTGTATTATATATAGTATCTGTGGTATCTGTAGTAGTAGAATTCTGTTGTAGTAATTAGGGTAGACTTAACTGCAGTTTAGAATTGTGTAACTCTTGTGTATTATTCTGTTTCCAGTAATTAACAATTTTCACCCTGTTAGGGTGTTATAGGAATAAAAAAATCATAAACTAAGTAGTATTGTAGTGTAGTTGTAGCCTATATTAATTACCTTATTGTCGTGTGATCTTTGTGAACTATCCTAGACAATATTTCTTTCGTTTCATTTTTATTTTGCACAGAATAAGTTCATTTTTCCTTTTCTTTTCATTATTCAGTACAGAATGGCTAAAGAGTGCAAGTGTAGTAACTGTGGGTGTGGCCAGGCATTAAGGAGTATGAGGGAGGAGTTTGAGGGAGATAATTAGGATTCTCTCAGAGGACAGGAAGGAAGGTAGGCCTCCCTCAAACAATGTACAGGATACAATAGGTATAAAAGAGGAATGGGAAGGAAAGGGGGGAATTGTGGAAGACAGGTGGTCTAATGTTTTAAGGGGAAGGAGATTGCAGGCTAAGGGCTCCATTCAGGATCAGAATTCAGGACAGGTGTCTATGGGGAATCTGTACGAGTCACTGCAGGTAGAATAACCGAGGGAAGATAAGGAAGGAAAGGTAAGTATGGAGTAGTGAATAGGAAAAGTCAGGTGGAACAGGGTCATGGGATGGAGAAAAGAGAGGAGGAAGTAGCTTCTGCAGATGTCTGGAAAGATAGGACTGACCAGGAGGGGAGGGGTTAAATGAGGTGGGTGGAGTTGAGGCTCTGGTCATGCAGGATTCCATTGTTAGACATTTTTAGGAAGGTGTATGGAGGAAAGGGTACCAGGGTAGTGTGTTATCTAGGAATTAGGTTACGGCAGATGTGTAGGAAAGGAGGTGGTAGTGTTTCGCATTGTTACTAAAATCGTAAGACAAGCAGGTATAAGTACCAACATAGTTGGGGGTGTGTGGGACCTGGTACATGCAGCACAGCTGATGTTTAAGGAAGCGGAGATTATCAGTGGAATATTGTGTAGGAGGGATACTAACTGGAAGGTGATTGGGGATTTAAATGAGACTGTGGAGTGGGTATGTGGGAAAACTCGGAGTAAGATTTCTAGTTTCTAATGGGTGGGTAGGGATCTGCACTCAGATGGCCTTCATTTAAACCACAGTGATACATATGTTAGGACAACTAATCCAGCCAGGAAGACTGCAAAAGCTATTGGGTCATTGATCCTCAGCATACACCTAAGGACGTATCTCCTACAGAACTGCTCCAGCTTGAGAAGAATGCCCTATTTCTTTAGAGATGAGCCGTACACCAAGAATTTATCATCTTTAACTTTTTCGTAGTTTCCAAATTCTTCTTTCACCAGAATGAATACTCCCCCTTCTACCATTCCTATCCTATCTCTACGATACACATTCCAGTTCCGTGAGAAAATTTCTGCATGCATTATATCATTTCTCAGCTATGATTCAACTCTTGTTACAATTACTTAATTCTATTAATTTCTTTACAATACTTCTGCAGTTGAGCACTAACATTGTCATCCCTACTTGATTTCCAGTTCCCTGTTCCCTTATCACGGCTCTGTAGCCCATCCTGTTTCGCTATAACCCTTCTAAACACTGACTTTACTAGAGCGGACTGGGCAACACACGTGAGCTTGGACCTAACCAATTATCTGCACCTTATGGGGAAGCTGTTCAAAGTTCTCCTGGATTGTCTGGTTGAATACTCCACCATTGCCTAATAGCTTGAGTTTTACCTCCAGGTCATCTATACTAAGGCCTATGAGAGCAGAGATGCCAACTATTACGATTTAATCATAATAATTACAAATTACCCATCATAATTACGCCTTTACGAATCCCACACCACAAATTACGATTTTTGTTGATTTTAAATCTAAGTGTATGAAATGTTCAAAAGGATACACAGAGAATGCCATACAGCTTTAATTCTCAGAATATTATTTTCAGATTTCTCAGTAATCATTTATACCCCTTTCCTGTCCCTCGTTTAAGGATATTTTGAGTTTTCACGTGGCGAACGCAGGGTGTGCTTCCAGTACCGGAAAAACAGACACCTGTGAAGTGGTATATCTTGCGGAGTTGTCTTTGTTCGTCACATGATCAGACTTCCATGCAAGTATGCGAGTTGTTTTGTCTTTTTGGCGGCAAAGTGAGGGCATACTCTGTTTCATTGTGAATACTGTGTACGTGACTGTTGAAGAATTATTTTTTGTGATTTTGGTTGCCAAATTGACATATATATATATATATGCTAATCGTGTGTTATGAAATGCGAAAGGTTTGAAATAATGAACTGATTTCTTGTGCAGGAAAATACGTTGTGATGACGTTACTGTAACAAGTGACGCCAGTAATAAACTAAAAATAGTTCAAAAATTTAGCGAGGAATACTTGAAAGAATGGCCGTGTTTACTGCGTTCCTCAAAATCTCGTTCACACATGTTTTGTAGTGTGTGTGTGTAGGAGCGATTTTTCAGACGTGCGTGGTGAGGAAGAACACGACTGAATTCCATGCTAATATGAACTGCGAACTTTAAGTGCTCTGATAGTGCAGAAAAAGCATGTAGCCAGTGAATGTTAACCAAACAGGAACTACAAGCTGCTAAGGTAGCAACTACAGTACTCAACAGAAGATATGATCCTTCAACCTTCACTCAAATATGTACTGCAGATCACCTGTTGCCTGTTACTTTAGTAGGTAAGAATCATACACTCTTTATATGCCAGTCTTCGATTAAGTTATATCTGGTTGAATTGTATGTTGTTCATTGAATTTTCAATGATATGTAAGTTAGCAAGATCTCTGGAAAAGAATGCTACGACCGCCGCCGCCGGCTCTCCCGCCCCACCCCCGTGCCCTAATGGCTGCTTTACGAATTGCCTTTCTTGAAAGTTGGCATCTCTGTGAGAGTTGGAGTCTGACATTTAGTGCCACCAGCGAGAACGAATATGGTCTTTTGATATGGGAACAATAACGGCGATGCCACATTTAAGGAAGCTATCGCCACGCGGGTTGGCTTGCCCTCAGTCGCTTTTGTGATATTCGGAGTGGGACTGTGTTGACTGTGTTAGTTGTTGCTGCTTTATATATTTGTTTTTTTATGAATATTAATTGTTAGTTTTAAGTTACACTGGCTAGTTGTACTGTTGTATTCTATATTGAACCATATGCATTTGTTGAAGTTATTATCTGAAACATGATTTTTATTATTGATCATGAAATCTCACATTTATTGACAATGATGTGTTCTGTCTTAAATGGTGGATTTTTTTTTTTTTTTTTTTTTTGGCTAGGGGCTTTACGTCGCACTGACACAGATAGGTCTTAATGGCGATGATGGGTTAGGAAAGGGCTAGGAGTTGGAAGGAAGCGGCCGTGGCCTTAAGTAAGGTACAGTCCTAGCATTTACCTGGTGTGAAAATGGAAACCACGGAAGACCATCTTCAGGGCTGCAGATAGTGGGATTTGAACCCACTATTTCCTGGATGTGAGCTCACAGTCGCGCGCCTCTACGCGCATGGCCAACTCGCCTGGTGGTGGAATTATTAGGGTGAGCTTAGGAACGGGTCAAAGTTTATTCAATTGCATTAGGCCTAGATGTTGAGTAAAACACTCAGCCCGTATGGAAGGATGATGTGCTGCTGGTGAAGTTAACTAGGACAGCAATGTGTACTTCCTAGTTACTGCTTTTGCCACTCAAATGTCAGACTCTCAATTCTTGTGGGCCCAACTATAGCTTCCCAGCGAGTACATGAATTGTTGGGTACTTAGATCCCTCCAAGAAATTATGCAGGTCCATAAGAAAGGCACCAGCAATAGAAACATACTCACTCCGTAGGCTTCTGAGGGATGTGAAGTTCCCGTGCCGATCTCACAATCCTTTTCGATCTTGAGCCTGCTCTTCCCAGTTATCAGTTTGGAGGGTCTGGCATACCTTGTTGATCTTCTCCTTCCAGGTGCTGAAGGTCATTTCCCATTAAAAGATCCCTTTTGTAGATCTACTGGTGCTCTGTCATCCTGCATGCTCAGTACATGTCCAGCCCAGCGCATACACTGCTTGTAATTTTATAATTTGTATACTTGAAGTAAATGCTTGTTGGAAAAATTTGACACCAGAATTTGAATCTTGCAGTGCTTAGTAAAATGCTGTCTTCGACATGTGTGGCCATATGTTGCAGCCTTAAACCAGAAATTCTACCTTGTACACACAAGCAATGGGAAAGTTAGAATTTCATGCTCTTGTTTTGTGTTTTCATATTACTTTCTCAGAAATGCAGTGTACTTCCTTTTTTCTTTTTCGCGTATTTAGAAAGGCATTCTTTGTCTTTACTATAGACATGTTCAATTCGTCCAGCTCATTTTCAAATATGAGCCCAGCACTGGATATGACCTATTTCTTCAATCAGTCGTAGACATTTTGTCACGTAGTGTGCAGAGTCCGGAATTACTGCCACTACATGCTCCCGTTCAATTTCGTAGGAATTCAAAGTGTCTAATATAGTATTGACACAATTAGCGCTATTGGTATACAGTATTTCACGGCATAATCGTCGCACTTTTTATACCAAAATTTTCGAAATAAATTGTAGGGTGCGACCATTATACGATGAATATTTAACACCAGTATTTGTATTACTCAAAAAATGTATTTATAACTAAATTGTATTTGATACAAATTTAAGATGCACGTAATACTCGCGTTTATACATCAAAATAATTAAAATAGTCTAAAACAAAATTCATAATTTTTCGCAACAATTCGGCGAACGTTTTTCCAACCTGAAAATAAAAATGAACGTATTAAGTTAATTTGTCATTAATTTGAGTATTAAAGTTAAAATATTACACTTGCAAAAAATTATCGCTTTGTTGTGAAATGCGGACTTACCGGTACGCAATTTATTCCAAATCTTCGGTGTCGCTATCGCAGGTTTCGCTATCTGATGCGCCGTCCTCGCCTCTGTTAATACCAGTATCAGATTCTTCGTCTCCCTGCCACACTGCGTCATCTTCGGAACCGTCTAGTGCATTCGAAATCCCAGTCCTTTTGAAGCTCTTGGTGGTATAAGATCCCAACTCTTCTTCACCCACGAGCATAACAAGTCCAAGGGTGGACGCCTGATATTTCCGGCGGGCGTCAATTGCTGATCGCCGCTCATCATCCACTCGTTGTAAAATCGACGTAAGTGGTCTTTAAAGGGTTTATTAACACATACGTCTAGTGGCTGCAAAGCAGATGTTAGGCCACCAGGAATGACTATCTGTCCTGTCTTATTTGTAGTGAGAATTTGCTTCACTTCGTTCACGAGGTGACCTCGGAAACTATCTAAAACAAGCAGAGCTGGTTGTTTTAGTAGTGCACCAGGTCTTCTATTCCACACAGTTTTAACCCAGTCCAGCATGAGTTCTACGTCCATCCAACCCTTTGGTTGCACTCGTACATGAATTCCACGGGGAAACTGTATATTCTTAGGCATCGTTTTCCTCTTGAAAATGATGTAAGGCGGAAACTTTCTCCCGTCAGCTGTAATGGCTAGCATTGCCGTGCATCGCAACTTCTCACTACCGCTGGTTTTCATTAATACACTCCGTGATCCTTTTAGCGCAATAGTGCTGTTGCGAGGCATATCAAAAAAGATTGGAGTCCGATCGGCATTACCGATTTGAGAAAGCAAGTACGAAGTTTCCTTGCGCAAACGTATGACAAATCGCTGAAAATTTACAATCTTGTCCGTGTAATCAGCAGGCAACTTTTGGCTTAGTGTTGTTCTCCTTCGGACTGACAGATTGTGTTGTCGCATGAACCCCTTAATCCACCCACGAGTCGCCTTAAACTGAGTTACCGGTATGTTGTGTTTGCGCGCTACCCCCTGTCCCTTAATTTGTAACACTGTTACGTATTTCACTGACGTACCTAAACAGTTCTTCGTCTATTATAGGAAACTTCCCTGTTTTAGGACCTCTAAACGCGCGTCTAGAAGGGTTTGTGCTTTTTAGCTTGTTTTTTTACTTTCCGCCAGTCACGCACCAACTTTTTACTCGCAGAAAATTTTCTTTCTGCAGCTCTGTTCCCGTGCTGTTCAGCGAAGGCAATTATGCTTAGCTTGAAGCCCGCAGAATAGTTTCTATATTTACCCATAATCGCTTCACACGTTAATGTTTTGCGATATAAATGACTTTCCGTAATTGTTCACTATTAAAACAAATTATTTCTGCAAACACCCAAAACACAAATTAAAAACTTAAATTCTCACGCACACATGTCTACAGTAATCACGTAAATCTGAAACAAATAAATGCATCTGTGATCTGTCCATTCCAGAGCAGCCAATACTGTTAGGCAGCAAGGAAGCATGCAACAATTTATCAGTTTAGCTCGTTGGTTGGGTGTCCGGACATTTCGTACCACGGACATTCCGTACCACTTGATTTTTGAGGACATTTCGTACCACCCAGGTCGTTATCTACCTGTCAACGGTTTTCCCGTAATCTCCAAATATTTGCGCCCGGACAATCCGTACCACTTACCACTTGATGTCAAATTGGAATTCCATTTCCACGCCAGCGGGCGTAATGAGCCTGTCAGGCACACTTAAGAAATCAGAAACAAAACTAATTTACAACATTTGCTGAAGAAAACATCTATATAATTTTAATAATTGCCTTTTAAACTATACTTATCAGTCATGTTTACGTAAATGTTATTATAAGAAAGTCGATTTTTTAAAGAAATCCTCAACAAAACAATACATAGAAATATACATCCAGGAGTGCGCGGCTGTGAGCTTGCATCCGGGAGATAGTGGGTTCGAATTCCACTGTCGGCAGCCCTGAAGATGGTTTTCCATGGTTTCCCATTTTCACACCAGGCAAATGCTTGGGCTGTACCTTAGTTAAGGCCACGGCCGCTTCCTTCCAACTCCTAGGCCTTTCCTCTCCCATCGTCGCCATAAGACCTATCTGTGTCGGTGCGACATAAAGCCACTAGCAAAGAAATATAGCTTACATCGTGCTCGGGCGCAATGTGCCTGGTGAGCATAAGGATGGATAATATTACAGTACTATTATTGTGAATATTCATAAACTACTGCATTGTTTCAGTATCAAGTAAGTAAAATAAAATATTCTGATGAACTGGCCGATATGGACTTGAAGGTCACGCGGAAACAGGACATTACTGAAAGGTGGAAGTAGTTAGGTCTCCGCGAATGACGAATACGAGATAAGAATTAACACGTGTGCCTATCAGATCAGTTGCGCCCGACGGAAGGTTAACATCAGTAGTGGTCACACCGTGCGGAGGCTTTTGCGGCACTAGTGGACAATGAATATACAAATGAATATTTTCATTAGGATACCGTTTTTACTTCGCAATACTTCTCACTCTCTCAAGTGATACGGAATGTCCTCTCCTAAATATTTTAAAGTCATTAGCTGACACTTCGGAGGTAATCAGCCGGTCAAGTGGTACGAAATGTCCGGTGGTACGAAATGTCCGTGGTACGAAATGTCCTAGAACCCGTTGGTTGCGACACACTACTGCGCTTGCGCAAAGCTCGCAAACCGGAGCTCTAGCTGGCGCGGTGTAAATCTACTGTATAGTTGACTGTATTCCGAGACGTCAGTAACAAACATTCATTTTTTTCAATTTCTTTTAAACATACGGTAATTGGGTTAATATTTCTTCCCAGTTATTGATGATTTTACATTACATTACTGACGAGTTTATAAAATAAAACTTTAATAGCATTGGATAATAATTATCTTGACTGCTTGGTTAAAAGTTTTCATCCCATGCCCGGACACTTATGACGTAGTAGTAAGATAAGAGTCTAGCGATGACAACTGAGACATCGTAAATAATTCGGCTGAATAATTCCGTGGAAATCTGCGTTATCGTCTTGGATTTCACTTCGTGCGCAATAACACAGGAGCCGGCCCCATGGTGTAGGGGTAGCGTGCTTGCCTCTTACACGGAGGCCTCGGGTTCAATTCACGGCCGGGTCAGGGAATTTTACCTGTATCTGAGGGCTGGTTCGAGGTCCATTCAACCTACCTAGCCGGTATTTCCTGGCGACGTTGCCGATAAACGATAACTTACAGCCTTACGTATTTCAAATGGGAACTCATAATATGTAGGTGGTGAATAAATAGTACACTGTCTCGCGACCACGTTGTCAAACTGCCGATAGTCTACCGGTAAGCCATGCGTCGTACATATACCGGTATTATTTATTTATATGTTGTGCAACATGTCTCAAACGTGACTGTGTTGCCAAATTGCCCATAAACCATACACGTATTTAAATTGCGCATTCATGTGCAACTTACGTTGCAGTTCCATTTACCTTTTAATCAGATTAGTGAACAAAATTTGGACGTGCGACGATTATGTAATTAAAGGTTTAAAGTCCGATTTTTGTATTGAAAATAAAGGATGCGACGATTACGCGGTGGCGACGATTATGCCGTGAAATACGGTAATCTAGAACAGAGGCAACCAGATTGGTGCTCATTTCAGTTGGTGGTACTGATAGACAAAGTATAATGTTAAAAACACACCTACCATTCTTCTGAGTTTTTTGTCACCTGACAGAAACAAGTCTTTGCTCTTTTAGCTCTTCCATAATTTCCTCTCTCCTTTCACCGATCATGGGGATGTATTTCTGACCTGATTTGCTGATGGTAAATCTCCCCTTCCGCAAATCTACTTATTAAGCCAAGTACAGATAGGACTGTCTAGTTTTTCTACTGGTGTGTTAGCTTTCACAAACATAGTAGTAATGTCCAAAATAAAAATAAACTACTCTTTTTCAATCCTTCACGTGACTAGCATTTGATAATGTTCCTTTCATTGTGGCCACTCTAGGAACACCAAGTTAAAGACATTGTTTCTCAGCATTTTGATGCTTTTCCAATTTGTAGTTTGTCAGAAGCATTTTTCCTGCAATAATCAAACAGACAATCACAATACTTGCACATAAGAATGCCACAATAAATTGTAAATCCTTCATTCTTATATTCTTTAAGACTGTCCGTGGCAGAAACTGCTACCTTCAGCATTTTTAAACCCAATTTTGCGGTGTGCAGTAACACACACTATCACACAGTTCATCGTAGTCGCACGCCAGTATAAAGTCGTAACCACACGTAAAATTTATTTTTGAATTCCTTCCATAATATTTAAATTAGGTTGAGTCTTCTCATCTTTGCTTACTGCCAAGTTAGTAATTACCAAGGATGAAAACTTAGTCGCCAACTGATTCACATAACACACTAACTTTGATAACGCTCAATTTATGCACTTTTTATTAAATTACGGTATTTAGAATTATTTACTACGAACTACACTTGCTGCCGATGCAACAGGAGGCAAACGTTCCCAGTTTGAACAAAAAAAAAAAAAAATCGCTTAACATTCGTGAGATTGTCAGCCAAATGATTTATGCCACTAGATAACAGCTGTTAACCACCGGCCACTCCGCTAATATCCAAGACAGTCGCCATGCAACGGGACTATCGACAATATATCGTAGTATCGATTGCCCCTCGAGAAAGGATACAATCAATCTCTCTTGAATTTACAGTAAACAATTCAAATACAGTGAAACCTCATTAAGACGTTTCCGCAGAGGACAAGGAAAAAGGTGTTAAGCGAGAAAACATATTTATGAACATGCGAATAAAAACTATCCAACCGCGATATGGAAATACTAGATAAGATTTTTCTCCAACCTGAGGTCATTTTGCGTCGTGTTTCCGCGGGTACAGTGAAAACAAGTACACTGAAAGGTATGAAAAACACCAGATAACAAATATTATATAGTGTGCACAGAGCCAGCAAAAATATTGTATTATTGCAAATCACACTTTCTAAAAGAAATTTTAGTAGAAGCCTTTTATTTTGGACCAGTGGGTTATTTAACATTATTTTCTGGTCATACTCGTAGACAGTGGATTGGAAGTTACATTCCACCATGTGCAACTATAGGGAATTTTGGCCGCCATTTTGAATCAAACAAAACTTTGTCTGTCTTCCTTATTAAAGAATTTCCCAAAGCCTCCGTGGCTCAGGTGGCAACGCACCGGCCTCTCACCGCTGGGATCTGTGGTTCAAATCCCGGTGTTTCCATATGAGATTTGTGCTGGACAAAGCGGAGGCGGGACAGGGTTTTCTCTGGGTACTCTGGTTTTCCTGTCATGTTTCGTTCCAGCAACACTCTCCATTATCATTTCTTTTCGTCTGTCATTCATTAATGATTGCCCCAGAGGAGTGCAACAGGCCTCGGCAGCTGGCACAATTCCTATCCTTGCCGCTAGATGGGGGCTTCATTCATTCCATTCCTGTTCCTGTTGTTGAGTCGCCAATCCATAGACTGGTTTGATGCAGCTCTCCATGCCACCTTGTCCTGTGCTAACCTTTTCATTTCTACGTAACTATTGCATCCTACATCTGCTCTAATCTGCTTGTCATATTCATACCTTGGTCTTCCCCTACCGTTCGTACCACCTACACTTCCTTCTAAAAACCAACTGAACAAATCCTGGGTGTCTTAAGATGTGTCCTGTCATTCTGTCTCTTCTCGTCAGCTTTAGCCAGATAAATCTCCTCTAACCAATTTCATTCAGTATCTCTTCATTCATGATTCAATCTATCCATCTCACCTTCAACATTCTTCTGTAACACCACATTTCAAAAGCTTCTATTCTCTTTCATTCTAAGCTAATTATCCGTTTCACTTCCATACCATGGTACGCTCCACATGAAAGTTTTCAGAAACATCTTTCTAATTCATATATCAATGTTAGATGTGAGCAAATTTCTTTTCTTAAGAAAGCTCTTCCTTGCTTGTGCTAGTCTGCATTTTATGTCCTTACTTCTGCCATCGTTACTTATTTTACTGCCCAAGTAACAGTATTCATCTACTCTTAAGACTTCATTTCCTAATCTAATATTTCCTGCATCACCTGCCTTCGTTTGACTGCACTCCATTACTTTAGTTTTGGACTTCCTTATTTTCATATTGTACTTCTTACCCAAGACTTCGTCCATACTATTCAGCAGCTTCAAGATCTTCTGCAGTGTCAGATAAAATAACAATATCGTCGGCAAATCTCAGGGTTTTGATTTCCTTTCCTTGGATTTTGATTCCCTTTCCAATGTCCTCTTTGATTTCCTTTACCGCCTGTTCTATGTAAGCATTGAAAAGGAGGGGGACAAACTGCAGCCTTGCCTCACTCCTTTATGGATTGCTGCTGCTTTTTCAAAGCCCTTGATTCTTATCACTGCAGACTGATTTTTATACAAATTGTAGATAATTATTCTTTCCCAGCATCTGATCCCAATCACCTTCAGAATATTGAATAGCTTGGTCCAATCAACATATCGAATGCCTTTTCTAGATCTACGAATGCCATGTACGTGGGCTTGTCTTTAATTCGATCCTCTAAGATCAGACGTAAAGTCAGGATTTTTCACAATTTCCTACATTTCTTCTGAAGCTAAATTGATCTTTTCCCAACTTGTCTTTTCATTGTTCTGTAAATAAAACGTGTTAAAATTTTGCAGGCATGAGATACTAAACTATGGTGCGGTAGTTTCACATTTGTCAGTACCGGCTTTCTTGGGAAAAGGTATAACAACATTCTGCCGAAAATCGGATGGCACTTCTCCTGTTTCATACATTTTACACACTAAATGGAATAACCTTGCCATGCTGGTTTTTCCTAAGGCAGTCAGTAATTCAGAGGGAATGTTAGGAATTCCAGGTGCCTTGTTTCTATTTAGGTCTCTCATAGCTCTGTCAAATTCTGACCTCAAAATTGGGTCTCCCATGTCATCGGCATCAACAGCCTGTTGTTCCAGAACCAAATCGTCTACATACAACTGTTGGATATGTTCCTGCCATCTCTCTGTCTTCTTTCCCTAAAAGTGGGTTTCCGTCTGAGCTCTTAATATTCATACACATAGATTTCCTTTCTCCAAAGGTTTCCTTGATTTTCCTGTATGCAGCGTATAACTTTCCTAGGACCATAAAACCTTCGACACCCTTGGACTTCTCTTTCAGCCATTCTTCCTTAGCTACCTTGCACTCTCTATCCACGTCATTCTTTAATCACCTGTATTCTTTTCTGCCCTCTTTATTTCTAGCATTTTCACCGGGCGAGTTGGCCGTGCGCGTAGAGGCGCGCAGCTGTGAGCTTGCATCCGGGAGATAGTAGGTTCGAATCCCACTATCGGCAGCCCTGAAGATGGTTTTCCGTGGTTTCCCATTTTCACACCAGGCAAATGCTGGGGCTGTACCTTAATCAAGGCCACGGCCGCTTCCTTCCAACTCCTAGGCCTTACCTCTCCCATCGTCGCCATAAGACCTATCTGTGTCGGTGCGACGTAAAGCCCGTAGCAAAAAAAAAAATTCTAGCATTCTTGTATTTTTGTCGTTCATCAATCCGGTCTAGTATCTCCTGAGTTATCCACTGATTCTTAGTTGATCTTTTCTTCCTTCCTAACATTTCTTCAGCAGACTTACTGACTTCATTTTTCAATACTATCCACTCTTCCTCTATTTTCTTTCAGACTTTTCATTTGGTCCTTGTGCAACATGTTTCTTGAAACAATCCCTCACACTCTTTTCTTTCAACTTGTCTAGATCCCATCCTTTGGCATTCTTTCCTTTGTTCAGTTTCTTCAGCTTCTGATGGCATTTCATGACCAAGTTGTGGTCAGTCAGCGTCCGCTCCCGGGGAAAGTTTTGCAATCCCACACCTGGTTTCTGAATGATCATAATGAAGTCTATTTGAAACCTTCCAGTGTCTCCAGGTCTCGTCCATATATACAGTCATCGTTTGTAGTGTTTGAACCAAGTATTGGCAAGGACTGAATTATGATCAGTGCAGAATTCATCCAGCCGACTTCGTCTTTTGTTCCTTTGTCCCAATCCGAATTCTCCTACTGTGTTGCCTTCTCTTCCTTGGTTTACTACTGCATTCCAGTCTCATCACAATTAGATTCTCGTCACCTTTTACATATTGTATTAAATCTTCTATCTCTTCATATGTTCTTTCGATTTCCTCATCACCCGCTGAACTAGTAAGCACTGTTGTGGTGGGCATTGGTTTGGTGTTTATCTTGACGACAATAATTCTTTCACTATGCTGGTCATAGTAGCTTACCCGCTGCCCTATTTTCTTATTATTAAACCAACTCCTGCATTTCCCCTGTTTGATTTTGTGTTGATAATTCGGTAGTCACCTTACCAAAAATCCTGTTCTTCCTGCCAACGTTCTTGTACCAACTACATCTAACTTTAGTATATCCATCTCCCTTTTCAGATTCTCTAACCTACCACAACGATTCAAACTTCTAACATCTCGCGCTCTGACTCGCAGAATGTCTGTATCCATCTTCCTTATGATCGCTCCCTCTCGTGTAGTCCCCACCCGGAGATCCGAATGGGGGACTAGTTTACCTCCAGAATATTTTACTCGTGAGGAAGCCATTATCAGTACATCATTCATACAGAGAGCTGCATGTCCTCGGGAGTTAGTTACGGCTGTAGTTTCCCATCGATTTCAGCCGTGTAGCAGTATCAAGACAGCTAAACCTTGTTGAGTATATTACAAGGCCATATCAATCATATAGACTGCCGCCCTTGCAACTTCTGAAAGGCTGCTACCCCCCTTTCGTTGAACCGTTCCTTAGTCTGGTCTCTCAACAGATACCCATCACATATGGGTGCACATGTGGCTCGGCTATCTGCTTCATTGGGACACGGCAAGCCTCCCCGCCGCGACAAGGTCACCTGACCCGAGCAAAATGACTGGAAGCAGGCCGTGGATTTTCATATTAACTCTTTCCGGTCTAACTGCGAGCTATGCTCACAGTGGCCGAAATTACGTTCAGGCCGCGCTGCAGGCATAAAAATCGAGAACGAGCTATGCACGCCTTGTGGTAGTTACATCGTGTTTCTTAATGTATTAGTTACGAGAGTATTTAAGCAGATGGCAGTATTATATATGTAAGTCAGAGGAGTTATGATATTTTCGATCAGCATGCATCAGTAGATGTTCTCACTCAATGAGCTCTTAAGACATGGCTTCTCGCGGCAAACATGTGCTTGACGAAAGTGATATTTTCGATATTTTATGATGTAAGTTTACGCGCAAATGAACATATTGACATATAAATTCGAAACAGCTTCTTACATTTCATTATGATTAGAGTTCGTTTTACGGCCTTGCGCATGTTCCTGCGTATTTCATATTTGCGTGAATACGTGAGATTGTCTACATACAGTAGAGTCTCGCTCAACCGACCTTCGCTTATCCGACATTCCGTGTTATCCGACACCGGTAGACTTAATTTTGAACTTTTGGTGGAGACTAAAGGACCTGCCTATATCTGGCCCCATTCTGCAAGAAAAGGCGGTGTATTACCAGAAGGAGTTTAATGAAGGGGACCCTAAATTTACTACCAGTGCTGGGTGGCTTCATCGGTGGAAGAAACGGTACGGCATTAGGCAGCTTAATATCTGTGGAGAAAATTTGTCAGCTAAATCCGATGAGGTTGTGAAGTTTAAAAAGGAATGTCAAGTAATAATGCTGAAGGATTAACCGGTTATCAGATTTTTAATTATGATGAGACTGGGCGAAATTTCAAGATGGTGCCATCAAAAACTCTCGCAGCCCAAGCCGAGACGTCTGCACCTGGCTACAAGCGTAGTAAGGAAAGATTTACTGTTCTTCCCTGCAGTAATGTTACTGGGTACTTAAAAAGGAAAATTGCTTATGATTGGTAAAGCAAAGAAGCCTACGGCATTTATAAAAATATTTCTGTTAATGCTCTTCCAGTCCATTACACGAATCAGAAGGCTGCCTGGATGTCTGCTGACATCTTTAAAGACTGTTTTGTTACACAGTTTGTTCCAGATGTAGAAACATTTCTAGCTTCAGACACACTCCCTAGAAAACCTCTTCTTCAACTAGACAACGCTCCATCGCACCCAAATGAACAACAGCTTAGAAGTGGTGACATCAAATTCATGTTCCTCCCTCCTAACGTGACGTCATTTTGCCAGCCAGTGGACCAAGGTGTGCTGGAAACACTCAAGAGGAAATATCGGCGGAAACTCCTTTCATCCTTGATTGTTGGCAAGTTTCTTCTCGTAAGATACTTGGAATGTTTTCGTTCAATACTGCATGTACTGTACAATTGAACTGATAATTCAATAAATAGTGTGCTGTAAAACATGTTATTGTTTTAGTAATACAGTATGGCTTTCCTGTTTGTTTTAGTTAATTTTCAAAGTAATTCTGTATTATCCAACATTTTCACTGATCCGACATACTCCAGGTCCCGTTTGGGTCGGATAATCGAGACTCTACTGTATTAGTGAAGTTGTCTATTTAGAAGACTGTATTTTCTCTTTCTCAGAAGTCTTTTGTGGTAAATGGAACAATAATTTTACATTTGAGAAACTTTTGACAAAAATTATCAATTAAAATAAAATTTCATAAGAGCTCCCATTTTCATTATTGTAATTATTGCTATTACATACCTGCCAACTTTCCCGATTTAGGCGGGAGACTCCCGATTTTCGACAGTTTTTCCCGCCTCCCGATTATTCTATTATTTCTCCCGATTTTCGCTTATATCTTGGTGGACTTAAAACATTTGTTTTCAAATCCCGCCATTTCACCTTTTTTACGCGAGTGGCTGGAAGTCCTTCGCTCATTGGCTGCTTTCAAACGAAATATCCACGTTTATTAATGCAAGAAATTTGCGTGAATGTGCACTGTTTATTGAAACCTGTATATCGCGACGCGTATATTGATCGTCAATCTCTCGTTCTCGCGTACTATGTTCGTGTTCGTTCACATCACTCTACTCGATTCTAGAGACTAGGCGCTAGATATGGAGTCCTTTTTAGTAATTTAGTGATAGAATTTCAATGATAACGACTAGTGACTTTTCTAGAGATTTTACGAGCCTTTTGGAGACAATTCTGAATAATTTTAATTTATCTCAATATATCTTAAAAAAGATTGTCTGTACATTGCTCAGAATTTATAAAGAATGATATTTCTGTACCGGTCGTGACCACAGTAACAAGGAGAAATGCACGTTTTAATTTTCCGCAATGTCTGTCTGTATGTATATAAGTATGTACGCGCATCACGACAAAACGGCTGAGGATAATTTAATGAAAATCGGTATGTAACGTCGGGCAATAAGGAACTACAGTCCACGCTACAAATAATTTTATTCACCCTTTTCGAAATGGTAGTTTAGGGGAAGGTGACAAAATTTATTTTTTAATTATCTATCTAATTGGTCATATCAAAAAGTACTACATAACAACAGTTATAGAGAGTACAATTTCTGTTTACAGTATTTATGTCTTATTCAGTTTTACCATACCGACTATAATAATATTGTGAAGATGATTATAAGAATGAGAAAAAAGTCATGAAGGAACGATCGCTTGAATAATAACACAAAAGGGAGTCATAAAAGAAAGGAGGACTCACTTGACATCAGATGCTCTAATATCACAGAGTCGGAAGAAAACTAAATGTGAAGGCCTACAATATATTGTTTGTTGTGACTTGCTTTGTGTATTCTGCTGCTATTTATCTCCAATAGATGAGATTATTGCTGCCTACCTAGTATAATAGCCTGCTTGAATATTGGTGGAAAGTAGCTGGGGAGTTAGATCGATCTCTCTCTCTCACTCTCTCTCTCTCTCTCTCTCTCTCTCTCTCTCTCTCTCTCTCTCTTGGCATGCGATTCCTCTGGTTCATAAATTTTCGGATACTACTGGTACGTAATTCACTGGTTCGCCATAGAATTCCAGCTATTCAATCCCTACTCTGAGACAGTGATTGGAATGAGTAGTGTGCACACTTAAATGGAATAACCACGAACCTACTACGTTGGCGTAGCAGGGAGAGAGGTAATATTACAACGTAGCGCGTTCCAGGTGGGGGATAGGGGGGTCCTAACCGGCTTGCCGGCGGACGTGAGCGAAATAAAATAGCTCTCGTGGACCAAACCCACCCCCCTGTGTACGCAGCCGAAGAATACACCCACGGTATCCCCTGCATGTCGTAATAGGCGACTAAAAGGGGCAACCTACGGATGTTTGAATTAGAACCATGAGACTACTTATAATTAGTACCACCACGCTGGGTCGCTTCTATTTGCGCGTAGTACCACTATGTTAGGTACATAATATATTTGTGATTAGTAGCAACAGCGTGTGAATCAGGGTGAGTTTTACAGTACCTGTGATTAGTACCACTCTATGAGCGACACCATGCGTGTGCCTTGCCTATGGTTAGTTGCTACTATGTGAGGAACAGCACGTTTTGAATTCTGGTCAGTGGATGATTTTGGACTTTTAAATTGTCAGTACATTTCGTCGCATTTTGTACCATTAGGGGCCGATGACCTAGATTTTAGATCCCTTTAAACAACAAGCATCATCATAAGTGGAATAATGACACAGGAGTGTTAGTGGCTGTCTGCGGCCTGGTCATTCTAGCTCTGAAACTTTGAATGTTATTTCGAAACTGTGGTGCTTTACTTTAAAAGTGAGAAAATGTGCTGTTTTTCATGTTATCAAACATTTCATAAGACAACATTACTTTTAATCATGACATTCATACTGACATCATTGTAACGACATATGTTGACTTCAGTTGGGAAAACTATAAGGACAGTCTTTCTCAAAATTCCATAGCGAAGGATGGGTACAACAGCTAGCTATTTGATACAAATAGCATTGTGCTTCGCATAATCGCGCGGGCACTTGATGTAATATATTAATCTATGCATTTGCTAAGTAATGGCATTTAAGTGCATGACCGATACATACGTGTGGAGCATGAGTTCATACTATTTTCGGAAGGCTTATTAGAGACTGATAATCTCACTCACATACTTCCTGTGAGGGAATAGAGTTGTGTTATTTTCAGCCTTGTAGCCTCGTATAGCAACAGTCGGGTTTTGAGACTGTAAGTGTTGTATCATAGTATTGTATTGCGCAAGACATGTAGATTAAGCCATTTTGACCAATTGTATCTCCCGATTTCTCTCTATTTTTCCTGATTTTCATATCAAAATCTCCTGATTTTTGGTTTTTAAAAGTTGGCAGGTATGCTATTACTATTGAAAAATTATTATTTTTATACCGTACCCACTATTTTTGTTGTTTTGTAGTTGCAATGCACATTTCATATTAGCAAAATAGGGTAAATATAACAGTATTTCAGTAAACTGTACTTGCTTAGTTATCCGTCAGACCTTTCCTCCATTCGCAAAACATGGTGTAATATATAAACAATTTTAAAATCTCAAGTGATAGTTGACATGATACAAACAGAGTTTTCCAAAATTAGATGCTCAAACAAGCACACACACACACACACACACACAAAAAAAGAATCATTCAAATGTCTCCTACAGGTACAGAGATATGTTTTAAAAATCCTTAAAAATGCCCAGTCCAGAACGTTTGTTAGGGATATTAAGGCCCAGACTGGAATGGGTTAAGGAATTTTGCAATATTTTCCCTATCCATAACTGGGCTATCGCAAGACAAATAAGCACCACATTAGTCATTCACACTATTGTGTTCCCAACCCAGATATATTCTACTGTATCACACAACAGATATTAAAACACACTTCACTGTACTTACTTACTCCTGGACGCTACAGCCCGTGGAGGGCCTTGGTCTCTCAAACTATCGTAGCCCACTTCTCTCGGTCGGTCACCTTGCTTCTCCATCTTCTTACACCCATCTTCCTAAGGTCTTTCTCCACGTCATCCAGCCATCTCTTTCTTGGTCTTCCTTTCAGTCATCTCCCGCCTGGTTTACCCTGATATACTTTCTTAACTGCTCTCTCTTCAGACATCCGTTCCACATATCCTAGCCTTCTCAGTCTACTACCCTTGATATCCGTCACAATATCTGGTTGTTCATATAATATCTTTATTTCCTCATTCCTCCTTATCCTCCATACACCATTATCATATACGGGTCCATATATTTTCCTTAATATCTTTCGTTCCCACCTCTGGAGGAGTTCTTCATCTGTGCCAGTAAGAGTCCATGTCTCTGATCCACAAGTCACCGCTAGTTTAACTGCGGTTCTATACACTTTAATCTTCAAATTCCTACTAAGTGTTCTTGTTCTAAAAACCTTGACTAATGAAAAATAGCTTCGGTTGCCTGATGTTATTCTTGCTTTTATCTCCTCTCTTATATCATTGTCTGAAGTAACCAGTGCAGAGATGCCAACTATTACGATTCAATCGTAATAATTACGAATTACCCACCATAATTACGCCTTTACGAATCGCACACCACAAATTACGATTCTCTGTTGATTTTAAAATCTAAGTGTCTGAAGTGTTCAAAAGAATGCACAAGGAATGCCATTACAGCTTGAATTCTCAGAATATTATTTTCGGATTTCTCAGTAAACATTTATACCCCTTTCCTGTCCCTTGTTTGAGAATATTTCGAGTTTTCACGCGCCGAGCGCAGTGTAGGCTTCCAGTAGGGCTCTACCGGAAATATAGGCACCCGTGAAGTGGTATATCTTGCGGAATTGTTGTCTTCGTTCGTCACATGATCAGACTTCCATGCAAGTATGAGAGTTCTTTTGTGTTTGTTTTGGTGGCAGAGTGGTGACAAACTCCGTTTAATTGTGAATACTGTGTGTGTGACTGTTGAAGAAGTATTTATTGTGATTTTGATTGCCAAATTTACATATATTGCTCTTCTAGGATATATGCTAATCGTGTGTTACGAAATGCGAAGTAATGAAGCGATTTCTTGTGCAGGAAAATACGTGTGCTTACGTTACCGCGATTAGTGACGCTAGTAATAAATATAGTTGAAAAATTTAGGGAAGTATACTCGGAAGAATGGCCTTGTTTAATGCATTCCTCAAAATCTCGTTCACACGTGTTTTGTAGTGTGTGTAGCCCCGATGTTTCGGATGCGCATGATGAAGAAGAACAAGACTGAATTTCGTGCTAATATGAACTCTGAACTGTTAAGTGCTCTGTTAGTGCAGAGGATGCACATGATATGAAAAGAAAAAGCATGTCACCAGTGTACGTTTACCAAACAGGAACTACAAGCTTTAAATTAAATGATACGTAAGTTAGTAAGATTACGGGGGGGGGGGGGGGGGGGGTAATCTGCGACACACACACACCCCGCCCGCCCTAACGGCTGCATTACGAATTACCTTTCTTGAAAGTTGGCATCTCTGTAATTGTTCTGCTGTATTATGCAATACCTCTTTTATAATCTTCCATTTCCCCTCAATATTTTCTTTTTGTCACTCTGTTTCCTTACCTTGAAATTGTTCAGTTATCTTTGACTTATATCTCTTTTACTATTTCATCCGTTGTAAGTTTTCTACTGTCATACCTCTTCTGGATTTTGTCTACCTGTGTTCTTCTATAATTAGCTATTCTCTGCCTTCACTTTATCCGTACCATATAATGGTCTGATTCACATTCTGCTCCTCGGCAGCTTTCCACCTGCATTATATCTGAAGCATGTCTTCTGTCAATCAGCACATGATCTATCTGATTCTGTGTGATACCATCTGGTGAACGCCAAGTAGCCTTCCTCACATCTTTCCGTTTTAGCCAGGTACTCCTAACCTCCATTTCATTACTTATGGCAAAATCTATCAACCTCAATCCTATCATTGGAATGCTCATGAAGGCTCTGTTTCCCATTTGTCCCTCTAAAGGCTTCTTCACGTCCTACTTTAGCATTAAGATTTCCTAAGACAACAAGCAACAACTTTTTCTCTTTCAATGGAAAGTTTTACCAACAAAAAGGCTTAGCGATAGGCGACCCTCTTTCTGGCATCTTAGCAGACATTTATATGGACACAATAGAACACACAAAAATTATAACACAAATAAAAGGCGTATGTTTATGGCTGAGATTTGTAGACGATACTTTCATAATTTTCGACAAAAATGTCACTAATAGTGACGAGATCTTGGAGTCCCTAAACAAAATTGACCCCAATGTTAAATTTACTAAAGAGGATGAGGTTAGGAACTCATTAAACTTTTTGGACTTAACTATTACACGCGGACATAATACCTTCGATTTTCGAATAGACAGGAAACCTACACACTCTCCCTTAACTATTATGAATTCATCCCTACACCCCAAGTCCCCAAAACAAGCCTCTTTCTATAATTTAATTTATAGAGCTTTAAAAATTCTTCTTTCTCCCAACAATTTAAAAATTGAACTGAAGTACATAAGGAATCTTGCTCAACTCAACGGGTTTAAAATAGATATGGTCAACCGTTTGATTAATAAAATCAAAATTAAATTGTCCACTAACCTCGTCCCAGAAAAACCTAAAAAAACTAGTTTCGCCACATTTACATATAACAACCCAGCCGTCCATCAGATCGCAAATACTTTAAAGAAGCACAATATCAATATAGCCTTCAGGACAGTTGACACCAATCGAAACATATTTTTTAACCACAACAAGGTGAATCACAATAGCAACCATTATTCAAGGTCCGGCATATATAAACTAACATGTACACAATGTGATTTTTCTTATATCGGACAGACTGGCCGGATCTTTAACACGAGATATCTGGAACATTATAACGCTCAAAAACACAATAAGTACTCAGCGATGAGCCAGCATATGACAGAATCGGGCCATCAATTTACATCCATAGAGAAAGATCTTACCATCATTAGAAGCATAGGTAAAGGGAAATTAATGAATGAACTGGAAAACCTACACATCTTTTTGGACCAAACCTACAATAAAAATAAAAATCTCAATGAAATTAAAAATCCTTTGTATGAATTAACACCTAGGTTAATTAATATCGTGAATTCAGATCAAAACAAAATCCCTCAATTATTTAAATCTCCACACTCAAATGCTTCATCCACCATGCCAAAAGTTAAACCCGCCCATATTGCTTCTAGAAACTCCCCTCCAGCAACAGCACACACGCCCATAGACCAGCCTACCCCCACTCTCCCTCCACGCCCCGCCCCTCCATTACCGCACCAGTACAACACCAGGAGTAGAAATGGTGATAAGACAGGCGCTGCCGGAACAGACAGGTCCATCTAGTATTAATTGAACAAGCAAGTCATTTTACAGTTAAGAGGTGTTAATTTAATACATTTTATCACAACGCGTGCTCTAAATTTTTAATTCAAAATTATTTTTCTACTTCATTACAGATATTCTTAAGATCCCTCCCAAAGACCAAGCAACACATCAACGGGAACAATTTTCACACAAGACTGTATCAAGTGTCTAGGAGTTTCTTCTCAATTAAGCAGCAGCCTAAAACTATGAAACAGCTTAATATTGTACTCTTGTCAATTCCTTGACGTTACAAGAGACCCAAAGTCAAGACGCTAACAGTTTCATTCACAACGTTCTTGACCAGTCTACCTACAACAATCGGCTTTTAAATCTCCACTTGTGCATGACAACACATTTAAATATTAGTTACGTCAAGAACATGAAAATGAAAATCGTGGGTCAAATAAGCCCCAGTTTTAATATCACCCTTTCTCAAGACTTATGATTTTAAAAAAAGAAGATACGTATCATTTTATTTTTATTTTTGAACATTTTAAGTTAACCAGAATAGAACTGCCAAGTTAAAACACATTTAATTTAAATTTATATTTTCAATCTTGACCAACCTACAAGCAACAATCAGTTCAAATCTCCACTTATTGTTGACGACACATCCTGTCACCAGACATGGTACGTCAAGAACTTAATATGATATAGGGGTCACATAAACCCCGATATGCAATCCTCTTTACCGAAAAGATCCATTTTAGTTTTGGACATTTTTCATATCAGATAGATTAGGACCAAAAAAAAACTTCACTGTATTAACTTATGTTTGTATATATTGTATATAGTGTATATATTGGTATGTTTATATTGGTTAAAAAGGTCCCAAACCTTGACCTAAAGGTTGTTTACAGGCTGAAGATGCCCAAAATAATGGGTGAAACATGTACGTGACCAAATAAGTCTACAGAAAATCATGTAGAGAACAACCACATTAAACGTGGAAAGTATTGAATAGGTGGTTTTTTATTAAATTATCCTTGATATCTATGCCTAACGTCATCTTCAATACGGAACAATAATGAGAGTTGTTACTTGTAATAAGATCAGCTCTTGACGAAGACACATCGTATGTCGTACGCACCTTGAGTAGTGGTGGCATGATATATTTTTGCTCGTAATTCATCACACATCTTTTGGTGATTTTTTACGATTGTGGCAATAGTGGGCTGCATGTTATAACTTTGAATTATATTGAAATTGTTTTTATCGTTAGTGTGTGATGACTGATTATCTTGTTGATTGGTCCGGCAGTGATGATGAGTTTGCGAGTGAAGGAAGTGCTGATTCTGAAACGCAAAGTTCGAAAAGTGATGACGAACTGGAACTCAACCCAGCCTGGACAAATTGAACATTCGGCTTGAATATACCATTTAGCAAAGAAAACAAACTGCAAGTGCCGATACCGGGAGAAAACAAGCCAATTGCGTGGTTTCTGTTGTTGCTTGATAACAATTTTTTGGAATTTGTTTATCGTGAGACAAACAGTTATGCGTTTGAGTTGTTTTGTGGGCCAAGCACAAACGAAAAATCGCACATTACGAGATGGAAGGAAGTCAATGTCAATGAACTAAAGACATTTTTGGGTTTGCTAATTCATACAGGAACATTACGAATGAGCAGACTCAAAGATTATTTGGAAAACTTGCAGCCTTTTCAACGTTCCTGTGTTTCAACAGTATATGAGCCAGGATTGTTTTCTAAGTATATTACGATGCCTGCACTTTTCCCCAGCTAGACCTATCAATGATCCCAAACCCCAGTCATTAGACAGACTGGAGAAAGTGAGGCACACATTGATTTTTTTCAACAATAAAATGTCTAGCCTTTATTATCCTTTACGGGAGCTGTCCATTGATGAAGCTATGGTACTTTGGTGAGGTCGCTTGGTTTTCAAGCAATATATGAAGGGGAAAGGGCATAACTATTGGCATAAAACTTTATGCTCTAAATGAACTTTCAAATTTATTGTGTATGCCGGAGCCAACCACCAGTTCTCTGGGAAAGGTCACACTACAAAAGTGGTCATGCATCTTTTGGAGCAACTTCTGAATAATGACTATGCTGTGTTCATGGACAATTATTATAATAGTTTTGCCCTAGCATCTAAGATGCTGTCAGAAAACACATACAGTACAGGAACACCCCGAGCTGACCAGCAGCACAACCCTCCAATTGTGAAGACGGCAATACTGCCTAAAAGTGGAACCATCGCTTAGTACGCTGAGGGAATTATGGTGGGCAAATGGAGCAAGTGGTACAATACATTTCCTCGCAATTCGAGAATACAGTGGTCACTCTTACAAATAAGAGGGGCCAAGAAACAGAAAAACCTTTGCCAATAGTGCAATACAATGCACATGTGAAAGGGACTGATCAGTGTGACCAACTCAAGGTATACTATCCTTTCGAAAGGAAAACTCTTAGCTGGTACAAAATAATTTTTGTCCACATTCAGTTGATGATCATCAATGCTTTCCACTTATACAACATGCACAATACCAGGCTTGGAAATCTGAAAATGGTTTTATACAACTTCCACCTGCAAATAGTGGAATCACTTTTGCCATCCCGTGAAGCGGAGATAGTGCGCACTCCTCTAAGAAAGAACAACTTACATCGGTTGGTGAAAAATGATGAGCAAGACTCCAAAGGAGGAACCAAACGCAAAAAGTGCCAGGTCTGCTATAAAGCAGGACGTAAGAAACAATCAGCCTGTTCTGACTGTCCAGATTTGCTGGGGCTTTGCCCGGTTGTTTACTTTGACAAGTACCACAAAGACATGCAAGTGGACCTAACAGTGGATGGTGGATGTATGTATGTATGTTTCAGTCCGTTAGTAATGCCGCTGGTGGGATCCTCAACAGCTCTACCATCGGCTGTCGTAGATAGCCCCCTCACTGAAGATGCGTACTGGGGAAATGAGGAGTGAGGTAGTTTCCCATTGCTTTCCTCACCGAGCCGGAGTTGCTATTACATATCAGTTGCCAAGCCCACTGAAATGCATCCACCAACCGACCCTATGAGCAACATTATCACACCATTCATAGCAGGGACTGGCTGCATAAGGATTGGCATTACTAGCATCGCTCATACCTCAGTCACTTTCATATTGTCAAAGCCAAGGATAAGATGACAGATCTATGAAAGTAACAAAATTGCTCTAGCCTATACTAGAAGACATAGTGCACTGTAAACACTAGGTCCTGCCAGCAAAGGCATATGGTGGATGGAGCTGTAAATTATTGTACATAGTGAAAAAACAACATTAATAAAACTAAATGTGGTTTCCAGTTTTCCAATTTATAACATGTCATAAACAGTAATTATTGTAATTTCATTATAACATAAGATTTTCAACAAAATAGCAGTCAGTGGTGTAACGCACGGTGCTGAGGGGCCGAATCCGACTCAGACGTAGACGTTTTCAGAAATTTTAATTTAGGCATGTATCATTATGTCACATATTTGGATTTTTGACAACATTTAGTAAGTTTTATATCTTTTTTTTTCGTTTTCAGTTTTTGGGTGGAAATGTGTAATCTGCATAGCAGCAAACGTGTTACGATGTTTCTGCAGGGGACAAAGAGAACATGTCAAGCGAGAAGAAAACATACTATTGAATACATCCATAAAATCTACCCACTTGATGTGTCTTTTTTGACATGCGTGCATTTTATATACTGTATGTGTGGGTACATTGAAAGGAGGAAACCAGGACAAAAGAACAAATACCATTTTTCACTGGGACTTATTAAATAGGTGTATTAGAAGGTGTATAAAACACCAGGACTAAAAGTATGAAAGCATTTGCACTGGGGCCCATAAAGGTATGAACGTATTATTGCAGATATTATTCTTTCCAAAACAAATATTAGCTGAAACATATTTTGGACCAGTGGGTTATTAAGCATCATTTTCTGGTCGCATTCTTCGAGCAAAAATTAGAGATTAAACTCAGCCATGTGCGAGAGAATGACTTTGACTGCAATCTGTAATCAACAAATTAATTTAAAAACCACCTACTCGATACATAATTTTTTTGCCTGGGGCAAAATTAAAAATACATTTGCTCACACAGAACATGTTTCGATCACTTAGTGGTCATCTTCAGCTGTAATTTGCCCAAGGCAAAAAAAATGAAGTATCAGTTAGGTGGTTTTTAAATTAATTTGTCGATTGTGCTCATCGATATGGTCATGAAGTGGACGGCTTGCAATGCAATTTGTAAGGCGACCACTTCGATTTGCTTCAATTTACTTATTCGGAACAAATATTTCAGGTTCCCTATGGAAATCAACATCATCATTCTGAATGTAATGCGAAATAAAAGCACAAATAGGCTTACTACGTTGTTAAGCAGTATCACTGAAAACCAGCAAGCAAAATTGAACTTACCTGAGGCTAACAGCTCCTGCAGGTGTAATTTACCCTTGTAAAGTTTAGGAATTTTAGGCCATTGTCCATTTTTGTGCAATTTTTCCCAACCTGCCTCCTCAGGCGAGGGCTGGTGTGTGTTGGAAATCATGTTCCTTTCATACGGAATGACAAAATACATTTTCAAGACTAGGAAATATGTGATCCTAATAAGCGGTAATAGCAAAAATTTGTGACTCTAAGCGAGGTATTTTTTTGTATGGATTGAATTTTACTTGAGTTGGGACTTTCGTCTTCATCAAAGATTTCTATTGTATGAATATGTGCTCCTTTATCATTTTCTAAAGGAGTGGTGTTTTTTATTCTTTAATTGCAAGTATACTTCCAGCAGTTCGTGAATATGAATTTTCCCAACTTCATATAAAACCATTACTGTCTCTCAATTGCTCCTCAGCAAAGTTACATAGACATGACAAGGCGCTGTAGACTCTCATTCTGTAGTCATTAAAAATGGAGAACCTGAAGTCTTCACTTATCTTAAATTAACAATTTGTTTCAAAGGTGCTGGGAGCAGCAAGCAGAATGTGTGATTAGTCAACAAGATATTAAACTAAAAGTTGTGTTGCAGTGTGAGAGACCACATATGATTAATGTAACAAAAGGCAAATTATGAGCTTAAGCTCTTTGATAGTAAATTTAACAAATTTTGTGAATTCTTCCTTAATAAAAATAAAAATAACAGGCTAATGAGTGAAATAGTAATCTCGGTGCAATTTCAGAGTAACTCAGTATACGGTATGACAACATAGTATTCTAGACTTCATATTGAAGGAAATGTCCAAGGTCATTTCTGATACTGGTACACGTGTGCACAGAAATGGTGTCCCAACATAAACAATCAACATTCCCCCACTCTAGTACTGAAAAGGAGGGGATGGAATGAAGGGGTGGTGTTGGAGGCCATTCCAGTACCATAAAAGAGGGGAAGGGAGTGAACAGATATTTCTGAAGGCGCGGTGTGTGTATTGCTATACATCGCCACTGTGCCCATTTCAATCACAACAGTCTTGTAGCAGGATGTTTACCTGCAACAGTACATTAAGCGAGGTGTTGGGGGGATGCCATGCTTTGTTTATATCGGGCACCATTTTTGTGCACGCGTGTACCAGAGCAATTGTCCATTTTAATGTTTTATAAGAAATAAAACCTGATTTTTTTGGGAGTAAGTTGATCTAACTGCACCTTTATTCAACTGTTACTGTTTGTTGTGAGAGTGACAGTTTGCACATGGTGCAACATCAAATGGAATTACAGAATTTTCTGCACATCCATCATGCTGGTGGATGTGGAATGAAGCATATTTCCAACATTATTCATATTTAGTTCCTACCAAAAAAATTGTCCAAGTGTAAGTTAACACTTTATTATTTTTCAGATTACTTCTGTTGGGGGTCTTAAGAACTATAGACAGAGCAATACTGTTTCTGGCTATCATTTGGGAGGAGTAACTGCTGCTAACCGTCCTACATATCATACACGCGGTGGAGGAGCGAAGTCGGTCAGCACGGGACGTGGCAAACGCGGGCAGGTAGGTTGAATTTCAAATTCTTTTTGAGCACTCTTTGAAAAATTTTTGTTGTATATACTTAAAATGAATTGCTTTCTTTCAGGGAAGTAGCAAGAAAAAGTCATCAGGCAGCAAAAAGATAATTCATCGTGATTCAGAAAAGCGTGAAACAAAAGGTCGTGGAATGACTGTCGAAGGCTTGGACACGAGGTGAGTTTGTAGGTTTTTGTGGAAAATTCTTTTTTCTTTTACATGTCTGTCCATTGCTGAACAGATGGTTAATATGGGCACCAGGTCACACGTTTCAGTTTAAAGAGCCTAGTGTATGAAATGGCTGTACATCAATGAACCATTAAATATGACCACTTGACTCGGGAACATTATAGTTCATCTGGAATGGGGGAGAGTAACACGTGATGTGGTGGTAGCATGGCATATATAGGGCAGGTCTAAAGGCATGTTGTTAGTAGTGTCTCCAGCATCAGAATGGGAAAAGCAGCCTATCCCTCAGTGTTTGTTAGAGGCAAATTGTGATGGCACGGTGCCTTCCAGCTGAACTGAAATTATGTGGCTTGTGGGCTTCTCTAGTGCCGCTATTGTGCGCACATATCAAAAGTGGTGCAACGATGGCCAAATGATTATGTATCATCAATCAGTCATTAATGATCTGTATTTCTGGCTTTCGCCTAGGTGCCAGATTTCTTAACAATTGTTTACCTACCTTTTCCTTTAACAGTTTCAAAGAACTTGGAAATTTATCAAACATTTCCCTTGATAATTTCTTCCAATCCCGTACTCCTTGTCCTATAAATGAATATTTCCCCAGTTTGTCCTCTTCAATTCAAACGGGTGACGGACGTGGGTGAGTGAGGCTCCACAGTAATCAAGTGATTTGAAGGTGTTATATAGCAGTGAAAGTGACAAAAATTTGCGGAAGTGTTACATTTGTATTTACCAATCAGTATACACACAAGTTTTGTTGGTATTGATCTTCTTTTTCTTCCAAATTCACATTGTAAAGAAAATGGGTCGTGGAAACAATGGAGTTGGAAGCCCAGCCATTAAGAGTGCTGCCAACGTAGACCGCCTCGTGAAGTGCGCACTGGACGATTTCATTAACTCGGACAGCTTCCTTGAAAAAATTGTGCAGGCCATTTCGACCCGCACAACAGAAGTGGTCATAAAAGAACTTAAAAAAAATATTTAAAATTTAATATCGAAGCGTTGTCAGAGTTAACTGAAAAACTTGATAAGAAGGAGGCGGAAATCCGCAAGCTGAAGGAGGATATGGACGCTAAGTGTGATTCATTGGAGCAATATAGCAGGCGAAATAATGTAAGAATTTTCGGCATTCCTGAAAGTTCGAACGAAAACTGCGATGAACTAGTGCTCAACGTGTGCAAAGCAGTAGGTGCAGATGTGAGACTTAATGACATGGATAGGTGTCGCAGAGTAGGACCTCGATCTCCAGGAAAAACACGACCTATCCTAGTGAAATTTGTGTCTTATCGCTCACGGCAGGACGTCTTCACGAAAAAAAAGGAAACTAAAAGGATCATCTACAACAATCCGTGAAGATCTTACGGCTGTCAGAATGTCCATCTTGAAGACAGCAATCGAGCGTTGTGGACTTATAAACACTTGGCCTGATTCAGGAGACATCATAATCAAGAAGGCGGACGGGATGAAATTAAGAGTTTGCCAGTTAAAGGAACTTCCTATGGCATAAGGTTCTGTTGCAGTGCTGCTTTATCACTGGACAATGTGAGTCTACTCCCATCCTTTACCGTAAGTCACAGCCGAGAAGCTATCTTTTTATTTAGTTTAAGAAAATCTATCTGTCTATCTCTATCCATCTATTTACCGTATTCATTGATCTAAATATCAATTAGCTTATCTGTCTTATCTACCATCTGTCGATTGACTTACTCTTTAATCACTTTCCTAACTGGTTCTAATTTTAATCAGGCCCCGTATTTACGTCTACATAGATATAACATCTACACGACGTAGAATAAGCTCCTACTCGAGTTATTCTGTACGCATAATCTGCTGTTGCACGTTGTTATTATTATTATTATTATTATTATTATTATTATTATTATAGACAATTTAGCTATCTAAAATACGTAAATTGCTAAATTGCTGATTATTCATTGGATGTATTCGCATGCTGTGTTCTACTTCTAGTTAGTTTTCATTTTAGCAATTGGCAATGCATACCACTAACAGCAGTAATCCCTCTGACCATTGCAATACTTTCCTTGTCACACTTCCCCTTCTCCGCCCATCCCTTCAACCTGTCCACCTGCTAGTCCATTGACCCGAACCCCACCCCTTGAAGCTACAACACACATTCTCCAGTCAGCCCTAAATAGACATAAAAGCGCACTTCACATGTCACCTTAATGCCCAGAGTTTAGTTTCTCAAACTCGTATAGATGTACTAAAAGCGATTTTCATTCCACTGTCCTTTGATATCTTATTCAGTCAAAGTTGGTTGAAAGTCAAACATCAAGCTAAGAATCTTGATTTACCTGGCTACTGCCTTCTGAGGGATGACACGCTTGGCAAAGGGGGAGGTGGGGTCTGTGCTTTTGTTTCTTCGCGCTTGAAACCTCAAATTATCTGTCAGTCGCCTCAACAGTACGAGCGTAAACCTGAGTACATGTTCATAGAGATACAGGTCGCTACTGTGAAATGCTTGGTAGGTGTAGTATACAAACCGCCTAAAGCTCGCCGTCTGAATGACTTAGAGACTGATATTAACAGACTGTTACCTATGTACGAACATTTTATAATGATGGGAGATTTTAATACAAACCTTCTAGATCCAGATTCTTCCGAAGCCACCCATTTATTGAATACGTTTCAGGCATGCAGCATGGCGGTCCTCCCACTTTCTCCCACTCACCACACTAAAACTTCACACACACTACTGGACCTAATAGTAATGAACAACCCTGACAGAGTATTACATCACAGCCAGACATCTGCTCCCGGACTCTCAGCCCATGACATCATCATTATGTCTTACGCACTGCAATGCCCTAAACATAAACCTAAGTACGTGACTTACCGAGACTATAGCCGTATTAACAACGAAAAATTATTGGAAGACGCTTTTTCGATGCCGTGGCAGGAGATAACTCATAAAACTAATATTGACGACATGTTCACCACTTTCAATAACATGATACTACATATTTTTGACAATCGTGCCCCTACACGAACAGCACGCGTCTGTAAAAGACTCTCCCCGTGGCTAAATGATGATATTAGAGCAATGATGGCTAAGCGGGATGCAGCTCATAGGAAATATAAATATTACCCGACAGAGGAAAACTTTATCTATTACAAACGACTACGTAATAAAACGACTCAGACAGTAAGAAACACTAGACTACGGTACGCCCATGACCTTATAAAACCTGACGTAAGACCCGCTACTTCATGGAAGTCAATCTGCCATTTTGGACTAAATAAACCGGACAAGGTAGACGATTTAGAAGTTTCTCTTGATGAATTGAATAATCACTTCGTATCCTCCCATGTACAATTAAATGAAGAAGCAAAAGAAAATCTTTTGTGTGCAAATTACAACACACCACCCGTAGGCAGAGACAAATTTTATTTTAGTCATGTCTCACCCCTTCAAGTGAAAGCGGCTATCATGCGAATTAAAACTAAATCCACAGGGGTGGACAATATATGTATTATAACGCTAAAGAAAATAATCGACGCTATTTTTCCAGTATTGACATTCATATACAATTTCTCCCTTCAAAATAGTGTATTTCCAACTGTCTGGAAAATGGCCCTGGTGCATCCTTTACCAAAGACAAAATCTCCTAGACTAATCAGTGACTACAGACCTATAAATATACTGTCAATAGTAGCCAAGGGACTCGAACACATTGTGCATAATCAAATCACCAACTATCTCAACGACCACGACATATTAGACCCACACCAGTCAGGTTTCTGACGCAATCACAGTACATGTACTGCCTTACTAAGCGTGACTGACCGTATAAGACAGGCTATTGATGAGCAAAAACTATCCTAGTATTATTGGACTTCAGCAAAGCATTTGACTCGGTATACCATGAGTTGCTCCTATCCAAACTTTATCACCTAGGGTTCTCCTACAGTACTCTGAGATGGTTGGGAGCTTATTTACACGAACGTCAACAACGTGTCATCAATCAAGGTGCATTTTCTTCGTGGCAAATGTAAAAAAGAGGTGTCCCACAAGGGTCAACCCTTGCTCCTTTGCTATTTTCTGTCTATATCAACGACCTAGCTAAACAGCTGACACATTGTAAACGTCACATCTATGCTGACGACGTACAATTGTACATCCATGCAAAACCAACAGACGTTTTGACAGCAATCGAGAAAATTAACATGGATCTAGAGGCCATAAGTAAATGGTCTTACCAGCGTGGACTTAGTTTGAACCCAAAAAAGTCCCAAACTATAGTAATTGCCCACCCAAGACTTATTTCCGACAATTTTCGCATGTCCATCCCCGACGTACAACTTCAAAATCAAGTTTTGCCCTTTTGCAAGAGCGTAAAAATTCTCGGAGGAACCATTGACCAGCACCTCTCGTGGATGGATCAGATAATATCTGTGAGTAGACGAGTTTTTGCTACGTTGCACACATTAAACAATTTCAAATTTACTTTTCCGTTCAGTTTAAAGAAGAAACTAGTTGAAACCCTCGTTCTTCCAATATTCTATTATTGTGACGTAGTTTACAAAGATGTGAAAACCGAGCTTCAAGATAAACTACAACGTGCACAGAATGCCTGTGTAAGATTTATATGTAATCTGAAATTGTCAGATCATGTTACCCAGTCTTACGTCGACCTCGGATGGCTACGCCTTGAAGACAGACGGAAGCTGCATACCCTGACTTCATTGCAACGAATCCTTACCTTACAATCCCCATCTTACCTGTATGAACGATTTCATAGCCTTTCTGAACACCATGATAAAAACACCAGAGCGCTGAGCTCGACATTGCTCGCTATTCCTAAGCATAAATCCTCAACCTACAACAATTCCTTCACTGTTGTGGCCAGCCGTGAATGGAACTTACTTCCGCAGGAGGTCAGAGGGATATCAAACCACGGAAGATTTAAACGTATGTGTTAAAAATATCTCTATGAAACGAGCTCGTAGTGAGACAGTCTTCTTCTTCTTCTTCTTCTTCTTCTTCTTCTTCTTCTTCTTCTTCTCCTCGTGGTCCTTCTTCCTCTTCTGCTTATTATTATCATTATTAGACTATTATTATTCATCAATAGTGTTAGAAAGTACTCAGCTGTGGTTTCCTGCATTCCCTATCCACATTTTGCAATGTTTTTCACCCACATTAAACACATGAAAACTCTAACATTCGTCAATGTGATATATTTCTGGAACTGGATAAATTAATTGTAAATATTAGTAGGTTTATCTATATTATTATTATTATTATTATTATTATTATTATTATTATTATTGAAATTGTAATTCGTTCTTTGTTGTATATTAATTTCTTCGTAGGAAGCAAAATGTTAATTTATATTGTGTATTATAATAGTTATTTTTTTGTACAGCAGGTTAGCATAGTACCGTAGTAATTTGTTTCAGTCTCTTTTTTTCATTCAGTATGTCATTTTTATGTTAATTATGTATTCCACTGGTTAAGTGTAAGACAGGGACACATGTCCCTAACTTTGCCAGTTAAAATAAATCATATCTATCTATCTAACAGTGGCTTATTGATGCCAGAGGCTATTGTACATTGTTCAGAGTGACTGCGGGGCCACAGTTTGAGAAATTACCAACAGGACAAAGGTGATGACCAAGCCAGATTTTCCCAGCACACTGGATTGCTGCTGCGTATGGGACTGTGGAGTCAATGACCCAGTTGTACCCTAATGTTGACTGCACTGAATCCAGATTACTGCCAGTTCGTCACTTTGCCATTGGAGCATGTGTGCCAAATTCCATTGAAGGCTGTGAGACATGGTTGGGCAGGGGCAAGTTGATGGAAGAGGTGTGATGACCTGGGCGGTGTTTTCATGAGACTCGCTGGGCCCCATTATTCTGATAAACCAATCCCTATCTGGATATCTGGACATTACTTCCAACAGGATAATATGTTGCGCCACACTGCCAGGATTGTGAAGGACTGTTTCAAGGAACGTAGTAGTGAGTTTGCTTCAATGCTGTGGCCCCCAAATAGCCCCATTATGAACATTGAACATACGTGGTTGTACTTTGAGAGGCAGGTTCGTGCTAAATCACTGCCCATCCGTTATGTCAACTGGAGGACCTGCTGTTGCGCTTGTGGTATCACATAACCCAGGATGCTTTCTGCCTCCTTGCTGAATCATTACCTCGCCAAGTGGCCACCATTCTCTGGGCAGAAGGTGGGTCCTACACCATATTAGGTATTTGGCCGTTCATGCAATGGCTCCTTAGTGTATAAAAGGGTACCAAAAATAAGGGTGTGAGGAATTTGTTTGTCAGGGGTATTTGTTTAATTTTATTTAGAAATCATATTCATGATTTCGAGTGACTGACCGTTTTCAGATTTCTCGGAACTGTTCTCTTTTTAAACATTTCATTGTTGGAGCAAAACCTTGCAATTTCTTTTTTATGTTTTCTACTAGCATTTGTTCATGTTACATTAGCTTTTGTTCAATAGCAATGGAAATGTTATCTGGTGGGGATGACTGGCAACAGAAGATAGTTTGTGATAGACAGTAGTCAGTCAGCACAATGTTATTGTTGATTATGAGCTAAGGAACCTTGGATTATTCAAAATTTTGTTGGTTGAATTGGCTCTATCGTCAATGCAGTCTTGAAATAAAATGTTCAGAATTAAAAAGAAAAGAAATTTTGTTTTAAATATTTCTGAGCAAAGCTGATGGTTTTCAAAATATTAGCAACGAACTATTTCAACCCACCTTTAGCCCCCCTTCCTCCTGCTAATTAGCCAACATCTTTGACACATCATCATCCTAAACCATCTCCAGTTTTCCGGGTGTGGTATATCAGCCTCCTCCATCTCATCCTGTCCTTGTACCATTCCTCCTCCACCAACTTGTCCCAATCATGACCTCTCAGCAGTACATTGTTCTTAACTAAATCTGTCCATTTCCTTTATGGCCTTCCCACAGGTCGTCTTCCTTCTACTTTTCTGTTAAATTCCTTCCTTGCAGTTCTGTTAGCTGGCATCCTCTTCATGCGACCAAACCACTTCAGTCTTGATATCTGAATCTTACTGAGGAGAGAATCATCTATTCCTACTTCTTCTCTAATTTTCTCATTCCTAATCTTGTCTTTCCTGGTTTTCTGGATCATAGTGCGTAGGAATTTCGTTTCAGCTGCCTGGAGTTTTGAATTATCTCTATTGGTCAGTGTTGTGGTTTCAAGACTGTATGTAAGAATTGGTGTATAATAGAACTTGTACAATGTCATTTTTGTTTTCATAGGTACAGTATGCACCAAAATATACAGTACTGGAAATTTTGTTAGTCTCATTGTCATTACCTTACTTATCGAGATGATAGTGTAAATGTTCAAAATGTGCTCCATTGCGCTGTAGGCAGTGTTCATAGTGATCACGCACATTTTCCAACATGTTCTGGAATGTAGGTTGCTGCAGAGTTCCAAAGAACAAGACTATCTTCTGACGTAATGCAAACACAGTTTTGGGTGGATCTGGACAATTGAAAATTTGCTCCTTTAACATCTCCCACACGTAAGCATCAAGTGGTGTGAGATTGGGGGAATGTGATGGATAGGGGAACTCAGCCCCGCGGGAAATTACTCGTCCTGGAAAGGTTTCTTGCAGTATAGCCATAGTCTGTCGAGCGGTGTGGCAGGTCGCCCCGTCTTATTGGAATCGCCGTCTATTCATCTGCATGTTCCTGGCACGGCAAAACCTTCTTAGATCCTGAATAAATGGCCTGATCACCATGTTCCTGTAGCATTCCTGGTTAACAGTAAGAGGTGCACCATCATCATTCTCTATGAAATACGGACCTCGCACACAGTTTCCTGGCATGCACACCAAATCGTCGCACTATGTTGCGTTTTCTGGACTATAGTTTCTGGCCTCTCGAAACCAAGAAAGAGAGTTGTTTGGCGATTGATAAAACCGTCCAAGTGAATGTGACTTTCGTCGAAGAACCACACGTTGAACAAGAAATCTGGATCCTCATACACCATTGCCAAAAATTGTGCACAATATTCCACTCGGACATGCGTATTGTGCTGTCAATTGTTGCCCAACCTGTATTCGGCACGGAAATCCACCTATGTCTTCAAACAATCGTCGAAGTAACGTAGGGCTGATGTTTAATTTCAGGGCTGTTCGCCGAAGACTTCGCTTTGGAGACTGCAACACCTGATTGAGGACATGTCCATGATTTTCATTTGTGGACACAGTTACTGGCCTACCAGACCTTTCCTTGCATTGACACAGTACACTACCCATACGACAAAAATTTTTAACAATAGATATTGTTGCTAGGCGCTGGCTTATTGAAATGTTCACGATATTGTTCCGCCACTAACTTTAAACTCGGCCCACCTTGATAACAGTTTCCGTACGAGTGAAAATAATACTCCAATATAAACACTTTTTCCTCTGTCGCGAAACCCATTGTCACTTTCAATCATAGAGCACAACGTTCTTTACACAACTAACAATTCATCAAGGTGATGTAACACGCAGACGCTCAGGCGCGCACTGCGAGAAAATGAGTACTGTATATTTTGGCACATACCGTATTTGCTCATCCCCCAGCAGGTGTCTTACCTGGTGGAATTGTGTTTTATTGATTCGATTGTTCACCTCATGTTTTGCTAGATTGTCATTTGATAGTACAGTATTTGAAAACTGGAACTCTGTCTAGTTGGGCTTCATTTAACATAACTATTGGTTCTGCTCCTTCCCCACACACTTTCAACACCAACCGTCTTGGTCTTACTGATGTTTAAACCATATTTCTTAAACTCCTCATTGCAGCTTTGCAGTTCCTCTTCTGAGTCACTCCAGATTGCAACATCATCTGCAAATGTGAAGGCTTTGATATCTCCATGTTCTTTCCTTTTAATAGATTTCATTACTACATCCATCACAATAAGAAATAGAAGTAGTGACAATGAGCTGCCCTGCTGCACTCCTCTCTTTGTTTCAAACCGGCACTTGAATAAAACTTCTATTTCCACTATACAACATTTTCACTTTGTCTATGAGGCTGTCTCACACTAGAAGTTCTTTCATGCATTGCCAAATTATTTCCCTTGGTACATTGTCATAGACTTTCTCAATGTCACAGTATTTTTCCATTAGCATCCTAATTACAAATATAAGGTCTGTAGTTGACCTTCCTGGTCTGAAGCCATACTGCTCTTCTTCCAGAATTGGTTCAACAATATCTCTTGATTCTGGTCTCTATTATTTTTTCCAAGGCCCCGCACCGCTGGCTGCGCTGAAGCGTGTGACTGGGGAAGACATGTCCATGCGTGTACCGCCATGTTGCGGACGCTCCTCAGCTTGACCCGGAGATTTATTTATTTATTGATTTATTTATTTATTTACATAGTTTACGCCCACATTGGAGCACTTAAATAGAGTAAATTTACGTTAACAAAGAATTAACTGAAGATTTAGCTTGCATCTTCTTCCTTTCCCAAAACCTCTTCATTCTGGCTGACCTGGCTGCCCTTTCTTCATCATATATTGTGGTACAGTTTTTAATGACACTCTTATTTGTTTGTTCTTGAGAATTCTTTTTTCTTCTGTATTTTCAATTTGCTTCATTGTAATATTCAGCTCTTCTAAATCATTCTGAACTTCTTTAAACCAATTATTTTTTGTTTTACTTTTCCAAAAGTAATTAAATAGTTGTTTTATTATCCTATTATCATTTAATCTAGAAAGATGACAGGAAAAGGCAATTCTTCTTTTTCTCATCGCATCTATTATAGATTCACTTTCCCTATAAACCACTGCATTAGGCAATAATCTCCATTGTCCATCCACCTGATGTTTTTTATTAATGATTGTTCTGAGTATCCTTCTGTCAACCTTTTGCAGTGTATCAGTTGTTGCTTTGGTGTTCAATTTAAATAGTGTTTCACAAGCATAAGTCGCTTCAGGTTTAATGACGGAACAGTAATGTTGAAGTTTAGCATTTATTGAAAGAGATTTTTTCTTGTACGTTGTCATGTAATTCGTTGTGCTTTTTTGAAACTTAAATGTTCTGCTTTCTATTGATGATTTTTCATTGGTGTTCCACGTTATAATTTCACCAAGATATTTAAACTTATTCACAATTTTAATTTGTTTGGTATTGGCTAAGGTAACGGTTGGTGCTGTAACAGGGAAGGTTGGCATTATTTCTGATTTTTCATATGAAATTTTCAATCCAACTTTTCTTGCTATATTATCAAGTTCTTCTATTTGCAATTTAGCTTCTTCCATATCATTAGCAAGTAGTGCAAGATCATCAGCGAATGCTAAACAATTGAGTCTTATTTTTCTGCCAATCTTGATGTTAGGTTGACTCATCTTATTCCATTCCTGCATGATTTTTTCCAACATACAATTAAGCAATAATGGTGAGAGTCCATCTCCCTGCCGAAGTCCAGTATTTATTTATTAATTATAGAATGTCCCAGTGAGCTAGTGGCTCAAGGAGGGACTGCCCTTTACAATCACAGCTTGGCAGCTATAGTATGGAATTCGTGCTTTAACTTACATTTCACACACATGAAAACATTCGCCTTATAAATTTAATGACAGCCTACGCAGACTACCATGTACACACGCAATAAATATACATAATATCAATCAAGACTGTGGTAATATTAACATACACTTCAGTATAAAAACTGAACAATCTACACAAATCCTTTGGATAGCCTATAGGTGGCAAACCAAACCAAAAAAAAAAAAAAAAACCTTAAACAGACTGAATAAGAACACTGAAAAATACACTGGTGGTACCTCAAAAATGATCATGTCGCTCACTTTAATGTAAGGGTCATGTTTGTAACTGATGCGTTTGAACATTGTTCGTATGGCAAGGCCAGACTTAAAGGACGAGAATCACGTGGCAATCTGTCTCTTGAGAAACCTAGGATCAACAGTTATTTAGCTTTATTGAAAATATGAAGACATGTTCAAAAAGCGGTCTACAACTTACGTGTTATTACATATCGTGAGATAAAAATGACCTGTCACTCAGCAGATTGGAGAACACACAAATTAAATATTTACAAACTCCTGTACCGATAATAATAATAATCTACATTATCAACAAAAAAGGAAACCTGTGAAATAAAATCTTTCTATGATTCCTCTCAGATAAGTCATTACAGCAAATTTCACTCAATTATCTGAACAGATTGTTTAAAAAGTACATGACTGCAGACATCTTTCTAAAACAATCAGATACATGTTTTATGAAATGCCGGTTCTGCGGTGTAGGAGTAGCGTGTCTACTTCTTACCTGGAGGCTCAGGGCGGGCCAGAGATTTGTACCTGGATCTGAGTGCTGGTTTGAGGTTCACTCAGCATACGTGATTACAATTGCGGAGCTATCTGACGGTGACGTAACGGCTGAGAGGATTCGCCGTGCTGACCACATGCCACCTTGTAATCTGCAGGCCTTCAAGCTGAGCAACGGTAGCTTGGTAGGCGTGTCAGGCCTGTTGTGCCATGGGGTTTGGTTTAGATATGAAATAACGTAATTGGATGAGTAGAAGTTAAATTATCATGTTTGTGTGATTCGGATGTAGGTAAATGCTGCCTGACATTCGTTACACTAATGCTATTCTTCTATTGTGTATTTCTTAAAATGAAATTAATGTCTAGGGTTAGTTCGAGTTTCTCTGCGTGGTTTAGGCTTAAGTTTTATTTTTTTACAATTTGCTTTACGTCGCACCGGCACAGATAGGTCTTATGGCGACGATGGGATAGGAAAGGCCTAGGAATGGGAAGGAAGAGCCCGTGGTTTTAATTAAAAGTACAGCCCCAGCATTTGCCTGGTGTGAAAATGGGAAACCACGGAAAACCATCTTCAGGGCTGCTGACAGTGGGGTTCGAACCCACTACATCCCGGAATGCAAGCTCACAGCTACACGGTCCTACCCGCTGCTTTTACAAACTCATTCTGAATTAACATTATCTGAGCACATAAAAATTGAAAGTGTGTTCTAATTTTTCTCTAATATGAGCACCATGATTTACACCAGAAATAAAATGAAACTGAAAGTTAAGCTCTTGCAAACAAAAAAGATTAATATCATAGTGAAAAGTTGATTTGTTTAGCGTTTTCTAATGTAGACTAGGATTGACAAAATTGTAATGAGCTTTGTTTAGACTTTATACTGTCAGATTTTTCTGGAATGGCGTATTAACAATGGTATTCTTTTATTATAAAGCAAGTGGAAAAAATTGGAGAATTTAAGACATACGATACTAATAAATAATTTTTCAGATATTTGATAATTTAAAGCAGTACATTACCCTAATATAAGAAGGTTTTATCAAGTTGTATCAATCATATCTTACGGATTCTAGGCCCAGGTTTATCAAATTTGTAATACCGCTACACAGTTTGTATGAAAAATATGTAATCCTTTTCAGAACGGCTTTTCAGTTCTAAACAATCATCCCCGGTGAATTGGAAAAAAGAAAACAAAAAGAATCCTAAATATTCTGAATTTCATGTCCATGCGTTCTCTGAATCAACCATCCTACAACCTGTTTAGTTCTCGATTATGGTAAACGAAAGTTAATTTTTAACAGTTCAATTTCTACTCACATGTGAAAAGAAATACCAGATCCCTTCTGATAGCAGTCTGTACAATTGAAGGCTACACACGAATTTACCCTCGTGAATATCTTTCCATTCCACAGGTAATGCCTAATTTTAGGCTTAATATTGCCAATCAATTTTAACAAATGTAATGTATCAGCTCCCACATTCCATAAAAATATTTGACAATATATTATCACTCCGTCGCACATAATACCAAACCAGATCCACTAACAGGCATGATTCAAATGGAAAACATGCAAGGGTCTGTAAACATTACCGCGTGCTAGCCATGCATTTGAAGCTGAAGCGCCCACAACATGGCAATGCGCGAAAGTGTTCAATATTCCGCTTAGCATCAGCGCGCGCGCTTTGTGAGTCTAGATGAGTAATATTAACGTCTTTGATTTTTTCAAATATTTTCAGGACATGAGACAGTAGTGTAATAATACGATAATTAGTACATTTTCATTGGTTCCCTTTCTTGAACAGAGGTGCAATGATGTCCATCTTCCAATCCTCAGGAATACATACCTGCCAACCTTTCCGATTTATTTTTACTTCCGATTTTTTACTAACTTCTAGTACAGCCAATACTCTTCCCCTAGGATAAAGGATAAAGAAACCTCATTCTCAAGCGTATTTATTTGATACTTTATTTCGTGAGTGTTTCGTCCGTCGCCTTCGTGTATATCGTGTTTCCCGTTCACCACAGCAGCGTGTGAGCTTGATACAGCTGGGGATTCGGGGTGGCGATCGTCCTGCGAGCAAGAGGCTAGCGCGCACTAACGACTCAGTTAATCGGGACGAAAGTATGAGCTTGTTATTGTGTTGTTCGTGCGCTGTTAATATCGTTTCTGTGCGTAGTTTCATCGGAGTTGTAGGCCACGTGTTTTTTCTTGCATTTCTATGCTCTCCCCCCTCTGTCAAAGTCGTATGTTAATAATGTATGGGACATATTGAATTGTTTCGTATGTGGTAGTTTCGCGTATTTAAGTGCATAATTTTAATGAGTTGAATGTTTTTTTAAATGGTGTTGTGTCGGTGACAGTTTCTGGCATTTTCTTTTCTCGTTAGGGCCACAAAATGTAACAAACGTTATCTCCAAGTGTTCAGGGATACCTATAAATTTCCATTCATTTTACCGTCTGATAAAGGAAACTGCCGCATTTTCTCGCGTAATTAACGCCCTTGCATAATTAACGCATCCCAGTATTTTTTGGTCCAAGGTGGAGAAAAAGAAATGTTCGCGTATTTCACGCACCCACAACTTCGAACATCCATCCCTCAGCTCCGGATGCGTTTCGAAATAAAGGTGTCAACTACTCGAGTAGCAGGCTTCCTATTGCGAAAGCGGGCATTCGAAACACAGGGAAACGTGTTATTAGCCGTCTGCACTAATCCCACTGCACTAATTTTACGACAACTGTTTCGGGTACGGGACATTCTGTGATCCCAAAATTGTCAGTGTACAGTATTGGAGTACTACTGCATCGCACAAACTCGCGGTGATCATTTACATCGATACATACGGGAATAGAGCAGCGGGCAGTAAATATTCAGTGTCCAAATCAAACGTGCGCTACCGCGGTAACAGAAGTGCACTTCAAGCGGCCAACAAGTCTCGCAAAGCATTTCGCGGACCAAAAAGCGGCAGGTTTCCGCAAGTACACAATGTTGGATAAGCCGTTTCTCACTAAATGCTGTATTTTAAAGAATGAGAAATAGCAGCGGCACATGGAATCAGTGTCTCGGATTTGAAGATTAGTCGAGGCTTGATTAATTTTATGAAGAGAAATGGACTTTCTCTTCGAAGAACAACGTTATCCTAAAAATTGATGAATGATTTCAACCATTTTCATCGTTTTGCGATTGAGAAGCGTAAAGTGAAGGAATATTTGATCTCCCTTATAGGAACCACAGGTCAGACGCCAGCCAGTTTCCATAATCACAAAGTCGAACAATTTTTAAGAAAGTGTTATCGTACGCGCTACAGGAAGCAAAAAGGAACGATGTACCGGTACTGCAATGCTTGCTGTAACAGCTGATGGCAGATAGCTTCCACCTTACATTGTTCTAAAACGAAAAACAATGCCTAAAGCAAAATTTCTGCGAGTGATCCACGTTCGTATTCAAGAAAAAGGGTGGATGGACACGTCACTCGTACAAGATTGCATACGAACGGTTTGCGGTAATGTAGCAGGGTCCCTCCTTCGATGCCCGGCCCTTCTAGTGTTGGACAGTTTTTTTTTTTTTTTTTTTTTTTTTTTTTCCCCCAGTATGTCATTCAGGTCGTATTGTCAGCTCGTAATGAAAAGAATATTTTCTAGTGTCGGTGCTTCAAACACACGTGTCTTAACTTACCTGATGTACCCAATTTGACTTTTCAGAAAAAATCTTGCGTCGGAATTTTACTCCAAATGACGATAACCGCAAATGAGCTGAACCAATTGTGTTTGCATTATATTTGATTATCTTTTAAATCTAAATGAATTGTAAATACAGTAGAAGTCCGCTATAGCGAGTATGGCATATAACGAGAACTCCGTTATAGCGACGACTTCTTTCTGTCCCTTCAAAATTCCCATATTAAACTGTGTATCGTCCTTCGGTTACAGCGAGAACCCTATCACTGGCGCATCCGTTATTACGAGCGATTAAGCGTGCGTGCATTTTCCATTACCGATATTTATGCACCACAGCGATGATATTGCATGCGATCGATTACCTTCGGCATCGTTTCCTCGCTATGTGCACTAGCGATTTCTCTCGTCGACGTTCGAAGGCGATGTCAGAGTCGATTAGTAATACCCGCCGACAGCTGTTCCATAAAGAAAATTCCAAATGAAAGAAAACATATTTTCGTAATAAATGCGTAAACAACGTGTCCGATAACGGTTGTTAAATCGTTAAAAATTAAGACTGACTAAACGACCGCTTAATTTTGAGGCTAAATACTGCACTTAAGTAAGAATGGGATACCTCGAGATATGGCAGAGTGCTTAATTGATTTCTGAGGTTAGTTTATATTTTGTCACGTCTGGTTAAATAACGGAAAGGCTATTGTGAAAATTTATAGCGAGAAAGTTATAATTTCTCTACTGGCGCTTGAAGTGTGTTTTCATCATACGTATAGTACAATTAAGTTAGGATACGTGACTCTGTTTGAATAAGAAAACTGAAACATTTACAACAAAATGCGATCGATCATCTTCGGTACGGTATAGTTTTTTTTCACTTTGTGGATTTACGAGCTCTCTCGTTGACATTCAAAGGCGATGGAGTTGATTAGTAATACCCATCGACTGCTGTTCTCTAAAGAAAACTCGAAATGAAAGAGGATAACATGTTTTCGTAATAAATGCGTAAATAACATGGCCGATAGCAGTCGTTAACTCGTTAAAAATAAAGACTGAAGTAAATGATATCTTAATTTTAATGTTATATGCGGAAATTAAGTAAGAATGTGATACACCTCAAGATATGGCAGAGTACATCACTGATTTCAGAGGATATTTCATATCTTCTCTAGTTTAGTTACGGCTATTTACATGTAAATTTTTCGCGAGGAGGTTATTTCTCTACATGCATTTCAAATATGTTTTTATGGTAGGCTACATATACGGTTATGTTAAGTGACACTGTTTGAAGAAGAAAGCTGAGGTGTTTGCCACATAAATCTCGGGAGTGATACCGTATTTTTCCGAATCCAAGACTTTTTTCTCAGAATCGCATGCGAAAACTCAAGGGTTGTTGCATTCGCTGCCTAACAGTAAGTTAATGGATACCCCTAGCAACTACCGCGGTAACCACGCTGCTTCTTTTCACATGCGCAGAACTCGTTGACAATAAACGACCGCCTCTTTACTACACATCGCTAGCCGCGACAGTCGGTTGTGCAGTGCCTGAGTGTTTCTCAAATCTGCAGAATGGCATCAAAACATGCGACCCGTCGAATTCTTAGAAAAGCCATGGCTACTCGGTGGCAGAGTATTGTACTATTGTACTTGACGCTGCACCATCCTGCGGGGAATAATTTTCTTGCACCATCATGGGCGACCTATCAAGTGCTCCGGCTATTTTCCCCTCCTCCGACTATCATCTCTTCGGATCAGTAGAATGGATCAATGCATTTATGAAAACGATGCTTAGTGTCGGTAGCTATACTTGCTGCTGTAAATGAATAAATCAGTGACCGCGCCATTAAAAAAAAATTAAGCAACGCCGCAATCTTCATTTCACATGTCACATTTGTCATCAAAATAGTTCCTAAATTGCCACGCGACACCTTTCAGGGATAATTAAAATGCATCTGTGAATAGTATTTTTTACGTGAGGTCAACTGGGAAACCGCATTTCCTTTTAATAAATTACCAGCGATACCCTCCATCTGTCGGAATCGATGTTAAGTTGTCCATGTCCATTCATTCGAGAAAGAAAAAAATATTTTTTTAATTACTTCAAAATCATCTTATCTACCATAATTATATCAGCCTATTTTCAATAATAACTTCTAAATTGTATAAATCTACCATTTTATTCATGATTCTAGAATCATAAAAGAAAATGATAACAGTCATTTACATCAATCACCTTTCTCTTCTTTCTGTTGAAAAATATAAACCTAAACTATCAACGATCTGATTCAATTAATCCTCTTGCTAAATACTTGTTATCCGCATCATAAAAACAAAGAAAAATTCTCATAATCACATAAATCGTAGGTAGGTCATATTTGATGAGGATGTAGTCAAATATTCTTTGAAATTAAGTATCTCATATTAATAACGATAATCAATTGGTAAGCAGATAAATTAATATTGGTTAAAAAATATAAGTCCCTAAGCTTTAGAAAAATGCATGATAAACATGCTTAATTAGAGTCCCTCGGCTCTTGTTTTTTTTTTTTTTAAATGCTTATTTTCGTTGATATTGAATTCATATTTTGTCACTAAACAAATGCATATCTTCCAAAATCGTAACGTCAGCAGTTGCAAGTAAGTTCCAAGTATATAATAGCTCAAAATGGCTATTTCGAACATATATCGATCATTAAATGAAAAATATTGATCAGTTTGACCATGTCATTTGGTAAAAATAATCATATTACATCCTAAAATTAAATGTAGGTATCGTATAATGATCAGTTATTATCGTAGTTCTATCAGAAATTATACCTATCATGATTTATGGTTGCACGTATGTCCCATCAAGTACCATAAAATTCGTAGGAATGTATTTAGTAACATTATTTATTTAATTGTGGTAGAGATTCAGATTATTAAGTCGCTTTATCCATTAAAATATATCCTTGAGACCAAACATCAAATAACATTCATTACAACGTTGACATATTCTCCATGAAGACAACAAGTTTACCCTTATTTATTCCTTATATGGATATTTAATCTGAATACAATTTACGGTAACTAACATACGAATTCTGCGACGTATTTCATTGTATACATGTATCATTAACCCATATTTTAATAATGAATTTAGAAAGTTTTATTCTTGCTTAATTGTTTACTTTTTATATGTTTTACATGTGAATTTTTGTGATTATAGATTTATGTTGACTTAGCAATTTTTTCTCTTCACTTAGCAGGAGTATCAGTTAACAATACTACCTGTAATACTCTTACAACATATCTTGCATTACTATTTCAAAATCATGCCGCATACGTTAAATAACATTATTGGTTAGTACCACATCGTATTTACTACCAAAAATTCATAAGTATATTTATCTCTCCATATACCAATATTAAATATTATAATACCGCGTCATTCATTACCATAAATATATCTCAACGAATAATTATACGTATAACCACATCAACAAGTCGCTCAAATCCTTACTTCCCTACAAAAACATTAGTCATTCCCATCTAGGCGGCAAATCACCTTAACATATCGTTAATATACTACAGCGGTGCATTTCTGGATTAAGTTTCACTTGTAATACACATGATCACCTTATTCTGTAAAGGAAACACATGCATAAACAAAATAAGTTAATATTTACTCACATGTAGTCGCGTCGTAATAGTAACCAAGTCTAAACAATTCAGAAATTAATTATCTTCTTTAAAACGTTGCGTCTGGAATATATCACATTGTGTACGTCATTTCATTTCCATAATGGTTGAAAACATCATTTGAAATCTCTCCTTGTTTAACTTTAAGCATTCCTATATCATGACATTGATTATATACACTCGAAGAATACCTACTCCCATAATGATAAATCAACTAGGATAACCTCATTGCAAAGATAGTATAGATTGAGATTTCATGAAGAACTTCATAACAAGCTACATACCAATGTTTACTGCCAATATTTATATACTACGTCTACTACACATAAATTTCAAGATTATAAAATAATTCTTTGGAACTTAACTTGCGACTGCCGATGTTAGATGACTGGGTTAGGCTCCGATGTTGTCATCTTAGGGCTGCATAGATAGTCTCCAACATCCGTTACGTCATCATCAGGCGGTAGTCTCAAGACTTGGGCTAGCAGGAACAGCGGGGCGGTCTACGTTGGAAAGTCGGCCCCATCTCCGATTTAGCCTCTCATGTTGTAGCCGTTCGTCATATGTGAAAGAAACATTTCCAGCATCGTAATTAATGTCACGACCATAGCCTTCAAAATGTACTACAAAGAAGCTAGATTATAGTTTTGTATCAGGTTATTATAGCAGAAATTCAATGTCAATTTCCCGTAACAGACTTTAACAAGTAAATTATCGAATTAGCTCTTAATTTTTCATTCAGACAATCAGCACATGAGAAGTCTAATTTGTTTTGGTATTTCGCGACGACCTTCAGTTTGTATTCAGACTACTGTCCAAATATTATTTAATTTCTTCTGCTTTTCCGCCTCGATTTTAGGTCAGATATCGGCGTAACTTTAAAAATTCTTCAATGTGCTGGATCTTTAGCTCTTGCTTTTTTATATATCTCCCTTCTTCCCGCGAGGACTATTTTCTTCGTGGATGAACTTGCTTCGAAGTCTTGCGTGAACATTTTTTTATTGTTCACTCACTTCTTTTTTTAACAATTTTTAAAAACTTTCTATAATTTTTTTATCACGGCCGCATGGATCCTTTATATCTTTATGTCTAATTTCGTGACCTAGCCATACTTGATTCGCCAAATGAACATCTTTGACGTCACATTCATGGCCTCCTTGATTTTATGCGTCCGTATTATATATATTCTGAAATCACGGCCTATTTAACTTAATGCATTCGTTCTTTTTAGATGTATGGCTCAATTACATAATCTCTGTGATCTCATTACCGTGCATGGCAAATTTTAATGCCGTATGACATCATTTATTCCGTTATCAGGGCGATGAAAACGGTACAACGCTTAGTAAAATGAAGGTTTATACACAGCAGGAATATTTTCGTGATGGATGGTCGTATTGTAAAGATACGTGGAAAAGGTATGCCGGCAAATTTTCAACGGGTTCTAGTCGATATTATGATGCCAATTTTAAGTTAATGTTTATTAAACACTCGGAAATGTAGAATAATTATTGTGCAGCCGCAAGAAAATACGGCATAGGCCTAACTAAAGCCAATATTTGACGTTAGCGTGAAGACAAAGAGCTAAAAAAAAATGCGTACTGCACAAAAAATGCATTCAGTGGTCCGCAACAAGGGCGCTTTAAAGAAGTCGAAGGTGAAATTGTGAGGTATGTGCACGAAAAACGCAAGGGCGGAATGGCCATACCGTAGAGCAATAAACTCGTTTGTTGACTTTCAACGTTCGCGATTAGGCCTGTACATCGCTAGCCACTGAATTTGGCCGAACCCGATAAGCGAGACGTGCGTGTAGCGGTAGCCGGTTATATCTGACGCTGCATAAAAGTAACAGTTTTATAGATAGCAAGAATAATTTCCTGATGGATCGTTGTATTGTAGAGGCACATGGAATAGGTATTGCCGGAAAATTTTCAACGAGTTCTCTTCGGTATTATGATGCCAGTGTTAAGTTAATGGCCCTTAAACCCACGGAAATAAGGAATAAATGTGCAGCAGCAAAAAAAAAAAAAAAAAAACGTGACGAAAGTCAATGTTCGGCATTTAAAAATAGTCTAAAAATGCGTAGGCCTACTGTACAACAAGGCATTAATATGATTTTACACACTTCTTTTTGAGCCTGATTTAAATTTTTGAAGGGAAAAGTGGGGTTCATCTTGGATTCGGAGAAATACGCTACTATATTTTTTTCAGAAATAAATTACACACACTTTCACCTAGTATCGGATTACGAAAAATAACAAACACTTAAGCCGTTGTGTGGATATCATCTGCGGAAACACAAGTTTTGAACAAACTGATTGCCGTTTCATACCGATTTTAATGTGCATGAAGGGTTTTCCGACTTTTATACAAAAAACGGATATAAAGACAATCCGTTATAGCGAGTGAATTTTTTGCTGTTGTGAATTCTCGGTATAACGGACTTCTACTGTAATTTGTGAAGATCTGAATTCCTTGAATAATTTACGCATTCAATGTTTTCGCCTGTATTTTTCATCAAAAAGTGCGTTGATTACGCAAGAAAATACGGTATTATGCATGTTGTTGTGTGTGTCGGTGTGACTTAAATATTATTATTCGTATGTGTCATAAATGAGTGATTTGGTGGTACATTTTCTTGAAACCATTTTTATATTTTCTTAGTTGAAGATTTTAAATTTAATGGTCAATTCGCATTGTAACTGTAGATATGTATGCCTTTTATCCTGACCTTTTTTCACGTAGACTGTGGTGGAATATATGTGATGAAATCCTTGAATTTAAAAAATCTTACTATTTTTGGTTTCTAAAAGTTGGCAGGTATGGGAATAGTATTTTCCTATATCTTGTTGACCAGTCTGTAGAGCCATTTGATTCCTGGAATGCCCACTGCTTTTCCTTTTTTCATGCTCTTGAGGGCATTTTCAACCTCAAGCCATGTAATTGCTGGTTCAGTTGTGGTTCCTCGACTTGGTTGTCCTCTATCCATTGTTATGTTTTCTGTATCTCCATTCAGCAACTGTTTGAAAAAGATCTTGAGTTCCTGTTTAATTTCTTCCTCTTGTGCCAGAGTTCCATCATGTTCTATTGCTTTTATGGTCCCTTGATCCCTTTGCTTGTTTTTGACTACTATGTATAGCAATTTCATATTTCCTCTACTGTCCTCTTCCAGTTTGTCTGCGAACTCATTCCATTTCTTCTCTTTTTCTTCCTTTACAATGTTCTTTACAGCAAGTTTATTGTTCCTGTATACTCCTTGGGAGTCTTTGTATTTCTTGTTCATTGCGTTCTTGTCCCGGTTTCTGTTTTTCCTTGTCCAGTGCCTTCTTTATGTAGTTTCTTTCTTTCACCGCTGTTTTCACTCTATGATTCCACCACAGTGTCTCCTTTATTCTTTTGGTGGAACTTTTAACTCCACATAGGTTTTTGGCTTCTCCCACAAAGGTGTCTTCGAAAATTTTCCACTCTTCATTAACCCGTTAAGTGGGGAGCGAGCTCTTCCTCTTTATACACTACGGGGGGAGGTGTTTTCATCATTTTTTTAAAAAATACTTGTATTTATGCAACCCGACATGTATCTGTCTAATATTACTTGTATGTTGTGATAATAAGACACATTAATTTCGATACTGCACCGCATATTCACGATAAAGAATGATTTTTAAGCACAACGTTTTTTAGTGCAACAAACGCATAAGTCTCATATTTCCCGTTTTTTCTCTTATGGGCATTGTAATAGTTACTTTCCGAAACTTGTACATAAGCAGTAAACATTTACGAATCAAACTGTCATTGTAGTCCCACAAGCACTATAATATATTGTTATACTGCACTATTATTATACTGTTGTTGAAGAATATAAAAAATTATCAGAGAAAAATGTACTCACCGAATACCTACTTTCTTGTCTTGTTTTGGATATGAAACTGCCGAGTCACTAATTTCACTCAGAAATGTTCACTATATATATCCACACACGCAATGGCGGTGACAATGGGGGTGGGGGTTAGCGGTTAGGGGTAGTGCTCCTCCACATTTTGGGGAAAAATAACATTTTTATTGCATTTTAGCTGTTCAAAAAAGAAATTAAATTCGCAGTTCAAATGTAGGTCCTACCATTTTGTTTCTGATTTCTTTATCCCCCAGTTGCCATCACTGTTTACGCGCGCGCGCGCACACACACACACGAATTTACACAATTAGGAACACTATCCATAATACACGTGCAGTGGACGCCTCTCAGTTCACACTTTAGCGGTGTGGTACACTCCGAAACAAGGAGCCGGGCACAGTGCTACATCGCAGATTTTGCAGCAGTGCTGTGTCTTCTTTCTTTTATTATTTGCATTGCAAACAACATATCTCTTGCTTGCAATGGGTTTCGTCTTTGAGGAGGCATTGAAATCCGGGAAGTGCCTTCCCGAGAATCGATCCGAAGGGTCATTTGACAGTGACACTACTGATCTGACTGGCTGGGCTTCAGCAGGGGTTGATTTATCATACTTGTCAAAAAGCTTCTGGATAACGTGCATACGCAATTGTAAGCGAGTGAATTTTCCTCCATGTTTTTGATAAATAACGAAGGAATTGAACATTATGTCCAACAAGTGCCTGAAAATCTTTTGGTATAATTTCTTGATTCGCTTTCGGGCTGTACTGTACGGGACCATACACTGATCAGATAAATCGACCCCACCCATTGAGTCATTGTAATCTGTACACATGACAGACTTTTCTACTGTGTCCCCTTTCCTGTTTTTCACAGTGCGCATTTTGGCATCATGTATGCTACTTAGCATACACACATCCCTCTCGTCTCTTCACTTGAGAGCAATGAGTTTGTTACGATAAGCAAACGCAACTTCCCCCTTTTTTAGTTCCTTCCCCATAACATCTTTTGGGAGATTGTTTCTGTTTGGTCTTACGGTGCCTACAGCATCTGTCTGAAGGTCATTGAGCAGGTTAAATAGCTCCGGACTACTGTAGTAATTATCCACAGCTATTAGATAACCTTTATTCAGCAGACCTTCGGCCAGTGTAAATACAACTTTGGAAGGCTTAGTGTATTCAGAAATATCTATTCCACAAACTTCGTTTACCAGATCAGTTTCCTTCCCCGTATACCATAGGAGGTTCCACACATACCCAGATTTAGCTTCACGTAACTTACAAGATTCCATAGCAAAGCGCGACCGTTTCTTCGGTATGTATACCTTTCATCCCAGTCTACCTTTCCACAACAACAGGCTCTCATCGATAGATAGGCGATCGTCTGGAGTATATGCGGAATTTTGGCTTAATACCCTGCAGTAATAAGATTCCTAAAAATAGTTTTTTTCATTTTTGTTAGTGGGTACCCAGTCTCTCTCACGACTTCTTCTTTTCACTTTTGCCATCAACGAATTCGAGGTAATTGTTTGCTGAGCATACAGATTTGTTTGCTGTGCAATAAGATCACAAAGTCCATCATCTATAAAAAATTCATAAATTTCTTCGGGCTGTTTCTTATCTAAAAGTTCACCCTGGATTCCAGCATTGTGTTTTTTTTTTTGCTAGGGGCTTTACGTCGCACCGACACAGATAGGTCTTATGGCGACTGCATTGTAATGTATTCACCCTGTACAGCAGCAGGATTACCGTCATTCGCAGATTCAGTTTCACTGCTTTCACTGGAACTCGAACTCCGCACCGATTGAACCGGTCTTGGAACACTACTAGAAAAGCTACTTCCCGGAATATTTACTAATAACGGAGATTCGTCACTTTCCGAGCTGAAGTCGCTGCAACTTTCATCTTCGCTATTTTCAAGAATATCACGAATAGTACAATCACTTGGAATATCCCTCGCCCTTTTAAACATACTGTAATACGATATAAAACAAAATAAAACTCGTAACACATTTCAAAAACGCAAAAGGAACACACTGAAGCTTCTATTTATCGCAAACTTAGTACAGCGCAGGGCCAGTCATGCGGCCTACTGACGAATGCATGGGCTGAATGTGATACGGCGCTTAAGCAATTTTTGCACTGAACAAATACGAACAAAACAGAAAGGGGATTCCCTGTCGCAATACCGTTCTTACTACGTAGTTTAAAAAAAATCTTAGAGATGGCAGCACCTTTCAAAGCATGTGAGGAAAGTTTCAAGGCTCGCGCCTAATATTGAAGATAAGAAAAAAATAGAAACAGTCGCGCGTCTGGAGCCGCATCGCCCACCCTAGCGCAGAGTTTGAAGTGCGGCTGGAGCCGCAAGCCCCGCTGTATGGGTTAACATTGGTTACTTCACCCTTTGGCAGACTCTGTTGAATCCTTAGTTTGTATTCTTCCTTTATTTGGACTTCTTGCAACTTCCACGTTTTAACCCTTGGTTTTTTTCATAATTTTCGGCGTTTCATTAGTCTTACGTTTGAAGTCTACTACTAGCAATCTGTGGTCTCTGTCCATGCTTTCACTAGGGATGACCTTTACATCTGTGATGTATCTACCACTATCTTTATTTGTGATTACGTAGTCAATCAATGTTCTATACTGGCCATCCCAGCTGTACCTTGTTACTCTGTGACTCTCTCTTTTTTGGAAGAATGTATTTTTGATTATAAGGTCATTTCTTCTGCACAGATCTAATAGTTGTTCTTCTGTGTTCCTTTGTCCAAATCCATGTGGACTAATGATGTTCTCGTACCCCAGTCTGTCTACCCGAACTTGCGCGTTTAGATCTATAATAATAATAATAATAATAATAATAATAATAATAATAATAATAATAATGTTTTCCTCATTCACTGTATCTTCCAGGTCTTGCCAAAATGTTTGTCTTCCTCACTGCAGCCTGTCTGTGGGGCATACACTTGTATGACAGTGTACTTAGTATTCTCCAGTTTCGTGAACATTTTAATGATTCTATCATTTTTGCAGATAACTTCAGCTGTAGCATTAGACCCTTCGTTAATTAAGAATCCAACACCATTTTTTGCTACCTTCTCCTGTCCACTCCAGTATTTGTGTCCACGAAGTGTCTTACTTCCAATCCCTTTCCATTTGGTCTCACTTCATCCCAATATTGATATTCTTCTATCTATCATATCTAGGAGTTCTACCTTTCCAGTTAATGATAGAATGTTTATAGTTCCAATTCGGTATTTGAATCTCTTATTTATTTTGGGTGTCCTTTCAGAACATTGTATATCGTCAGCCTTACGGTCATCATACTTTACAATTGTCTGAGAGGACGTGTCAGTCTGGTCTATAATCTTCTTTCAGAGGCTTTTTTTTCTTATTGAAAGTGACTGTACTCAATACTCTCATGCTGACTTGCTAGGCCTAACGCATAAGAGGATTTTCTTTCAGGGTTTACTCTCTTAGCCTTTGAGGATTGCTTCCTCTTCCTACAAGACAGTAGGTTCCAACTGTACACCCCCAGAAGGGTGGTTTGCTTCTTCTGCCATCTCCACTGTACCGAAGTCCATCTTCTCTGCCATAGATGCCATTGAGGTCTTCACCCTTAACCCAGGGCAAGGGTCCTCCATATTTATGACCCTTGGAAAGAGGGTGTCCCAGTATTCTAAAGCCCCCAGGAATTGGGCTACCTGTTGGTCTGCGTGTTGTATATGTTATTTCAAACCAGCCCTACATACTGTAGGGGCCCCCTATCCGCCACCTGGCTATACGCTCTGTAGGGGTCAGGATCCCCTGGTTACTTATTGAAAGTTAATCCCACCCAGGAGGTTATTTGCAGACACAGTTGTACCATATGAGGAAAAACAAATGATGCTGAAATGTCATGTAATTGCATTGGTAAAGAGTGTGTTCAAAATGTGTATCATCACTTGCCACACGTTGTTCATAACATTTCTGAAGATTATTGAACACCTTGCATAATTCAGGAAGATTCATTTATAGGTTATCTATCTTGAAAACTGATTCTTTCATTCTACTCCATATGTAGTCATCTGGGGTCATGAAATCCAGGAAGCAGGAGGTGAATGCCATGAGAAATGACTTTCCCAAGCATCATTGTGGAAGGCTAAGAGACTCCCTAACGATTTGGGCTATAGCTGCATCTGCTGCATCCATTGATGTTGAAGGTGTAAGTGTCTGGCGTGTGAAAAATGGCAAAAATTCCACATAAATATGGTAAAATATTCTCTGGACTACCTGGTCCACTGTTGTTGGACTTCGTAAGGGTCCAAAATTCCATGGCTGGACACAATGCACCAATTAGTCACCCGCACACCGTGTAGTGGTTTGTGTATAGAGTAAAACCCTGTTAATTCAAAGTTGTTGGGAAATCTTAGACTTCGAATTACGTGATTTTGAATTAACCGCCACCAACCAGTAATTCAGTGATGCCAACCCTTGCATCACAAGATATTCTTAAGACCCATTACTACATGCAATCACCTTCGTTCACAGTTAAGCCTTTCAAATGCCATGGGGAAAAAAAAACAACAAAAAAAATCCGAAAAATATCCAACAAGGTGCCCTCTTTTTTTTTTAATAATGCACTTTGGTAACTCTGGAGACAGTGCCTTACATTGGCATACATAACCTCACACCCGGAGGGGGGTCCGGGGTGCATGTTAGGAAAAAGACAAGGAAAAATCTATGCATGATGTAATATAACTAATATTGAAAGAAGAATCCCACCTTCCAATACTTAATGTCCTTCTTTTCTTTTTCTTTTTTTTTTTTTCAGATCTTAATGTTTTTACAGCTAGTTCATGAAAATACCAATATAATCCAGCTTGGTCTAATTAACCAACACACTTCTGGTGAGAATGAGGTTGGAAATTTTTTGTTATGCTAAAACACACAAAATATGTCTATTCAAGTTCATAATCAAATCTAAGTCCATGAGTGAGACGTGTTTGTACAAAATGATCTTCCTTTCTTCGAAAATGCTGGTACTACATAAAATCAGCTTCATGGTCTGTATCGCACTTCAATAGATTCACAATTAAGTATTTATTTATTTTCCACCTAGTCGATACAATGATTGCTTAAGGCAATTTTTAATGGTCAAAAGTGGTACATGTTTCGTATATTATCAACATCTTCAGCCATCTAAACAGTGTTATGTGGCTGAAGATCTTGATAATATACGAAACATGTACCACTTTTGACCATTAAAAATTGCCTTAAGCAATCATTGTATCGACTAGGTGGAAAATAAATAAATACTTAATTGTGAATGCTGGTACTGTTACTGTTGTTGCTTTATTTAAACTATACATAACTAAAAGCTGACATTAGTGGACTTAAAATTTAAATATTTATACTAGGACTGGGGGAACTCCTTGAGAAACCAAAGTTGAGGTTAGGTCTTCAGAAAACTTGTTGGTAAAGTGCTGTAAATGAGTTTGTAAATGGAAAGGAAAGAAAATTAAAAGAGAAAACTTTCAGGGTGTGCGATGTGTATCGAAAAACATTTATACCGCTTACCTCCCTGCTGGTCTTGCTACGCTTTCTTTCCTTGTGCCGTCAGCTGACCTGAGTGTGTATATCATGCTGTTGGCCTGTGAGAGTGAGAAGAGGGGATGGGGAGTGAAACCAATGGGAGAGAGACGTACAAAATGTATATCTGGACCATTCTTGGAAACTTTTCTTCTTAAATACAGAATAGAAACCTCTTCCAATGGTATATTTATATTTTTAGTAATCTTGTTTATATTCAGATTAAGATTCTGTTCTTGGTCAATCTCTGTATAAATTATTTCCAGAATGTTAATCAGTTTGCCTTAGTTCAGAGTGCGTGGGATGGTAAAGTCTTTTTCTATTGTAGCGAAACTATGATTATGCTCAGTCATATGTAAGCTCATGGCAGAATATCTATTGTACTTCTCTGCATTGATTTCTCAGTAGCTTACTGAAAAATTCCTCCCTTATGCTTATGCTTTTCTGAATAGTCCATATAAATTTTGACCTGGATGTCTGAATCAGGGGCCACCATTGGGAGATCTTTTTGTTTATATACCAAGAAGGTGGGATTCTTCATTCAGCCTTAATTCAGTTGAAGCCAATACGGAATCAAAACAATTATATTTATAAGTTGCATTATAAATATAGTAAATAAGTACAGTAAAAATTTGCTACGAGAATGGCATATAACGAGAACCCCGTTTTGGTTACAGTCGCTCATGCATCTGTTATTATGAGCGATTACACGTGCACGATTTTTTCCAGTACCAATATTTATGCACCAAGTCATTATATAGCATGCGATCGATCAACTTCAATATAGTTTCCTCACTATGTCCACTAGCGAGCTCTCTCATCGACATTTGAGGGCCATGGAGTCGGTTTGTAGTACATGTAGACTGCTGTTCTGTAAACCAAAATCGAAATGTAAGAGAACAGGTTTCTTAATAAATGCGTAAATGTGTTCGGTAGCAGTTGTCAGCTCATTGAAAATAAAGGCTGAACTAAACTATCGCTTAATTTTAATGCTAAATACTGCGATTAAGTAAGAATGTGATACACCTCAAGATTATGGCAGAGTGCATTATTGATTTTGGCGTTTAGTTTACATTCTCTCGTGCCTGGTTAAATTGCGGAAAGTCTATTATGTAAATTTATGGCGAGAGGGTTATCATTTCTCTACTGGTGCTCTAAATATGTTTTCATAATACATATGGTATGGTTAGGTTAGGTCACGTTGTTTGAATAAGAAAACTGGAACATTTGCCACTAAATGCGACCTTCAGTATTGTTTTCTCACTGTGTGCACTTGCGAGCTCTCTCGTCGACATTTCAAGGCAATGTCTGAGTCGATTAGTAATACCCGTCGACTGCTGTTCCGTAAAGAAAATAAGAAATGAGAGGGAAGATATTTTCGTAAGAAATACGTAAATGACGTGCTCGGTAGCAGTTGTTAACTCGTTAGAAATAAAGGCTTAGTAAGCAGTTGCTTAATTTTAATACCTTACACTGAAATTATGTAAGAATGCAATACACCTCAAGATATGCAGTGCGCATCACTGATTTAAGAGGTAGGCTTATATTTTCTCGCGTCTGGTAACATTTCGAAGAGGCTATTCCCAATTAAATTTATAGCGGGATGTTATCAATTCTCTACTGGTGCTTGGAATATGTTTTCATGATACATATAGTACAGTCAGGTTAGGTGATGCCGTTTGAATAAGAAAACTGAAACATTTGCCACAAAATGCGATCGATCATCAAACAGTATAATTTTATTAAAATCTAACAGGTTCCACCTTTTTCAGTACAAAATACAATGTTGTTGGATGGTTTTTACAACATATATTTTATTACAGGACTAGTTTCTGTGTTCATTTAGACACTATCCTCACTGCATAGTAAGTGAAAAAAATTTGGCGATATAAACAATGAACAACATATTGCTATACTTAACTCCTTAATATCTATATTATGCTAGGTTTAAAAACTCTAATTTATAATTTTCAACAAGAAAACCCTTGCAAGTCAAAATATAAAATCTCATCTCTGAGCAATGAGTTGTCTTCAAATTCCATAATGGCTATTATTCTATACACTCGTAAATGTCGGGTTCATATACAATCTTAAAATTGAGGAATTAAAGTTGCAGCTCTTTAATGTTAAAATGTTCATTTCATATATACGTTGTTAGCCATTTGTTGGATAAAAACTCGGTGTGTACAATAAAATGATTAAACTGTGCTGTCTTAACTTTGTTGGTGTGTAGAAACTTAGTTTTTATGAAACAAAAGCACAGAAGTTATGTATGCTTTATGAGTAGACTAATAGATAAGTGAAATTTAAAATCCACCTTTTCAATACTTCAATACAAGTTATAACATTTACTTGGAACTAGTTTCGACGCTGGTGAGAGTTATCTTCAGCCAAATATGAGAACAACCTTAAATAAAAGTATCTGGAGAAAACTTCAAATGATCACAATTTCAAAATCCTGAAGTCACGATTAGAACGGCACTTAACACAACATAATTCTTTTCACTCAGGTTAAAGCTTTGAAAGTATTGGAGTTCAACTTATAACCGTAAGATTATCTTACGGGCATCATACTGTAAGTCCCATATTAAGAGTGTTTATATATTTATATGTGCATTGATATAATTATAGTATAATGATAGTGGTCGATTGTTGTTTGGCTTGGCATTATGTTACGGGTATTAGATTTTTCGAAGAAATTGGCTGATCAAAGTTGCTGAACTGAAAGAAATTTTCATAGGAAAACTGACGAAGTTTTCCTGGTAAAACTGTGTGTAAAGTTTTTAAGTCGCGTTCTTTGAACCAGGGCCTTCCTGTATTTCACAAAATGAATAATGCCATGGTCCAAAGGCTGCAGGGGACTGGTGCAGTTAGGAGGAAAGAAAACCACTTTGATATTCCGAGGGAAAGATGTATCTGAAGGATGAGCTGGACATCTGCTTATCACCTGCACTATCTTCCTTCCTGCCGATCCCATCTTAGCATCCAAGCTTCGTAAAAATTTTAGAAATAGCTCCGATGTCATCCGTGCACTTTCGTTAAAATCCTATGTACATGGGAGTGTATGAGTGTTTTTGAAGTGTCTTTGCTTCTTAAATTCCCAATTTTTTGTGGGGGTGGGGTAATTTTTCACTCTCCTCGTTAACACAACGCTGTCAGTCTTTCTTTACTTTTCTTGCCTCCAAGGCATTTTTCTCTGCGAACAGCATGTCTTGGATGGGAGCAAATTGTAAAACATTCCCGTTCATCGGCATTAAAAATATCCTTAGCATCATATCCTTCAAGAAGTCGAGGTAACTTATTCTTTTTCCAGTACACAACTGTATCGTCATTAACTTCCACGCTCTTGCCGCACACGGTTTGGAATAAAAGATTGTGCTGTTTTTTTAACATGACCAAACCAGCCATTAGAAGCATGGAAATTGACCAAACCCAGCTGAAGTGCAACTTCTTGAGCTTTTTGTTGAAGTACTGTACTCTTCATTAGTTATGAACACAATTATCAAACAAATCATGGAAATAGAAAATGAAGATCTCAATGTTTTTGTTTTTGCTGATCACATCACCATTCGGGGAGAGACTGAAATGGGAGTTCAGAAGAGACTGGATTACTGGAATATAAAATTTAAAGAATTCTAACTGACTGTGAATAAGAGCAAGTTGGTGGCATTGTGGATGAGCAGGACGCCCACACCTTGTAAGATACTGGAGGGAGAGAAGGCTGAAAGTGTGAAAACTTTCACGGTAGTGTCATATCATGTGATGGAAGTGCCAAACTAAAAGTATTAAACAGAGTACCAAAAGGCTCCAGCTTCTTCCACCAAGTACGAAATCTAATCTGGGACATGGGAGTCCCTCTAAGAGCTAAGCAGACAATGTATAAGACCTATCATGACTTATAATCTGGATACCTGTGTCATAAATAAGAGAGAAGCGAGTCATATGCAAGCATGTGAAATTAAGTTCCTTAGGTCAGCTCTACAAAAAACCAGGAGAGACAGTCAAGAATGAATATGTAAAGGGAGACCTGCAGGTGAACTTGACCATGGGGAAAATGATAGGTGCTGCGAGACTGAAGTGGCTAGGTCGTGTGAAGCGATTTCACCCAACTCGAACTTCACGCCAGTATCTGGGGATGGAGGTGCCCAGAAGAAGACCTGTTGGACTGCCTAGAAAGAGTCGACAGACCGGGTTAATGAAGATCTCAAAAGAAGAGGAGTAACATGGGATGCAGTGGAGAGGGGATAAAAGATACCAGGAGAGAATTCAGTGGAGGTATATCGTTTACAAAGTTCATACCCGGTTTGCTGGAAGGAAATTCTGATGATGATTATGACTATATGTTCCCGGCAATTGGAACGTTCTCACTCGTTTTTCCCTCCAACCATTTCATTAATTACCTGCTTCCTCCCGCAAGTCAGTGCTTGTTCTACATCACACATTGTATATACTGTGCATTTCACTATAGAAATTTACTTATTTGCCTGAGGACCTAAGTCAGCTTAGAGAAATCATTTATTATGACATGGAGATCATAACCATAATTTTTGTTATATGTATTTTAATGTTATAATTGAATGGTTGGGTGAAAGAAGGGCATAACTCACAGTTTTGAGATTATCAACGAAACCTACCTATACCTTTTATCTGTTACTGGAATGTAACAATATTCATGCATGTCTTAGAGATACACTTCCTTGTATGATTACAGTGAGTTTTATGGGCAATGTTTCAATAACTCGCAAGACCAGAGCCTTAAGTACGGTATTTCTTGTGGAGGTACAATACTGCATAATACTTATGATGACAAGCATTACAAAACATATGTACATTATGTTTACTAGAAACCTGCAATGCAAGAAATATTCACAATATCACAATAACATGAATTATTCCTGGCAAATGTTTTTGTTAAACCTGCCTAGAACAACATTCTGGGTCAGCAGTCACTCATCACTGTTTGCTGAATCATCTGTAGATACCATACTATGGGTGTCGAATTCCATTAAAATGTTACGAAACCAACATTTTGCATCATTCATGTATTTCAGGAGCTCCTGCACATCTTGAACTTTCACAGGTTTTATACCCGCTATCTTTACCCTTCGGAGGACTGGTTCACTCTTGATAACCTATACCGTGGATTTTAAAACAGTGAAATCAGAGCTATTTATTTTATTGTATGTTGTTGAAGCTGTGATGTTTCCATTTGCATAAAACATAATAATACAATATTTTTGGATTTTTGGTTTTTGGCATGAAAAATGTGAGAAGTGTTAGGTAGGAAGCCCAATCTTGTATTATGTCTGAACTATCTATTACTTTGAATGGAGAGGGATTCTTCCTACAACTTTTCAGTATGTTTTCATAGCCATCTGCTGTATGTATTTCTTCAACACGTTTAAGGAGTGAACCATAAAGTCCAAAATTTCTGTTACATTGACAATATGAATGACCATGGGCAGGAAATATATGCTCAACCTCTACCTGGTACTTCCATGCAAGCCAGGAGCAAAATTTTACAAATGTTCTATTTTTATTTTGCTCACCACATGAATCTGAAAAGAATACTAACTTGGTTATCCTTTGGTTTTCCATGTAGCTAGCCAGAAAGTGATACACAAATGATGCAACTGTGTTGGGATATTTCTTTGAAGTGTTCAATAAACCAGTAAAAAGCACTATTGGAGTCACTATGGCAATGAATGTTAAATATGTACATCCAAATCAAACGCTTGTAAAACTGTGATGTTACAGTTAGTTTAGGCAGAGGCAAATTTTGTGCATAATCAAATTCACGCACTAATAATGATGGATCTGTTTTACATTGTCAGTATTTTAGTTTTGATACATTTATAGCCCTCATATCTCTTTTTGTGAAGTATGAAGCAATTCTTACATGGATCATTTTGGTCCTTATCTAAATTTTGCATTCCGCACAAAAGTCACAGGTATCTTTGCTGGGATGTCGGATAGAAAACACACTGTTTTGCACCTGAAGTACCCCACTTTTGAGAACAATCTTAGTTGTTTCAAAATAATATTGCTGAAATGACTGGAAAAGCAATTTTACAGTTAGGTACAGATTACCAAAATATTTCCTCTGAGAACCTGTATAATGTAAAGTGGTACTAGGTATGAGGTTTGAGTGTTCCAAATCATATCATATATACAATATCTGGAATCTTGTGAGGTGTGTTGGTATGTGTACCCCTCATGTCTTTCATTATGATATCCCCCACCTTCATTTTACCTTGCACAGTTCTGAGACTTTTTCAGATATGTGAAACAATGATAGAATAAAGGACTTGCATACCCTTATTAGTTTTGATACTGTCTCGATTCTTTGTTGTTACACTCGTTCGGCATTGCTTGATGTTCCTCTTCTCCATGTATCCCATAAGAAGTGCATCCTTTTGTTCTTAGCTTCCACTTCCCCAAAATCCTGCATGAAGGATTTCCTGGTCTTCAGTAGACATCTCATAGCATCTCTTCATGCAGCATTGTTCAACAGGTTTAAATGTTTCCTTGTTAACCTGCAGGAAAATATTTAGATCTAGTATTTAAGTGCTTACCTAGATCTAATGTACGGTATATTACAGTATAAGCCTGCATTAGTAGTACCCTCAAATCATTCACCAGTGCATTATTAACAAGTCGGCTATTATACTCACCATCTTTCCTGAAGTACTTGTATATGCTTTTCCAGAATTTCGTCAGCGCTTAATGACCTCTTTCTTCCATAAGTTCTTAAAACTTTTTCGTTTTCTACCCTTGTTCTTCGTTTTCTTATAAAATAAATAATTTTCACTACTATTTCCTTTGTCAGAACAGTTGCATTCACTTTCATCAGAACTTGCGTATGGTGACATAGCAGCCATTGTGATTACCTACGTCCGTCTTGCCCAAGACAGTCGCAATCTGGAAAACAGGCGCAACTCAGCAATGTATGAGAAATGACTCCACTGCCATCTATGGGAGCTAGTGTAAAGCCGCTTTCACTGGTTCCTGCAGACACCACTAGAGAGCATATAGTCATTTTACGGATAAAGGCCGTAATTCGAGTTACGCCCTTCTTCCACCCAACCCTTCAATTATTCCTGCAACATTGTCTTTGCATACCTGCCAACTTTTACAGTTTATCAGTAAAATTTATGGAAATTGCAGCATTTTACGGCTTTACGGATGCACGGTGTCATTTTACGATTTTGTGGACAAAAGTTTGAAACAGCATTCGATAATCGCTCCGCATCCATACAATGGATTGTTTGCGTGGGTCGAAGCACGCTCGGTCTTGGTCGAAGGCAAGTCCACGATAGTTGATAACTCATTCTTTGATATGATCGGTATTTTTAACCATGTGATGTTTGTTACATAAAATCAGCTTCATGGTCCGTATCGCACTTCAGTAGATTCGTTTCGTGTGTGTGTGTGTGTGCGCGCGTTTTTTATCATGTGCATATTCCTTGTTTACGAGGTTGATGTGTTAATTTTATTGTTTAAGACTTTGTGTGCTTTGACATGTTTTAATGAAGTGTTTTACTGCCTTGAGTGTTTGTTATAATTTTGTGACGTTCAGTGGTCCAGGTTACTTTCGATGTTTCAGTTTCTCGGACATTTTCATACGCTATATTCCTATTGTAGATTATCATGAATAAATCCAGCAAGAAACAGTACTTTCAGACATTTAAAGAATCATTTTCTGTTGATTTTACGTGCATACTAAAATGAAGAAAGGGAGAAAAATTTGCCTTTTGCACAGTATATGGGTCTGATATTAGTATTGCACATGATAGATGCAACGTTTTAAGTGATGATGAGTTAGTTATTGGCATTCAGACTTCCAACATAGTGAATGATCTCCAGGATACAGATAAATCCCTTTTCTTTCCATCAGTGAGAAACTACTTTTGTACTGTCTGTGACTAAATCATCAACAAGTTTCCACTCAAGGATGATGTGATAAAGCATGCTAAAGTTGCTAGGTTAGACAAAATTTAAGATGCACAGTTTTATTCCATTCGTTTTGCATGTCATGCAAGGGAGAGAATGAAACTACAGATGAGGTGGTGAATGAGGTCGGGTTGACACTTTGGTTGCAAATCACGATGCTGCAAGAGATTCCAGTTGGGCACAAATATGAAGAATTCATGGAGCTGATGGACTTTTTAAGTATAACCGAATTTCTTGAGCAATGCAGAATGTGAACCTGATTTCAGTCTTGTGAAGAAAAATAGAACAGAGTTCAGATCATCCGTGTCCAATGAATCTCTGGAGTCTATTTCTATTTGGAAGACCAGGAGTTCTGGTCCTTGTTATGACAAAAGATTTTCTCAAGACTTTTTGCAGGAAGGTAAAAAGGCCACAACTATGGCTTTGAAGTCGAACTAGCATTTGATTTGCAGTGTGTATCATATTATTTCTTGCCTGTGTTACGTTAAACTAGTTTTATTGTGTAAAGCCTTTCTTAGTTTTCACGTATGTGCTTAATTTATCATGGAAGTTCTGTTATGTATGCCCCAAACTAATATTCACCACGCCTGCTGTTTAGAATGGATTTCTTCTTAATTGTTATATTCATCTACAAATCATTTGCCTATTATGTAAATAGATATGATTTCTTTCAAGTATCCCGTTTAAAGCATGAATTCTTGTATTTTGTAGCCCAGAAGTATTATTATTTTTGTCAAGCCGGAGTATGTCGAAAGTCGTTAGGCTTTTGTGGCGCATGAGTTTTATTGATAGCCCTTTTCAGAAGTTGTCAGGTATGTCTTTGCCTGGTATACGTATATTTTAGTTATCACATAATTGTTTAACTTGTATTTGGCTAAAAATGGCCACTAAGTGACTGAAATTAGTCCCTAGACTGATGTAATATTATTTACTTGAGATATTGTATTGAAAAGGTTGTCAATTTATTTCTTATCATTTCATTAAAATGTCTTCAAGTTCCTTGTAGGGCGAAGAACTAATATTCTGCCGTATTTTTGTCCCAGAACTGCACTCCACTTCCGCGGTCAGAATCGCTTCCTTCTGTTTCATGATGCCAAACAGCGTAGAGGGTGCCAAGTCTTTTTTTGCCATCTGTGACAAAGATTGGCTATCCCTTTCAACATCACTAATGTGTCGATCTTTTGTTGAAGAGTCAGCTTCTTACGTTTAGCAGCCAAAGCCTAATGAACGTAGTCCACTCTAACTTGCAGTACAATTCTTATCACAGACACACATGTAATTTGTAGCACAACTTGAAACACAGGAACAAAAACAGTGAATGAAGCTGGCAATATTTGCACCCTCCGTGTGATTCCTACGCAGCTATTTGTGCCACGAGACGGAAATGCCTAGCCGTGTAACAGCGCTGCGGCTATAGGTTAAGGCAGCTGACCTCACTAAAGGCATAACCATTGAACTATTGTTAGTGAAGATCCTCAGTTTTCAGATAATGACTGGAGATAGGATATTAAATTTCATTATGGGATTATTTCTACATTTTAAAATGTATTATTTTTATGGATGCTGTAAAATGACAGTAGAAATGTCGCAGGCTTGATGTACGATATGAAATTGATCATTTTTATGGATATTTTAAGGTCAACTAGCGCCCCACCCCGACTAAAACGGCCCTAACTCCCGAACTGTTCATGCTTTCAATGCTTAATGAGTCCTAGAGGAGGTTAAACACTTTGAAGAAAATCTCTATTGATTTATTTGAAAAGTGTTATTTGTTTACCACAGACTGTGAACTAAAATCTCTCGTAAAGGGCAATTGGTTGGAGATAAGTATATGCTCTCGTCGACTTCTACATTTTGTACGCTAATACTTGGATCTATCGATGACTGTTTAGGCAGCGTAAGCCACGGAAGGCACTTAGTAATTTTTTCTAGAATACATTTTCATTTTGTTCAATATTGACAGCCTTTTCAGTTTCTGCTTGCTTTTAATCTTCTGAAATATAGGTCACTGTAAATCACGTGAAATTTGCAAGAGACCTTCCGCCTGAACGTTTATATTTTGTGAAGTTACTTGTGTCTTACGACATGTACGCGTACGTCAGTCATGCCTCTAGGCCATACAACTAGTCTCGTCGGAAACCGCACTTCGCTCCCATACAGTCCTATACCTGCAGTTCAATGGACATAACCAACCAATAGCATCTAGCATGACAGTGACTGCTGCTTGCCTTTAACAGTGATTTCCAAAGGCCGCACCAATTCATCATGGTTCCACACATCATTAAAGGAGCACTTTTGTACCACATAAACTTTGGACTGAGATTACATGAAAACTGAAGTTAATTAACATTTAAAACAAGTTTATACCCTATGTCAAATAACCTTGGAGATAAGGTAAACACGAAAAACACATGATAAATGTGGTGGTACTGTCTATCTTTTAGTAAGGCATTAAAAATACTTTTCATGGGTTAGGTAATGTTATTTATGTGTAAAAGTTATGTACGTCATCTAAATCAGTTCATTTTCACTTTTAAAAAGCTGTTTAGTTCCAATTTATAATTTATAGTAGTTCATTAAGGTGCCTTTTGAGAGGGGTGATATGTCAACAGCAGAACAGCCATTGCAGTTTTCAGTAGCGGTTCATTTAGCTAACATATAACCCATGTGCTTTCTGTTTACTGCTGTGTTCCAGGTGTTATTAGTGCGCTATTAAGAGTTTCTTTCGTGCTAATATTTAGTAATGTTGTTAATTAAGGTGGTAGTCAGTCTTTGTCTTGGTGTTTAGGATTTAGTTAACAATTTTAATTTATGTTTGCATAACCTTTGTTAAATTTCCCTGTGGAGTGAAAATGGATGAGCCCGGTCATTCTCACGTAAAGCATAAGAAGGGAAAAGCATTGAGAAGTGGAGAAAAAGTGTGCTCTCAACGTTTTTAAAAAGTTTAGTGACGCAAATCTTGGTAGTACTCTTAAATGTGATGAGGTTAGTAGCTGCTTCTCAATGCTATCCCACACCATATTAAGGACTCGTGTGGCGCATATCGAGTAGATATAGCATTGCAATTGGGAAGGCAAGTTTTAAGGTGACCTCCATACCATTATTCTTTAAATCCAATTGGGAACATGCATAATTTTCAAAAATATATTTTTTGAAAAGTACACCAATGAAATAGTACGTAAACGTATTACATTGTGGTATGTTGCCTTGTTTTCTACCATTAAAAAAATGTTTAATAGTGCCTTTCCGCAAGGCGAGTGAAACGGCCTCTGACGTAAGCGGCGCGCTGTGACGTCACGATCCAGTACCGCATGGAGCTCTACCAGCCGTTGTGCATCAGCCGTTGCTAAAAGCCGATTGTTTATTATTCATGATCGCGAGTAACTTCGAAATGACAGAAGAAAGGTTCGAAACAGCACAATCAGACAATCTACCATGTGTAGATGTCATGTGACTTTTGTGGCCGCAGAAATTCGCGGATAACAAGCAAGTTTGTAAGTGGCGTCTTTTATATACGTGCAATGTACTGTAACCCATAGTATTAGGATAACAACGAACCTGGATAGATATCACATCACTTTCAACATTTCCTTCTAGACTGATTCCCCTATTAAAGAATAACATTACATTTTCGGTCTTTCAGCATTAGTAAAGTAAGAAATCGGATTTCAGCACTAACATAAACATATAGGTAGCATTATAGTACTAGTCCGCTTCTGTGGTGTAGTGGTTAATGTGTGCCACTCCCGGAGGCCCGGTTTCGATTCCCGGCTCTGCCATGAAAGTTGAAAACAAATAGTACGAGGACTGGAACGGGGTCTACTCAGCCTCGGGAGGTCAACTGAGTAGAAGGGTTTCGAATCCCACCTCAGCCATCCTCGAAGTGGTTTTTCGTATTTTCCTACTTCTCCTCCAGGCACCTAAGGCCACGGCCGTTTCCTTTCCTCTTCCTTGTCTATCCCTTCCGAGCCTCCCATCCTCCAACAAGGCCCCTGTTGAGCATAACAGGTGAGGCCGCCTGGGCGAGGTAATGGCCCTCCTCACCAGTTTCATCACCATACTCAAAGTCCCAACGTTCCAGGACACTGCCCTTGAAGTGGTAGAGGTGAAATCCCTCGCTGAGTCCGAGAGAAAACCAACCCTGAAGGATAAACTGATTAAGAAAGAAAGAAAGAAGGAAAGAAAGAAAGATCATAGTAATATAGGGCTATAATCTATCATTCCCAAAAAAAAATATATTTATGGTTGGGACAACTGGCCTACCCACTTCCGGGGCCCATGAAAGAGAATTAAATATCTTTGTGGAGGGAAAAAGTTAAACATGATAAAGATAAATATGACTTCATCTAGTTTTCACAAGTCGGGCTGAGTGGTTCAGACTGTTGAGGTGCTGGCCTTCTGACCCCAACTTGGCAGGTTCGATCCTGGTTCAGTCCGGTGGTAGTTGAAGGTGCTCAAATACGTCAGCCTCGTGTCGGTAGATTTACTGGCACGTAAAAGAACTCCTGCAGGACTAAATTCCTGCACATCGGCGTCTCCGAAAATCGTAGAAGTAGTTAGCGGGGCGTGAAGCCAATAACATTAATTACATTTGGCTTTTAACAAGCTGCGCATGTCAAGAAAGAAAAGTGTCCTGGTGACATTTTAGTCGCTCAATACAGGAATGTCTTTGGGTGCTGTGACTTTTACTTTTTTTTTTTTTTTTTTTTTTGCTTTACGTCACACCGTCACATATAGGTCTTATGGCGACGATGGGACAGGAAAGGCATAGGAATGGGAACAAAGCGGCCGTGGCCTTAGGTACAGCCTCAGCATTTGCCTGGTGTGAAAATGGGAAACCACGGAAAACCATCTTCAGGGCTGCCGGCAGTGGGGTTCAAAACCCACTATCTCCCGGATGCGAGCTCACAGCTGCGCGCTCCTAACCGCACGGCCAACTCGCGCGGTATTTTTACCCTTCGGTTTATTGACTTGGCTTGTATAACCTAAAACTTAGGCTAAATTGGATAATATTTTAAACACCTACATCACTATTTTCACCTGTGTGCAATTATGTTATTTATTTCATTAATATTATGATAATTATTATAATTGAGCATTGTTAACTTATAAGACCCCAACAGACAAGCATTGGTTTTGTGTAGAGTTATACATTTGTTAAATTCACGTTGTTTCCTTTCATGATGTACACGCCTATTCTTTGTTACATTATAGAGTATTTAGATATAGCCTAAATTTCTTTACCAATTAAGCTCTTCAATAAAGACATACATAACTGTCCCATGCCAAGATATATTGGTAGAATTAGAGCTGTCAAATGGTTCATAACCCCTTTGATTTATTATCTTGACACGGATCACCCAAAACATAGGTTAGGTTTGGAGAATACTTTAATAATCAGCATTATTTAATGCACTGTTTATTACTTTCATATTCCAAGATGTAATTGAAGCATTTAAATAAAGCATCATACATTAAAATTTAAAGTTTTACCACTAGAACAGCTGACACGGAAAAGTGATTTGAAAATTCAAACAAATTCATCTTACGTTAAAATATTCAAAAAAAAATAAACTGTAGACTTTTCCAATATATCACCAGCATTTCTCCGGCTCGCCAAAATCCATTTCTTCCTAGTTTTAGCGTCTTTGGAACATTTATAAACAATTTGTTTGGTATGGTATGCGATGTGCTATTGCACATCGGAACTCTACACCATTTATACTGTAAGTTTTCTGCCTCACTGTCTGCGCAGGATTCATTTTAAGTCTAAAATATACCACTCAGATTATTATCCAATGTATAGACCTCGAATTTAACCATACTAGACACTAACGTAAAGTAGAAATACGCGAAGTGTATCCTGCTTCTCACAGCACACTACGTGTTATTTCGTCTGCTAATTCAGTCAACCTGTACGATGACGTCAGACCAATGAGATCGCGTGCTTGCGTGACGTGACATTTTCGTAGATTTTTATCACGTTTGGAGTTATTATTTGTACATTCTGATCACATTTTTGAATTCTGCATGAAATTTTGAATCAGATTAGCATATTTTTAATTAAAACCCCGGATCATGCATGTTCCCTATTGAAAGTGTGTGGAACCAAGTTAAGGGCCATGTGGCTTGGAACAATGAAACTTTCACCCTTGCAGAAGTAAGTAAACTGCTGCAGGAAGGGATTGAACTAGTGACCCCTCAATGTTGGGAAATGTGTGTAAAACATGTCATTGTGACGGAAGAAAAACTGTTAGCTCGGCAGTGTAGTGTTGTTGTTGAAAGTGAGAAAATGTGTGGTTTTTAATATGATCCATTATTTCATATGATATTTCTTTTAATTGCATCATTCCTACTGTCGTGATTATAATGACCTATGTTGATTTCAGTTGGGAAAACCACTAAGGCAGTGTTTTGGAGGATGTAAAAAGGCAGGTGGAGAGTGAGAATCTGCCGTTATAATGAAAACTCCCCAACTTGATTGTGACTGATAGTAATTGCCTACCATTACAAGGAAAACTCCCTAAGCCATTCTTCACATGAGAAAAGACATTTGATGATTTACCTGTTGCATTTCTGGGGCAACGTTAAGAGCTCTGCAATTTAATACAATCTGATTCACAATGCGTACACTGCCTAACCCAGAATTCTGTATACAATGTAGAATTCCGATGCAAAGCACGGGTACATCAGCTGGTAATCCATGTAATCATTCAGAAGTAACGAAACGTTTGTGTTACCTGAAATGCCGCAACATAGCCATCAGGTCCAATTTCGCAATATCAGTTTTCACTTATATCATTGTTATCACTAAAATTATTTTTGTTTATATGTTATTCACTCACTAAAAATTCACCTCCATCCCTACTCAAGGATTCTGTCACTTTCTTCGCCTATTTTCAGCTCGGTTTCAATATCCGCAGTATTCAATCCCATCATGTTTACGAACAAAACAGCCGACCCGCTCTCGCGGAAGTTCAAGACCATTGCCTAGGCAAGGTCAAAACAGATTATTGCTCTTCCTTTATTTCCTAAGCCTTGTAGATCGTACTGCGTGTTCATAAACGCCTTATAAACACTTAACTGCCGAAAAAATACAAAACTATCGCATAGATGGCAGAGGTGTGCAGATAATACAGCCAGGCGCTAAGGACTGGAAGGCAAAGTGAGCAGTCTGGTGCTAAGGGCGGGAAGGAGTTAATATGCTTTTTTGTTTGAATGTAACTAGGGTGCAGTTTTATGTGCTAAAAATTGTATAAAATAAGCAGGCAAAAAGGCAGTAAAAATTTGAGGAATAAGGATGCAAGTCCTTCAAGCTTCTTTCTTCTTCATCCATTCCCTTTTCCAGATTCTCTCTGGATAGGGTAGTGTACCAAAGCTCTCCACCTTACTTGATCTTTCCACCACTCTTCTTCCAGTACTTTATTGCTATCGACTCCTCTATTTGCAATACAGTCTACAACAGAGCTCCTCCATCTCATTCTAGGTCGTCCCCTAGGCCTCTTTGTAGTCTCCGTATCCATGAAAGTTCTTTGGTATTCTCTCTCCTGACATTCTCATCATGTGTCCAGACCATTTTAGCTTTGCTATAACAATCTCTTCTCAAAGTTTACACACTCCCATGCTTCTCCTTATTACCTCTTTTCGTATTCTATCCCGTCTTGTCTTTCCCTGTATGCTCCTCAAGAACCTCATTTCAGCTGCATGTATCTTACTTTGGTTCCGCTTAGTCAACGTCCAGGCTGCTGAAGCATAGGTCAATATAGGTTTATAATAGGACAGGTATAAAACCTTTCGTGCACTTCATTGGCACATTTGTTGTATACAATGTGTCTTGCACTCTGGTAGAAACTTGCAGACTGCTGTATTCTTAAATCAGTTTCCCCATCCAAATTTCCAACTTGACATGGTGCCCAAATATTTAAAAATTTTCACTACTTACTAGAGGGTGTTAAATTTATATCATACTATGACATAATTTCCTTCTTCGCAATCTCCAGAGTACGGAAAATGACACTTTACGTTATTGTAATTGCTTTCCACACTGTTTTATTGGAAATCTTCCTCCAAGTGGTTGAACTCTGCTTCAGAGTAATGTAAACACAGATGAGAGAGATTATGAATAAAGGAATGCCATACTTAACCTCGTAGAATTTTTTCTCCACCTGATAGCAGCTCTCAGGTTCTGTATACGCCTACATAAAAAATGGTGTGTCTACATTCCCAGCTCAAGTAACCCATTGCCATCACCATACTAATGTATACGTTGTTCCATTTCCAACATATAAATATTGCATATATCACAGTATATCATCAAGTTTGTATTACCTTCATTAATCCAGGACCAGACTGGCAGTTTAGTGGATTGTTCACTGCTTCAAAAAACATTACTGTTGATATATTATTACAAAATAATCTCAAGGAAACGTTATTCACCATTGTGTGATATAAAATATTGAACGCTGAAAATGGTTTTCCGTGGTTTCCCATTTTCACACCAGGCAAATGCTGGGGCTGTACCTTAATTAAGGCCACAGCCGCTTCCTTCCAACTCCTAGGCCTTCCTTATCCCATCGTCGCCATAAGACCTTTCTGTGTCGGTGCGACGTAAAGCCCATAGCAAAAAAAAATATATATATATATTGAACGCAACAGCCACTCGTTTCAAAATTCAACCTCGCCTGTGGCTCGGGCATAAAACATCTCACTCGTAAAGTATCACTTTCCATGGCTGTTGCATAAATTACTGTTCCATTTTCTAGTACACTTGCGCTACTCCATGTGAGAATGAATGATATTGTCCCTAGAAAAACAAAGTATCAAGCAACTAAATACAAATTTTTCAGGAGATGGTGAAAATGATTACAGTTTATGCAGTTTGGTTTTTATTCCACTGCAGAAATGAATTAGTTATTGTCGATTGGGCTACGTATTTATTCAACTCTAGCGGAATGGAACTTATAGTTATGAATGTTGCTTAAGATTGTTTGCTGGTCACTAGAATGTATTGTTTTAACAATGCCCTCTTACGATTGCTTTTGCACTGCATATGATATTTTGTAGGGATTGATTTGGAGGAATGTAAGGTTTGAGAATGGAAGCTTGCAGGATACACAGCCACCTTTTAGATCTTTCATTAAGCCATTTGTGTTAATGACAATTCGAGCATACTCCTTCATAAATTAATATTTCATTTTAAAACTTTTGCCATCCGAGAGAAATGGCGTCACTCCGTTTCTTAGTGTTCAGTCTCCATAATCTCTATATCTTCTATTTATCTTATATATAAAATTGAATGTTGGTATATTTGATGTTAATAGACTCAAAAACTACTGGACCGATTTTGCTGAAATTTTCACAGTTTATTACATCTGATAGGGATTATGAAGTGGTTTGAACGAAATCTGATGGTAGTTTGGCACTGGGGATGAGAAGGGGTGAAAAAGAAAATAGGGGAAGATAATCAAACCGCAAGACAGGTCTCATCAGCGGGTTGCCTACCCAACAGTATGTGAAGATTATGATGTGTTTCTTAAAACTTATTTCTGCTTTTATCTTCTATATAATTATATAAAAATGAAAAATTCCAAGTTCTGTTCCCATGGCACTGGGGGGTGAGAAGGTGAGAAAATTATGCAAATTACAGAGATTATGGGTGAATGTGTGTATGTTCCAGCATAGCTCTCAACCAAATTTGATACTCGTATAACTTACTATCTGGAAGAATTACTGTAGGGGCAAAAAACCCCTAGCACCCCTAAAGGAAGGGGGTGAAACTTAAAATTCCGAAAATGATTATATTAGTGAGGAATTCATAGTCTTTGGAGTAGCTGAGATGAACTGTGACACTAAATGCCATTTAAGTCAAAGTTCATTCCCAATCAGTATGGTAAACATATTATGACTTACTGTTTGGGAAAGAAAACTGGAGGATAAGACACACATACGGGCGGGATCGTACAGTATATAAAGTTACTGTCATGACTGACTGATTCATCATCGCCGAGCCAAAACTACTGGACATAAAGAAATGAAATTTTGGATGTTAAATTGACATTACGCTGTAGGTGCGTGCTAAGGGAGGATTTTTTTATATTCCGCCGCTAAGGGGGTGAACAGGGGAACGAATTTTTAGAATGAGTATCTATGTATCAAAAACTTAACAGTTTAAAGACGTGAACATTAGTATTTGGAATCTCCTTTAAAAATAAGGAAACGCATATATTTTTGTTTCCGGAAATTCCTTTTAAGGGGTTGCAGTGAAAAGAGGTTAGAAAGAGGTTGAATACTTTTTATGAGGGTACTTATATCTTAAAAACTGAACGTGTTACAGGCATGAAAATTGGTATTTTGGTTTAAACACATTTTTTGTTGTAAAATCCAGTTGAATAGGGGTGAGCGGGATTGACAAAGGGGGTGAGTTTTTTAAAAGACTATATATCTACAGTATTTCTCAGAAAGGTAACATTTTACACACATGAAAATTGTTATTTGGAATCGCCTTTAAAAATGAAGGATTATGGTTATTTTTTTAGTAAAATCTACTGAGGTGGATTGGAGGTGGGGGTAGGGCTAATAAAGGGGATGTATTATTTTTATGGGGATATTTATATCTCAAAAACTGAAGATGTTACTGACGTGGAAATGTGTTTGGAATTTCCTTTTTTTTTGAGTTGAGAGAAGACTATTTATCACACCTACAGTTCTAAGTTGCATATTAGCCCCAAAAGGCAATAGAACAAATGTGGTGTACAAAGACTTTCTGGGGTAAATGAAACTCAATTCTTCGGTGAGTTTTTATAGTCTAGGGATATTCAGGTATTGTCTTAGTACAGTACCGAGGAACGGTTACTTTTATCAGATGACGAAATCCACGCCAGCGAAGACACGGGTAACTGCTAGTAAGCTATAAATTTCATTTGGATTGCAAGACTTTCCCAAAAGCAGATGTGGACTCTGACCACAACCTGTTGGTCATGAAATGCCATCTGAAATTGAAGGAAAGAAGGAATGCAAGGAGATGGAATCTAGACAAGTTGAAAGAAAAGATTGTGAGGGATTGTTTCAAGGAACAAGTAACATTATGACTAAATGAAGAGGCTGAAGGGAACATAGTAGAGGAAGAATGGACAGTCATGAAGAATGAGATCAGTAAAGCTGCTGAAAAAAAGTTAAGAAAGGAAAGATCAACTAAGAAACAATGGATAACTCGAGATACTAGACCTGATTGACAAACTACGAACACACAAGAATGCGAAAAATGAGGAGGGCAGAAAAGAATACAGGCAAATAAAGAATGTAGTAGGCAGAAAGTGCAGGACAGCCAAGGAAGAATGGCTGAAAGAGAAGTGCAAGGATGTTGAAGGTTGTATGGTCCTAGGAAAGGTAGATCCTGCATATAGGAAAATCGAGGAGACCTTTGGAGATAGGAAAACTACGTGTATATTAAAAGCTTGGATGGAAAACCACTTCTAGGGAAAGAAGACAAGTCGGAAAGATGGCAGGAATATATCCAACAATTGTATGAAGTTAAAGAAGTAGATGCTGGGGTTCTGGAACAAGAAAGGGCTGTTGATGCTCATGACATGGGAGACCCAATTCTGAGGTCAGAATTTGACAGAGCTTTGAGAGACCTAAGTAGGAATAAGGTGCTGGGAATTGATGACATACCCTCAGAATTACTGACTGCCTTAGGAGAAACCTGTATGGAGAGGTTATTCCGTAGTGTGTGTATGATGTATGATACAGGACAAGTGCCATCAGATATTCGGCAAAATGTTGTTGTACCTATTCCCAAGAAAGCCGGTGCTGACAAGTGTGAAAACTACCACACCCTGCAAAATTTTAACATGTTATTTACAGAAGAATGGGGCAACAAGTTGAAACCGAGTTGGGAGAAGGTCAATTTGGCTTCAGAGGAAATGTTGGAACACATGAAGCAATCCCGACTTTGATCTTGGAGGACCGAATTAACCCTCTTAGTGCCAAGCCCTTTTCTGAAATTCTGGCTAAGAATGCCAAGCTATTTTTAGTGGTTCTGCAGACTTTCAGAGAAATATTAATTAAAAATTTATTTTGTTAAATATATGCATTATTCTTGCAGCATTATATAAAATATACTTCTGACTTTACCAAGAAATGCTTATAAATTTGAAAAACATCTTCAGTGTATTTTTAAATTGGCAACAATTTAACAATTGTTAATTTTCATTTTTATTTTTAAGTTTTGGTCTAATTTTGGAAATACAGTTTGTAACATTGCCTAAATCCAAGAACTTAGGTTAAAAACACATACAATTCTAAACAAAACAGGGTAATTAAAAATTTGATTAATTTACCTACAACCACCCCAAAACGTATTTTTTAAAAATCTGCCCTCACCATTTTCCTCACTGAAATTTTTGTTCCACTGTCAATCGTACCTGGCATTGAGCAATAATTTAATGCACAACCCTTTTGGAGTACACAATAATTATTAGTGAAAACTTAACAATGATCATATTTCAACAATATACACCCTTAAAAATTACAATCAGAAATGCTTTCATTTCCAATACAGAAGTAGCCCGCCAAACTTTAACCCTTGATTGTGGTGAAAACGCATATATTGAGATGAATTGTTGGGCATACGTATTTGTTTCATTTACCATCAAATTTATCAATGAATTAGTGAAGAACTGAAAATAATCTATTAGAGGGGAATTATGTGGAGGCGCATATTTAGGCCCAGCGATTTCCATGTAAATGACGGAAGTGGTAGGCCTATCGAACTGGTTCGGAACAATTTCTCGGAAACAAACATTAGCATTCACATTGCTTTCATTATTATTGTCATTATCACTCGCATCATCCATAGCTCCATCATTATTGTCACTTTCTGAATCACTCAGAACTGGCAGTGAATTTTTAATTGGTTCCATGGACTGCAATTGAGTACCTACTAACCTGAACATCCGATGTACTGGGGCCAGAATAGCACTTCCTTTTCGGTACTGGTGATAATGGCCGTGTTCCTGGTATCACATCACTATCAAAATCACTTTCCGATTCTAATTCATCTGCTATTATATCATTTTTCTCTAAATATGCTATTAGCTTATCGTCATCCACGCCGGCAACCAAACTATCTCTACTACAGCTCGCCATGTTGTCAACAACTCGGAGCTTGTGAACATCACAGATTATTAACTCCCTCCGTTCGTGTCAAAGATCACCAAGGCCAAAACTATGCCACTCTCGTGAAAGCTTGAGACCTCAGCTTTCTAACGGAATAAAACACCCAGAGGCATCTGTTAGCAGAACAGTAAATTCCACGTTTTTGATACTTACATTTGCATTAAACAAATCAATCATATACAGTACATATTTCATTCCATTTGGAATCACAACGCTTAGGTGAAATTACGAAGTATTTATCTTAAGAACATCTTAATTAAGTCCCTTCTTTTACTGAAAATCTATATCAGTTGAAAAAATTGAAATAAATTAGAATCAATGTGGATGGTTGATGATTGGGGTGGTGAAATGGGAGGGAAATGGGTTTTCATATTTTAGCCTATTTTAAAACTATATCTGTTCATTGGAACAGATGTTAAAAAAATGTTTTTTTAAAAATAATTTCCCTTTGTCACTGTTCTATATTTTATAAAAGTGTCTCTTGAATTACATTAATTTTAGGATCCCTGAAGCTGATTTCTGTCTTACTATGAGTTAGTGGGGCATAAAACCAGTAACATTAACATTATTATCTGCTAATAACTTATATTTCTGAATATATTTCGAAGCTCGTGAAATAATACAGTAAAATAGAAAGAAACAGACAAAATGGTCGGTCAGTCACTTGCTTTCTTGGCTTGCGCTGCCTGAACCGTCAACGATAGACCCCAAGTGTAAGCGTACAAATTGTAGAGCATAGAAACCTCTACAAAAAAAAATGTCTGGGATGGTATATACCTATTTCCAACCAGTTGCCCTCTAGAAGCGATTTTGTGTTATAGTCCGTGGTAAAAATAACCTCCGTAAAATTAAATATTTTGATATCCTCGAACTCATCGAAATAAATTTACCTCCTCCACTATTTCATAAGGATTACAATAACCTTGTCAGGGCATTATTTGCATGAATGATTCAGAAGTTCTGACCATTTTAGACTGTAGTGGTAATATGTTCCCTGTGGTCTGCTAGCAAGTTGCCTCTACCTCGCCGCCAGAGGTACTAGTGTCGCTCCAGCTGTCAAATGGATTAACCTTCCTCTTATTGGAGCTTTGCGACTGTATTAGACTGAGGTATTATTTCTAATTGATTTGTTGAGTGTATTCAGTTAAAAGAACCTATTTATAGCTGTTGGTTGTCTCTTTCTGTCAAGCTTGTGATCGAAGATATTCCAAGCAATATGACTATTGAATTGTATAACAATGATTGTTAACAAATAAGAATTGTATTTGTGTAAATTTCTATGTAAATAAGTGTACTTAAAGCATTAAAAGTTTAATAATTAATTGTTCATTATTTTCATCTGTAATAGGTGTACAATATTGGTTAACATGTAATAACACCACCAACTTTCCTAACACCAAAATCACGTTAAAAAAAAAAATTATTAAAAGTGATACCACTTTGATGGATCTCTACCGATCATTCTTCTTAAAACAACAATCCTCCTAATGTGTTATTGTTTCCTTGTTGTAGTCCACTTCCAACATCAACAGTGATCAACAGTGAGGTTAACAAGAAACAGCCTTCGCCTGTTGATGGAAGTGGAGATGCTCCTAAGGTCCTTCCTGTTGTTGGTCAGTTTGAAGATGCTCCTGCATTACCTGTGTCATCAGAGACTGAACTAAAGAACTGCAATATGATGGCATCTAATGGGCCTGCAAATGCTACTAAAACTAGTAGCAGTGGAAATACTGAAGTGACAGTGACCATAATAGATGGTGTGATTGGTGGAGTGCGTAAGGGAGATGGTGATGGACCAGGTTCTACCCTTCTGGCAGGGGTATTGACTGCCAGTGACAATTGAATTTAGGGATGTGAGGGGAGGGAGGTAAGCAGAACTGTGATAGGTGCTTTAGCCTTTCCGTATGTTTCATGCAGTGTTAAAGGCCCTTAAGATACATTTTAAAGTTTTTCTGTGATTCTTGCCCACTGGTTTTGAATATTTACATGCTTTCTTGATGATTTCTTTTACCTCTTTCTGAGAATTATAAAGATAAAATAAAGCCAATATACCCAGGGAGTATGTTAAATGTAGCAAACCGAATGTGTAGTTCTTGTCTTGTTCTTGAGTATATTTTAAAAGCAATTGAAATAGGGTCATTGTTTTTTTATTAACCTTATACATACAGGATGGTCTTATTCATAAATTGCTATGAACATGTTTTCTTCCCTGGAAATATTGGAGCCTATATATAGCATTAAAAATTGATACTTCTGGTCTGCATTCTTTGTTCCACTGATCCTGAATTCTTCATAACACTGTATGACAACAAAACCTCTGCTTTTAGACAAGATTTTCTCCCATTGAACAAAATATATAAAATAGTATTTCACTACAGAGAGGAAATGAAAGGCAGCATTTTACAAGTTACCAATGTATTGGAAAGATAGCAATTGGAAATTTAATCCTAACATTTTCAAAACTCAAAATAACAGCCAGAAGTTTTAGCTTATCCTTGCTGTGCACTGTGCTGTAATTCTTTATTGTGTAGTATGTTCACTTGCCATGTCATCTGACCTATTCATGAAGCTTGATTATTTTTATTTTAAACATATTTTGCTCTTGACATTTTAAGTAGATAAGGCAGTATTGACTACTGTTGGGACATTTTGAGTGCATATTGCGTTTAACATTGCTATTCCAAATTTGGTCAGTAGGATTCATACTAGTCTACTCTTTTCCCATTGACTGGTTCCATTGCTGTGACATTTGCTCCCATTTTGTCTTGTTTGTCTGCTTTTTCGGTTTTCCAGTTTCTGTTCCGTGACATAATTGACGTATTTCATACTATAATACCTGGACAAGCTTTGCATGTTTAAACAAGATTTTCCTGGTCTGATATTTCAAGGCAGGACTGTTCTCCTGTACATCTACTTACAAGGTAGTTCCTCACCACTACGGTTTCAAGTTTTTAGTGATTTCCCTCTCAGAAACATAGGCTCATAACGTGAAGGAGAATATCTTAACAGCTTTAGCATAGCGATTCCAGTACCACAGTCAGTTCCACGAATTCTCTCCTTCATAATATATTTTGATTTTATCAGTAGTTAACTGATATTTAGCCACTGCTCTGTATATTACAACACTTCCAGTGCATTACTCCCATTACTTGCAGTACAGTGCATTTATCCTTGAATGAGCAGAATGTCACTTCATTGCTTATGGCTAAGTTCTTTGCTGATAGGAGACCTAGTGCTTATTCTAATAATTTGATTCTAAATGGCTGGTATATTCTAAAATGGTATGTATTAATATTTTCTATTGCTTTACATTTTGTTTCGCTTGTGTTGTTCAGAAGTTTATTTGATCTCATTGTTTTATAGAATCTTTCGTGAATTGCATGACTTAAACTGCATACTCGATAAGAATCAGTAGGTATGCTCTGGATTGACTAAAAGTTTTTATTTATGATTTGTTCGGAATATTCTTCTGACATTACAGAACAATATCCTTTGGTTTTTTTTACATATATTGCTTCATTCAGCCATAATTTCAAAGCAACTTCACAAATGCTGCCTGTGACTGACCTTAAAACTGAGAGACACATTTTTGCTTTATTTTTTCGTTGTTCCATCTTCTGGCATAAGAATTTAGCCAGTTTCTTTAAAAGAAGGATGGAACTAAGTATAACCTCAGTCCAAACTCTTGTTTTTGTGTTTCTTCCTTTTTGCATGGGCAGCTTCTCTATTTGCCACTGAATGTAACTATTTTATAGGAAGACATAACATCGTTGTTAAACACTTATAGTGGAACTATTATATCCCTGATAAATGATTCTGTGGATCATGTTAGCCCAGTAATAGACTGATGAATGGATTTTCCTATTTTTTTCTTATTTTTTTAAGGTTAAATATAGGATTTGTTATAGTTTAAGTGTAAACTAATTTAACGCGAGAAGGAAATCGAGTGTATAATCACGACTGTTGCGTGTGCTTGGATGTTTTTGAGCTTTCTTCCACATAGTGAAACATGACTTGCAATGTGTTGGTAGTGAGCCAGTCTTTGAAACAACGGCATGCCACAGAAGTGACTGACAGAACAGTTGTGCGTACAAAGTTATTTATGATTAGTGCAAGGAGAAGGAAGAAGAAGAAATGAAGACAAGGACAAGATGTCTATTTTTCTATCTTTGTTATGTTGTTATACAATTGTATTGATATGTCACATATATTACTAAATATATATATAAATAATACCAGGGTAATGATTTGGTAATTGCCAGTTGTCATTAACAGGCACTCAGGGAAGCCTTGACCTTTTCTGTTAATCTGTACAATGCAACATACTGCCTCTCATTTATGAAGACTAGTGTCATGCAGGTCTTACAGCTAGACTCTTGCTTTCAATGAAGGAGTCTCCTTATGTGGTGCACATATTTAAGTAGACTATATTTGGTATCTTTTTGGATTTAGATAAATTTTAAGTTTGTTTTATCACGGATTTCAAAATTTCAATAATACTATGTTCTGTTTTACATTGTTACTTAAAATTTTTCCTGCATGGTACTTCGGAATATTAACGGGTTGGATTTATCATTCTCATTGGTCTACATTTTGAGAATTCATGTTCTGTTAGTAAATATTGAAAATACTAAAACTTAGGATAACTTGCAGTTTGTTAATGATGCTGGCAGTTACAGAGGAAGTTAGAAGTTCCTGGCATTGAAAAGGATGTACATCACAATGGATGATTTGTTTGGTTAATTGCTTTTATCATGTGAAATTGAGGATTGGATTAGCCATGGTTTTGTAATCTAGACATGAAAGTATCCAGCACTCTTGTTTTAATGGCAAAACTACATGCAGTATAGGTTGTATGTATTTGGATGATTTTGCCAACATAGGGGGATAAAATATTTAAAAGGAACTTTGACATGGATTGTTCAATTTTATGTATCTTGTGAGATACAAGCAGTCTCTGCTAAGTTATCATTATTATTGGACAGAATGAAAAGAAAATAACATTTTTATAGAGTTGAAACTTATTGATGAATTTTTTGGTAAATTAAATGTAAAATTTTTACCATTGAAATGAACCGGACTTTGCTACATGGTTATAAGTTAAAGAAGCAGCGAACATCTAGTATGAACCAAGAATACTTCCAAAGTTCTTCATGATAGAGATAAATTACCTTTGTGACTGAAACTTCATAAAGTTTCTTCAGAAACTATCAGAATTTTTGAATGGAATGCACAATACACTTATACAACATTCAGTAATATTGACGAATGCAACTTTTCCCCTGGTTTTAAGTTTTGTCTATGTATGTACTGTCAGGATGTCAGCAGTGGCAGGGAGATTTCAAACCCAGCATATCGACATGTATCTTGGCATCATGCATAAAGGCAAAAACAAATGGAATCTTCATGTATCCTCTTTAGCCAATCAAGATGATGACATTGTAAGAAGGAAAAGTCTTTTGTTTTCCTGTATATAATTACTGTTGGACAAAAAGCCTATGGATAAATAGGCCATTTGGGACTATAAAGGAGAATAACCTTCCCAAGGAATACCCACATTAAAAAGAGAACTAGTTAATTATAACATTTAAGATTAAAAATGAACAAGTATGTATATCTTCAGCTGATATAATTTCTTAACCTTAATGAAATAGGGGCCCACTAGTATACATTTGTCTCTTTGGTAATACTATGAAACGAAACTGGTTATCTGTGCTTAGGTTTAAGAAACTTAGATTTTATTATTCAATTCATTATACCTATATTATAGCAGAATTTTGACAAAGAAATGCAGAATTTGCTGAAACTGTTCATCACTGTTACATGCTACAGGGTTGGAATAGAATGATCTTTCTTTGCAACAAATGCATGAACAAAATAATCTTAATCAAGTGGAGAGACCTCAGTTGGTCTCAGATATGTCACAATCTGTTAATAAAAATAAAAAAGTGAGGATGTTCTGAGAGTTTTGAAATTGTGGTGGACTATAACAAAGAATTTAACAAAACTTCCAGTGTTTATTAGGATGTAGAAACCCAATATATTTGGCACTGTAAAATTCAGTTAGTATTCAAAGAGATGCAATAATGACTTTTGGTAAGATATTAAATTTTCCCTTTGTTGGGTAACAGTGCAACCTGCAAAATCTGTTTTATGGATGGTGTTGTCTCTCTTTGAATCATATACTCTGGTTAATTACATGTCTGTACATTCTTGTAGGGATAATGAAGAATTTTCACTTCAGTGTTATAGAAAATCATGGTAATGATCTTAAATGTATAATTTTCCTTAATGCGTTTCTGGTAAGGGACTTGTAGTTTTGAATCTTGCCACTTTTGTAGAATATTTTTATTGAAGTGACTTGTTTAGTTTGTGGCTAAGCTTCGCTATTGATTTAAGATATGTATTGTTTCTGGGTGTTACTTTTTTAATTTTGAGTAAATGTGCAGAATGTGTTGTCAATTGAATTGTGCGAAGATTCATCACATTAAACTGTTGGTGTAAAACTAATTGCACAGTAATTTTCTTTTAGCATGAATAAAAATATATATATTTTTCCTTTAATGATATCTTGAATTTGTTTGCTGTCAGTAATGTTGAAATAAATATATTATAAATAAAAAATAGAAGCAAAAAAAATAGAAGTACATCATAATCTTATTTAACAGCTGTTAGTAACGTAAGATATACAACCACAGTAAATTGAACAAATCGTCATCTCCAGAATGTGAATAAATTTACATAAATGTTTTATCAAGTTTTCCAATCGTGAACTTGCAGTCTTCAATGACTAATATTAATACTTCTATGAATATGTGGTTGTAATTTAGCAATTGTGGAAGGAGGTTTCTTGTTCTGTCTTCAACAAAACAGGAAGTTTCTTATTCAATTACAAAAGTTTTGAAGGAAAATATTTTCCTCAAGTACCTACCAACTTGTCTCTTGCCTGAGCCGAGACAGTAATTCTTTCAGAGAAGGGATTGTGCTTTTAACCTTGGTAGCTTCACTGACTCGGGGAATTTTTTCTTTGGCTATTCAGATTCGCTTTTAGAAGTTAAAAAAACTGGATGACGGATGTTAACACTGAATTTCAGTTTTTAAAAATGGTGTATTTTTTCAAGGTATTGAGTATTGAAAATATTTTGATAAGTTGAGAAGTTTGTGTTCTTAAAATCCATGGCTAGTTAAGTTGGCAGGTATATAAATTTAATTCATGTTTATCTTGACAAAATATTTTTATCCTGTAAACATGTCAGATAAATAGTTCTATATAATGTAAGAATATAATTATCATACATGTTTAAACACATGTAAATAAAAATCCATTTCAAAATAACTTAAGGAGTGGGCCCCTCCCCTTGTAACTCCATATATTTCTTGTGGCTTTATGAACTACATTGTATGAATATGAAGATGATGCATTTGTTACTATATAAAATAGTTTTCCATTCTTTTGTTGTGTTCTAAAATTAATGATAATATAATGTATATCTTAGGCATTGAGTACCAGAAAACTGAAAAAAGGTTATGGAGAAATTAAATTTATGTAAAGAAGTTAAGAACATGTAATAAATTTAGGTTTTTCTATTTTATTTACTCATATAGCCTAATTGTAGTATGAATATGAATAGGGAAATTTGAGGATTTTGTGCTTCATGGAACTAAAGGGGGTGTATCAACCAAGTAAATAAATTCTAACTAGGCCATAATTTTTTTGAAGTGGAAATGTTCTTGAATACTTCATTCTATAGTGTGTCCTAAGACTTAAAGTCCAGGCAAACACTCTGTAGTTCAAGTGTTGGGTTATGCGAGTAAGTAAAGTATGTAAAGCCTTTTATTTGAAGTCTTCTTGAATGTTCTCAAAGTTTAATGATTACTCAATTATTTGGCCTCCATATTCAAACAAGTTGACAAAGCGTTAACTCGGTTAGGAAACTGAGTTAATTTAATTCTCCATTTGCCTTTTTTTTAAATATTATATAACCAACCTGTCTATAAGTGTTGGTGACCCCAGCATTTTATGTCTTATAAAAATATTTAAAGTGGAAGGTTGTTTGGATTATATCTTAACGATAAATAGATGTAGCATGGCTTATCTTGAAGGAGAAAGAAGATTGAAAAAGTTTTAAAAATACTATAAAAAATCTCATCTCAGTGTGCGTTCCTCAGTGTTGAAAACAGTAGCTTTGTAATTTTATTGAGGAAGAAAAAAATGTAATTATCATCCTGGAAACTTGCTTTCTTTTTGTCATAATTTTAAATCAAGACCATTGCATAATTTTAAAGAAATTATAATGGCGCACAGTTTCTTTAAAGATAAATTCTTTCCCCTGAATTTTTGCAGTGATCTGGCAAATATAATACGATGGTCAGTCAAGATTAAGGTCTCCTTGGCATATCAGATTTCACATTTTATTCTTAGAAACCTCACTCAGCTTGTGAAAAACATTTCTCCCAGTGCACACAGTTAAAAATGTGAACTCAAACTACATACTTATTCAGATAGTTACAGAAATGATTGCTTTCTTATTTAATTACATCTAGAATGGAAATGAATTGTAATAAATTTGCTGATTGATAACTCTCCAGAATACCAGTGTGTCCCTTTTTAATAATGTTCCAGGCTGTTCATTTATTTCAGTTCAGTCATTGTCTTCAGTGTAGAAATGTGTGCATTCTTCACTCACACATTTAAATCTGTTTCTTTTGCGTGTCAGTTTCATATAATTTTTCCAAACAAATACATTTCACAATTTATCATTGAAATCTCTTCAAAATGATAGGACGATTCAAAATGAACGAAAATGCCATTTCTCAGAAATTATTTCAGTTAACTAACTACTGGGTATGTATTCATCACCATATTGTTTTTAAAAATGCTTCTTAATCCTTTAATTACTTTTCTGATTTTGTCAAGGAGATACTGAATTGTAGAAGTTGATACATATATTTAAAAAATTCTACTGTGTTTGTGATGTAATAAATTCAAGAATGGTAACTTCTTGGCATGTGTGGTTTTTTTTTTCCTGCATGGATTCCCTTTCCTCCTTTAACTTGAGCAGTTACAGAAATACATTTTCAGTAGAACAGTGCAGGATATAGTGAGATCAAGGCTATGGCAGTCAAATTGATAATGCTAAACATATGGTTAAAATGAGTAATGTTACTCTAACACTCTTGAGTGCAATTCTCATGGTCCAGGAACAGTTATTGCTTTCTGTGCCATAGGGAATGTGATGTATCATATCACTGGTTTTAATTTGACCAGCAAACTGTAGGAATAACAGTAAAACTGATAACACCCAGTTGATATCTTGGCTGCCTTCTGGCAGCAAGAGACCTGCTCAGTTTTCATTTGTGTGCAGTTGTGTTAAGAATATTGTCTAAATTACAGTATTTAGATGTGAACACGAAATTAGAACTTGTAAGGTTGTGTGAGGGCAGTGGAGATTTTAGAGTGAGATAGGGAGGCATATGGATTGACTTTATCGAGTTTTTTACAATTTTAAAAAGAAAGCAAAGAAATAAAATATATCTGCTGTTTTCTGTGCTAACAAACAATTGCAGCAAAAGTGCCTATGCAGTTCCAAGATTACAGGCGGGTGTACTAGAATTTTAATCATTGTACAGTCTTAGGCTTGGCTTGAAGTAAATTTGTCAGCAGCTGATTTTTCTAATCATGGGGAACGCTCTCGCTCGATACTCTCGAGACTGACGTCACGGATCTAGGGACTCGCGAGACTCTCAAGACCGATTCTCCTGTGTTGCGATCTGTTCCATGTCCTAGTAACTAAGAGTGTAAACTTTATAGTATACCTTAAGCAGTTATTGCGTGAAATAACGTTTTCATATGGAAAACATGTGAGCTGTTAAATTTTGTCAATAGCCTGGAAAAGTACATGTTCAGCAATGGCCCCCTTAATACCATTAACGGAAGTGAAAATAGAATGTCAATATCTTAAACTGTTCACGACTTATTTGAGGTGGATATCTCAGCTGAATAATCCTGTATAATTTGTGAATAACTGCAGATAGTTTGTACACCTATCCAGCGGATACTAGAGGTGCGCATTATTCGAACTTGAGACGGGGCAAGATGTGCATGGCTGCATATGCAACCACCATTACACATGAGTGGAATGTGTAATATAAAATGCCAGATTTGCTCCAATTTTTTTCGATAGGGGTAATGGGCAACGCCGTCGAGACCGATTCTTCTGTCCTGCGAGCTGTGCGACGTCCCAGCGACTACTAACGTAAGCTTGATTTTATATCAGTTCTCATTTGGAAACGTGTGTGCCGATAAATGTTGTCAAAAGCCTGGAAAAGTACTGCATGTTGAACTATGAGCCCCTTAATACCATTAACGAAAGTGAAAACAATGTCGGTATATTAAAGGTTCCAAGGGTTATTTCAGGTGGACATCTTAGCTGAATGAATAACCCTTACGTTATAATTTAATAACTGTAGATAGGACGTACACCAGCATGGACACCTCGCAGTTGTCTGCAGAGAGCTTCTTGTGGTGCAGACTAGTGATGGGCAACGCTCTCTCTCGAGACTGACGTCGCAGATCTCAGGACTCTCGCGAGAATCTCGGGACCGATCCTTCTGTAGTGCAAGCTGTGCTACGTACCAGTAACTACGACTCTAAACTTGATAGTAATCATTGGCAGTTATAGCGTGAAGTTCTCATATGAAAACGTGTGAGCCAATACATTTTGTCAAAACACCGAAAAAGTACTGCATATTCAACTATGAACCCCTTAATACCATTAACGAAAGTGAAAACCGAATGTCAGTACGGTATCTTAAACTGTTTACGGCTCATTTGAGGTGGACATCTTAGCTGAATAACCCTGCATAATTTGTGAATAACTGTAGATAGGATGTACACCTACTTGGATACTAGGGGCGTGCATATTCGGACTTGAGGCGGGAAGATGTGCTTTGCTACATATGCAGCCCCCATTACACATGAGTGGAACGTGTAATCTAATATGCCCGACTTTGCTCCAATTATTTCAGCAGGGGTTATGGACAACGCTCTCGAGACGGATTCTCGTGTGCTGCGAGCTGTGCGACGTCCCAGTAACTACGAGTGTAAGCTTGATAGTTATCATCAGCAGTTCTCATATGAAAACTTGTGTCACGATAAATTTTGTCAAAAGCCTAGGAAAGCACTGCATGTTGAACTAGGAGCTCCTTAATACCATTAATGAAAGTGAAACTGTTCACGAGTTATTTCAGGCGGACTTCTTAGCTGAATAACCCGTATAATTTGTTGATAACTATTATTAGGATGTAAACCTACGTAGATGCCTCAAAGTCGTCGGCAGGGTAGCTTCTTGTGATTCACACTGGGCCGGAGGTGTTCTGTGACTATTCCTCTTCATTTATATTATGTGTTTTTAAGTGTCGGATCATCCCAGAAGTATTTTACTTCTTTTGGATAAACAACACAGCGGGTTGTGCTATGTGGCATCTCTTCAAAATAACCGACATCCACGACTACGTTGCATTTCGGACATCGTTTTCAAGTTGTCGCGTACAACTAGACACAATTACACATTGCACTGTCATATACCGAAGTACCTAATTATTATTTTTATTAACAAATACATCGCAAATGGGAAATATCCCGGTGGAAACGGTCACTTACAGTAGTGTAATAATAACTAGCTTACTGATATGGGCAAGTTTTCCTTCGTAAACAGGACCATAAGGGATTGGAATAAATTACCTGCAGTAGTCTTTGATAGATTCTCTTCCGGTATCAAATCGTTTTTGCCTGCTGCCATTTCTTGATGGACACAGTACTTTTGTATCTATCTCTTGGCACAGGCCAGAGTAAAGTGTAGCTTCCACCGAAGTCCCAGTCTCATCCATGGCTGTGACAATATGGAAGCTGCTGGGGTATGGGTGGTGCTGAGTAATGACATTCAGACCGACTAGTGCATCTGAGTGTTATGAAAGATGTTGCTCATAGGGTCAGTCGTGCTGCAATAGCACTTTCTGACCCAGTGAGGAAAGCAATGACAAACTACCTCCTCGTCTTGCCTAATACGCCTCATTTTGGTGCTGCCATTGGTTTTTGCGGTTTCCTTATAGCCGCATAACCTTTGGTGGTGCTATTTGAGGATCCAACCAGCCTCTGGGTTGACGACCTAACAGACAGACATCAAATCGTTTAAGATGATGATTAGTGCTAGTGCAAAGTGAAAAGTAAAAGCTGTAAACGACGGACACTGAATTTGTGATTTTCTGCTGGATTTAGAATGTTAAACTAGTAGTATTTCTTCTAATATTTTCTCTTCATGTAATTGCTTGTTGTTCTCGTGTTGTTGTTGGGTAGTTATGGTGTAACTTTAATATCACTTGTAGTGATAAGCTATTAATAAGTTCAACCTGTCTTATATTATTGTAAGCCATAGTGTTAAGTAATGGAAATACTTGTGTGTGAATTTGTATATAATGATGCTAGATTTAGAAAGTTAAACTAGTAGCATTTCTCGTCATATATTCTTTCGTTATCGTTATAGTTGTAGGGTAATGATGGTTTAACTTCACTTTATTATCACTTGTAATGTTGAGCCAGCAGAAAGTATTGTAAGCGGCAGTGTTAAGCACTGGAAATACTGAATTTGTTTGATGCTGGAATTAGAATGTTAAATTAGTAGTACTTGTAATATTTCCTTTCTATGGAATTGCTTGTTGTACTCCTGTTGTTGTTGGGTAATTATGCTAACTTTACATATGACGCGAATACTCTATAACATTGTAAGGAATTATTTCCCTCGTCACCAAAATATCAGTAAACACAAGCAGTGGTCATATGTTATTGAATGTGGGGTCTGATAACGATGTACACCTATCTGTCGAAAAAATTGGAGCAAACTCTTTTAGATTACACATTCCACTCATGCGTAATGGTGGTTGCATATGCAGCAAGGTGCATCTTGCCTCGTCTCGAGTTAGAATAATGCACGCCTCCAGTATCCGGGCACATGTACCTACAGTAGCCGTCAGGTTCTGTACTAAACTACTCATTCGTGTACCTACCAGTGCATACAATGCCAGAATGCGTATCCTTTATAATTATGTTATATTGCGTCAAAATAGACCTCTGTAGAAATGAACTCCCTAGTCGCTTGTTGACACGTATTTACGAAATGGAGAAGGCCCGTGGTTGGCTGTTGGCATACTCGGCACAAACAACATTCAGCTCCGACTACCTGTAAGCCTACGACACGCTGCTCGCCACACAATGCGGGGACAACGCAACGAAATAGTGCCTGCGCTAATCTCGAGAAGTCTCGAGACCTAGTCTCAGACTGCCCATCACTAGTGCAGACCTAGCTGGGCATGTTCTGTGACAATTGGTCGTTGTGGTGATTATTTTTTAAGAGGAAGTACAACTAGGTAACCATCCTCTACAACACTAATCAGAGAGAAAGAATGGAAGGGATACGACACTTCGAAAAATGAAGGTGACGGCCAAAGGAAGACGTGGGCCACGAAGGGCGTGAAAATGAAGAAAAGCCCGAGGTCTCGTGTGCTGTAATACCGTCGGGGTCGAAAAAGAACAAACGTTGACCAAGAGAGGTCTGATAGGATAGATGAAAGCGAGGAGCCGAGGGCCACGTGGTCGCCAACTCATGCTCCCAAGTTAAGAGCCACTTTTAGTCGCCTCATTTCTGTGACGATTCCCCTTCGTAGATATGTTTTTTGAAGCAGTAGTGGCGATTGGCAATTAGAAGTGAGGGGGCAAAAAACTGCACAGACAGCAAAAAGTAACCGGGATTGTAGGGGATTGTACGATAATGTATATGGGGGGGGGGGGGATGTATACATGAAAGTGAAAAAGAAATCTACAAAATGGTAAGTTTATGAAGCTCTCTCAGCAAATGCCGACAGAGGGGTAACACTAGTGATGGGCAGTCTGAGACTAGGTCTCGAGATTTTTCGGGATTTCTCGAGAGCGTTGTCCCCGCATTTTGCGGCGACCAGCGTGTCGTAGGCCTACAGGTAGTCGGAGCTGAAAGCTGTTTGTGCCGAGTATGTGAATAGCCAACCACGGGTCTTCTCCATTTCATAAATATGTGTCAGCAAGCGACTAGGGCGTTCATTTCTACCAACGTCTATTTTGACGCAGTATAACATAATTATAAAGGATACGCATTCTGGCATTGTATGCACTAGTAGGTACAGGAATGAGTGGTTTAAGTACAGAACCTGACGGCTATTGTAGGTACACGTACCTGGATACTAAGAGGCGTGCATTATTCGAACTCGAGACGATTCAAGATGCGCCTTGTTGCATATGCAACCACCATTATGTAGGAGTGGAATGTGTCGTCTAAAATGCTTCAGTGTGCTCCAATAATTCTTTCGACAGGGAGGTGTACATCGTTATCAGACCCCACATTCAATAACATATGACCACTGCTTGCGTTTACCGATATTTTGGTGACGGGGGAAATAATTCCTTACAATGTTATAGAGTATTCGCGTCATGTGTAAAGTTAGCATAATTATCCAACAATAACAACAAGCAATTCCATAGAAAGAAAAATATTACAAGAAGTACTATTAATTTAACATTCTAAATCCAGCATCATCATACACAAATTCAGTATTTCCAGTGCGTAACACTACCGCTTACAATACTATATGTTGAGCTTTCTACTAGCTTAACAAGTTATAATAAAGTGAAGTTAAACCATCATTACCGTACAACCATAACGACAACAACGAAATGTAACTTTCTAAATCCAGGAAAAAATCACAAATTCAGTGTCCGTCGTTTACAGCTTTTGCTTTTCACTTTACACGAGCACTAATCATCATCTTAAACGATTTGTTACCGGATGAGAACCTATCAAAGACTGCTGCCGATAATTTATTCCAATCCCTTATGGTCCTGTTTACGAAGGAAAACTTGCCCACATCAGCATGCTGATTATTATTGCACTACTGCTAGTGACCATTGCCACCGGGATATTTCCCACTTGCAATGTATCTGTTAATAATAATAAGAGTAATTAGGTACTTCGGTATATGACAGTTCAATGTGTAAATTGTGTCTAGTTGTACGCGACAATTTGAAGACGATGTCCGAAATGCAACGCAAGTCGTGGATGTCGGTTATTTTGAAGAGATGCCACATAGCACAGCCCGCAGTGTTGCTTATTCAAAAGAAGTAAAATACGTCGGCAGAAATATTTTTGGGATGATCCAGCACTTACAAACGCGTAATATCAATGAAGAGGAATCGTCACAGAACACCTCCGGCCCGGTCTGAATCACAGGAAGCTACCCTGCCGACAACGATTGTGAGGCATCCAGGTAGGTTTACATCCTAATAACAGTTATTAACAAATTATACTGGTTATTCAACTAAGAATTCCACCTGAAATAACCCGTGAACAGTTTAAGATAGGCCCTACTATAATTCTGTCTTCACTTTCGTTAATGGTATTAAGGAGCTCATAGTTCAACATGCAGTGCTTTCCTAGGCTTTTGACAAAATTTATCGTCATACACGTTTCCATATGAGAACTGCTGATGATAACTATCAAGCTGACACTCGTAGTTACTGGGACGTCGCACAGCTCGCAGCACACGAGAATCAATCTCGAGAGCGTTGCCCATCACCCCTGCTGAAAGAATTGGAGCAAAGTCGGGCATTTTAGATTACACGTTCCACTCGTGTGTAATGCGGGTTGCATATGTAGCAAAGCACTTCTTCCCCGTCTCAAGTTATAATAATGCACGCCTCTAGCATCCAAGTAGGTGTACACAAATTATGCTGGGTTATTCAGCTAAGATGTACACCCCAAATATGTCGTGAACAGTTTAAGATACCGTATTGACATTCGGTTTTCACTTTCGTTAATGGTATTAAGGGGTTCATAGTTGAATATGCAGTACTTTTTCGGTGTTTTGACAAAATGTATTGGCTCACATGTTTTCATATGAGAACGTTATTTCACGCAATAACTGCCAATGATATTCTATCAAGTTTACAGTCGTAGTTACTGGTACGTCGCACAGCTTGCACTACAGGAGGATCGGTCTCGAAATTCTCGCGAGATCTGCGACGTCAGTCTCAAGAGTCTCGAGTGAGGGCGTTGCCCATCAATAGCCTACTGTACAGGTAGTCGGAGCTGAATGTTGTTTGTGCCGAGTATGCCTTCTCCATTTCGTAAATACGTGTCAACAAGCGACTATGGCGTTCATTTTTACCGAGTTCTATTTTGACGCAGTATAACATAATTATAAAGTATACGCATTCTGGCATTGTACGCAGTGGTAAGTACACGAATGAATAAGCTAAATACAGAAACTGACGGCTACTGTAGGTACAGCTACTTGGATACTAGAGGTGTGCATTATTCGAACTCGAGACGAGGCAAGATGCGCCTTGCTGCGTATGCAACCACCATTACGCATGAGTGGAATGTGTAATCTAAAGTACTTCAGTTTGTTCCAATTCTTTCGACAGATAGGTGTACATCGATATCAGACCCCACATTCAATAACATATGACCACTGCTTGTGTTTACCGATATTTTGGTGACGAAGGAAATAATTCCTTACAATGTTATAGATTTAGATTTATTGAACCTCACAGGTTTCCACCCAATACATGGTTCAAATTTGGTATAGCCTAAACGACATACAATTAAAAAACCATCCAAATAAAAGAAACTAACAATAAAGGGCAATCATTCCCCATATGCACTGCCATATGGCCTTGAACAACCCTTATTAGTGATCGATAGACCCTGGCGTGCAATGGGCATAAACGATAAAAAACAGGGTAAATAAACAAAATAATCAAGGAAAGGAAACATGATTTTCTTTGGGCATACTATGAGGTCCTTCGGATACTCCGGAAACGTGACCCCCAAGGTGCAGGTCATCACAGTAGTCATCTTCCGCCCCTCATGGTATGTCCAATGTCAGCGATCTTCTTTTCCCTCCTGTCTCGTCACGCAAACCTTTGCACATTTCATTCCTCGCTTGACCCAGTCTGTCTAGCTGATTCAAGACTTACATCACCAGCCGCTTATGTTGCAATTTAATCTGCCATTACGTATTCCACCACTTCTCCATAAACACTCCAACGTATTCCCTTCATACAGATAACATTTTATTACTAACATACTCTCTCCAACATTTTCCGACTCAATAACATATACCTCCCGCTCCACCTCATCCTCGTTCTCTCTCTCTCACACACACACACACACACAATGACACACCTCCAAGACACATTTCACCAATACTTTCACCTGGCAACAATTTCATCATACTTCCTAAGCACATACATATTTTTACCAAAAACCACCAATCACTTACCAAATACAGCTTACTCAAAATACCAACACCTACCTCCATATACCAACAGTTCCACCTCATTCTCATCCTCTCTCTAATCATACACATTTCACCAACAATTTCATCATATCCATTATACACAAAATACAAACATCTGCCTCCATAAACCATCAGCTCCACCTCATTCTCATCCTCTCTAACCATAAACACATCTCCAGAACACGTTTCACCGTCAGTTTCATCATATCCACTATACTCAATCTCTACATACATTGACCGACTAAATAATATATACCTCCAGCTACGCCTCTTCCTCACGCCCCTCCCAACTACACCTCCAGAACTCATTACACCAACAATTTCATCATAATCACTCCTCCAAAACATATTCCCTCCATACTAATATCGTCGATTCACCATTACTTCCACATCACAATTACCATCCACGTGCCACTCTAAACACATCTCCAGAGCACATTTCACCAACAAATTATCATCACCTCATCCTACATTCACCATAAACCACAGATCACTTACATACCAAATACACCTTACCCACTATAGTCACACCATTATATCCACTGTAATTTCTCCTCCAAACATATTAACTACAACTACTTTCTAACATTATTAGAGTTTTTGCTTCTTGTTACAATGCTTCTTTTTATTCCCCATAGGTCCCTAAAGCTCTTGTTCCTTCCTAAGCCCGACTTGCTTCCTCTGCTCACACACAGTTCAGTTCTCTGCCTGGGTACCTCTGCGTTGTCTTTTTCACTCTGCACATCCCTTACTTCACTGCATTCACTTCTCTGATTTACCTCTTCACTTGCTGTGCCCGTAGCTGTGTCCCAAAACCTTCGTATTCTCATCCCATTGTCTACCGCTCTTCCACTATTCACGATCACACGTTCACTATACTCCACTCTCTATCTTTCTTCATTCACCTTCCTTTTTTCCTTGGTATTTTCCTTATCACCTTGTCCGTCTTCTCCAACATTGCTGTGTATAACTTGCCTTTCTGCCACTCTCTTCCCCATACTTATCTCCTTATCTTCCTCCTGTGTCATCTTTTCCTCCAGGTCCAGTAAGTTGGTCACGCTCCAAATCCTTTTCCAGCAGCCATTTGTCACTACAAGTTCCTGTCCCCTGACAGAAGATCCCAAACCTTGGAGTTTGGCCCGAATCATATGCTTCTTAAGAATTTTGGCATTCCTGATCCCTTCACTTCCCATGTCTCTCCTGATCCATATTCTTTCCCTCTGTATATTACCCGCATTTCCCATCACTATATCGGCCATCAAAGTGGAGAACAGTTGCACTTTAACCGGCCTATTTCCTTTTACTTTCCCTATTCTCACCACATCGTCTATGCCTACTTCACTGAAATTAATTTTCATTTTCCCCTGAATTAGGTCCACCACTTTATAAATTGTAAGCAGTTTGTCCTCCCTCTTCTCCTCAGGCACACCACATATAAATAGGCATTTCTTTCTCTGATTTTGTGTACTGATTTCTTCTTCTGATTTCAGCTTCAGCGTTTCCTCTTCTAGTCTTATGTTCTCCCTTAACGATGCCACTTTTTCGGTGTTGTTTCTCACAAGTCATCTGCCCTTTCTCGAAACCATTTCTTCATTTTCTCGAACTCCTTCGTTTGCTCTTGAATCACATTTTTAAGTTGCTCAAATGGGCACACTTCTTCAACCACATCTTCTACAACTGTTTTGATTAGCTCCACGTCTTCCCAACTCATACTTCCGCTGGAGTTCGGCTCGGGGTTCAATTCAACTCCTCCAGTACATAAAATTACAATAATAGGCGCAGTCAGCATCATCTCGCCCTTCATTCCCATTACCATTCTACTCCCTCCTAATTTCACTTCTTTCTCCCCAGCCATCTTCCTATTACTGCCCTATATTGTTCAACACCAATTATCTTAATACTCCTCACTTCTTTCTTACATTCCCCTCCGGCACTCCCCTCCTTCACTACAGGGACCGTCTGCTCAATACGTCCTCGCTTGTCGAGCGCTTAGGCTATACTGTACGAGTATTTGCGTCATAATGAGGTACTTCGATATATGGTGCTGCCATGTGCAATTGACTAGAGTTGTACGCGACAACTTGAAGACGATGTCCGAAACGCAACGTAAGTCATGAATGTCGGTTATTTTGAAGAGATGCCACATAGAACAGCCCTCAGTGTTGTTTATTCAAAAGAAGTAAAGTACCGGTACATCGACAGAAATACTTCTGGGATGATCCGACATTTAAAAACACATAATATAAATGAAGAGGAATAGTCAAAGAACATCTCCGGCCCGGTCTGAATCACAAGAAGCTTCCCTGTCAACAACGATTTTGAGGAATCCAGGCAGGTTTACATCCTAATAACAGTTATTAACAAATTATACGAGTTATTCAGCTAAGAAGTCCACCTAAAATAACTCGTGAACAGTTAAGATACTGGCATTCTGTCTTCACTTTCACAAATGGTATTAAGGAGTTCATAGTTCAACATGCAGAGCTTTCCTAGGCTTTTGACAAAAGTTATCGTCACACACATTTCCATATGAGAACTGCTGACGATAACTACCAAGCTTACACTCGTAGTTACTGGGACGTCGCGTCGCAAAGCTCGCAGCACACGATAATCGGTCTCGAGAGCGTTGCCCGGCATCCCTGCTGAAAGAATTGGAGTAAAGTCGGGCATTTTAGATTACACGTTCCACTCATATGTAATGTGGGTTGCATATGCAGCAAACCACACCTTCCCTGCATCAAGTTCGAACAATGCACGCCTCTAGTATCCAAGTAGGTGCACACTATCTACAGTTACTCACAAATTATGCAGGGTTATTCAGCTAAGATGTCCACCTCAAATGAGCCGTGAACAGTTTCAGATACTGACATTCCGTTATCACTTTCGTTAATGGTATTAAGGGGTTAATAGTTAAACATGCAGTTCTTTTCCAGGCTTTTGACATAGTGTATTGGCTCACACGTTTTCATATGAGAACGATAAGTTTACAGTCGTAGTTACTGGTACGTCGCACGCTTGCACTACACTACTCGAGACTCGAGCGAGAGCGTTGCCCATCACTAGGTAACACTTCAGTGCGGTAATAAGTTTTTGTTGTTGAGATTTTGATTCAATACTATACAGTAAATCTTTCGTCAAAGGAACAAGTAAACATGTTACAATTTAATAGAAGTAAGGCGTGATTACACAATTAAAATAATTTATTGACTACATACTAAGAAACTAACACACTAGACTGTCAGACCGACGAATGTGCACGGCAAGCAGGTGAATCATACATCAGTGTCCGTAACTTTGGCAAGTAAGACTGCCACCCTTCCTCACAGCAAATGCACTTGAACTTGCTGTGGCGCTATACAAATAGGTTAGCCGCGACAAACGACATTTTGTGCGTATTTCTGCCAAAATGTTTGTAATAACTTAAGAAAACAGGGTAAGAGCTGAAAAGACAACAGGGCTTGAATAAATTGCTTTAAAATAATAATTACCAGTTTCAGCCGGCTGAAATGTAATACAAATTGCAATGTTTTCTCCACAAAGTGGGGGGGGGGGCAACTGCCTATCGCCGCTACTGTTTTTAAGTGCCAGATCATCCCAGAAGTATTTCTGCTGGCGTATTTTGCTTCTTTTGAATAAGCAACACAGCTGGCTGTGCTACGTGGCATCTCTTCAAAATAACGTACATCCATCACTTACGCTGCATTTCGGACATCATCTTAAAGTTGTCGCGTACAGTTAGACACTATTACGCATTGCACCGCCATATACCGAAGTAGCCTACCTAATTATGACTCAAATTCTCTGACATTGTGAGGAATTATTTCCTTCGTCACCAAAATATCGATAAGCACTAGTAGTGGTCATATGTTATTTAATGTGGGGTCTGATCAGTAGCGGCGATTAGGAATTAAAAGTGGGGGGGCAAAAATGTACAGAGAACAAAAAGTACATGGGTTAGCGTGATATAGCGGGCGGGTGGGGAGGGAGGAAGACGGCGTGGTGTATGCATATAAACTGAAACAAAAAACCCTCCAAAGTAGGAATTATTTATGCTCTCTGAGCTAATTTCCACAGAGAGGTAAATGTTTTACCAACTCAAGTGTGGCAATAATGTGAGATTCTGATTCAATAATAGACTATACAATAAAAATTTCATCAAAGAACAATATATACATCCATTACAATTTTTTTTTTTGATATGTGCTTTACGTCGCGCCGACACAGATAGGTCTTATGGCGGGAATGGGCTAGGAGTGGGAAGGAAACGGCCGTGGCCTTAATTAAGGTACAGCCCCAGCATTTGCCTGGTGTGAAAATGGGAAACCACGGAAAACCATTTTCAGGGCTGCCGACAGTGGGGTTCGAACCTACTATCTCCCGAATACTGGATACTGGCCGCAATTAAGCGACTGCAGCTATCGAGCTCGGTCCATTACAATTAAATAAAAGTACGGCGTGATTATGCAATTAAAATCATTTAGTATTTGACTAGGCCTATACACTAAGAAACTAATAGACAGTAAAGAGACTGCTAGACGGACGAATGTGCGCGGCAATTCGGTAAATCATACCTCAGTGTCCATGATCTTGACAAAATTTATACCCCTGGTACCCTTTCTCAGCATATGCAAAGTCCCCACTACTGTACTTGCTGTGGCGCTATACAAATCAGTTAACCGCGACGAGCGACATTTTGTGCGTATTTTCGCTAATAATTAACGAAAATCAAGTAAAGAATTCGCTGATAAGAAAGCAGGGCTTTTACAAAGTGCTTTTATAAAAAAATACTCCTATATTCCTAGTTTCAGACGGCTAAAATGGAACAATTTTTCTCCACAAAGTGGGGGTGGGAACTGCCCCCCTCGCCCCCTTTTGTCGCCGCTACTGGGTCTGATAACGATGTGCACTTATCTGTCGAAAGAATTTGAGCAAACTGGAGCATTTTAAATTACACATTCCACTCATGCGTAATGGTGGTTGCATATGAAGCAAGGCTCATCTTGCCTCGTCTCGAGTTCGAATAATGCACGCCTCTAGTATTCAGGTACGTGTACCTACAGCAGCCGTCAGGTTCTTTACTTAAACCACTCATTCGTGTACCTACCAGTGCATACAGTGCCAGAATGCGTATCCTTTATAATTATGTTATACTGCGTCAAAATAGACCTCGGTAGAAATGAACGCCCTAGTCGCTTGTTGACACGTATTTACGAAATGGAGAAGGCCAGTGGTTGGCTGTTTGCATACTCGGCACAAACAACATTCAGCTCCGACAAACCTCTAGGCCTACGACACGCTGCTCACCGCACAATGCGAGGACAACGCTCTCGAGATCTCTCGAAATTTCTCGCGAGAAATATTGCCTGCGCTAGTCTAGAGAAATCTCGAGACCTAGTCTCAGACTGCCCATCACTAATTACACGTTCCACTCATGCGTAACGGTGGTTGCATATGCAGCAAGGCGCATCTTGTCCCGTCTCGAGTTCGAATAATGCACGTCTCTAGTATCCACGTAGGGGTACCTACAGTAGCCCTCACTTTCTGTACTTAGCCTGCTCATTCGTGTACTCACTGCTGAATACAATGCCAGAATGCGTATCCTTTATAATTATGTTATACTGCGTCGAAGGAGACCTCTGTAGAAATGAAACAAATGAACGCCCTAGCCGCTTTTTGACACGTAGGCCTATTGACGGCATGGAGAAGGCCCGTGGTTGGCTATTCGCATACTCGGCGCAAACGACATTAAGCTTACGCTACCTGTAGGCCTACGACACGCTGCTCTCCACACAATGCGGGGACAACGCTCTCGAAATTTCTCGCGAGAAACAGTGTCTGCGCTAGTCTCGAAATTTCGAGACCTCGTCCCGGATGCCCATCACTAGTCTTTTCTGTGCGTGTGTAGGTAAGGTATAGCTAATGATATTGGATATCTTCTTACAACACTTGCAGGCTGCTACAAGGACAAAGAGTACCTTAACAAATATATATTATTTCAAAAACCTTTTTTTAATGCTTGAATGAAAGTAGGGTTACTTGATAATAATGATCATGATGCTTGTTTAAAGGAGCATAACATCTAGGTCATCGGCCCCAGGGTAACTAAGGTGGGTGTAAAGTTCTATGGGCAAGGTTTCTGAAGATGCCTATCGACCCCCTTAATGCGGCTGTCCAGTAGTGGCTAATGACAAAATTTCCAGGCGGTTCACAACATTCTTTGTTCATGTCTCAAATATATGAAAGTAGAACGCAAATCTGAACAAGATTAACATGCATACATCATTTCACTAACAGTACCTTGTACGGTTCCTTCACTCATGACATGGTAGAATCCCTATAGCGGAAGATGCATTTTTCAGAGATTAATCTGAGTGTACAACAAAACTAAAATTACTACTACAATTTTTTTTTAAATTTACATTCTGTACTCCTACGGGCTGCCTGCTGTCATTTCTTGATGGATACAGTACTTTTGCATCCATCTCTTGGCACAGGCCAGAGTAAAGTGTACCTTCCACCGAAGTCCCAGTCTCATCCATGGCTGTGACAATATGGAAGTTGCTGGGGTATGGGTAGTGCTGAGTAATGACATTCAGAGCATGACTAGTGCATCTGAGTGTTACGAAAGGTGCTGCTCATAGGGTCAGTCGTGCTGCAATAGTACTTTCTGACCCAGTGAGGAAAGCAATGGCAAACTACCTCACTCCTCATCTTGCCTAGTATGCCTCATTTTGGTGCTGCCATTGGTTTTTGGGGTTTCCTTATAACCGCATAACCTTTGGTGGTGCTATTTGAGGATCCAACCAGCCTCTGGGCTGATGACCTAACAGACAGACAGACTCCTACGGGATACGGTGGGCTTACTAGAGGGTAACGCCTGATCTCAGGCGAGGAGATGTGTTGCAGTGATTCGAAGTGCGGAGAAGGTGAGAGGGGGAGTACCTGTGGTCTACAACCCCCTATAATCAAGGATACATTTTTCTGAGACTAATATGTAAGGGTACAACAAGACCATAATTATTACAAGAAAAAAGTTTTCATTCCGGACAGTGATAGAGTACGGTGGGCCTCCTAGAGGAAAACGCCCTCAGGCCAGGGGATGTGTTGAGGTGATATGAAGTGCAGAGAAGGTGGAAGGGGAGTGCCTGTGGCCTATAAAAGGAACTGTTCCAGCATTCACCTTAGCGAGAATGGAAAACCATTGTTGGGACAACCAGCGGTGGGGCCAGCCCACTGCCTCCTGAATGCAGACCTGAAAAGCCACGGTAAAACCGTTATCACTGTTGGCCGAAGCCATACAGCTCGGTGAAAGTTGAACTCAACGAAGACCCAGTGCGATGAATTTGGTCAAAACTAGCAAAAACTGCCAGGAACAAACATATAAGAGACGCAAAGAAATAAAAATGTAACTGTAATAAGGGCAAGAACTTTATTATGGAGAGAAAATCAAAAAGGTTGCATAGGCAAAACAAGGAGGCCAAAAATCAAATAGGTAATATTAATAATATGTGGCCCATAATCAAAAAACACAAGATTAATTGATTATAGCACCTTCATAAAAGACGTGATGAAAAGTTTGGTATAAGGACTTGGCATCTATCATAATTAATTGAAGAATATGAATTCAGAAAGTGGTCCATCTTAAAGAGACGGGGTGTCTCCAACATCAAAACACACAGAAACAGGCCAATCGCGTTGTTATTTTGTATTCATACAACACCTATTTTGGTGGACATGAAATATACAGAACATGCGATAAAGTAATACAACATGAGCTCAAGCGCTATGTTAATGAAGCGACATGAGTGAAAGGTCTCGGCCAGCACACGGCAAACAATCACACACACACATATACATGAATTCGTGTCACCTTCTGTTCTCAAAACAAACATAGTGGATCGGTAAATGAAAATACCGAAAGAAGCGTGTAAAAGTAAAGTTAACACACAAATAAATTAGAAACACATGTAATGAGGGGAAATCTTTCGAACCCAATCATTGTGAGCACAAAACGAAGCAATAATAAAACCAAGAGAAGATTAAAGAAAACTAAATACCTCAATTACATAAGCAATTCACATTCTCGAAAGGCCGAGATATGTACAAAGACATCTAGAATCTGTTAAAATATATTTTATATGCCACAAAGGCGACTTGGAAATCCAATCCTTCCATCTTCTCAAGTCAAAACTCCCCACACAACCCAAAAGAAAGATAACCCAACAAGATGGGGCAGAAAAGAAATGCTTTGACCTATGCTAACGTATGAGATGCCATGTATCGGAATAAGGAAAGATTACGTAGTGGTAACAACACTTGATGGGAAAGAGTAACAGTTCATAGATACAAGTGTTCGCTAGGAACGTGAAGAATTCAGAAAAGGCAAACGTACCATAAAATGATATGGTGCGGTTGAAATATTCTAAGTGCCCCCTCGAAAATGAATTTTGTCTTGCTGATCAGACAAGAAGAATTCGTTTTACTTGAAGGCTGAAACTTTACTAAATGTGCGCGCACGACTGCAACTAAACTTAATAATGTTATTTGTTTTACGTCCCACTAACTACTCTTTTACGGTTTTCGGAGACGCCGAGGTGCCGGAATTTAGTCCCGCAGGAGTTCTTTTACGTGCCAGTAAATCTACCGACACGAGGCTGACGTATTTGAGCACCTTCAAATGCCACCGGACTGAGCCAGGATCGAACTTGCCAAGTTGGGGCCAGAAGGCCAGCGCCTTAACCGTCTGAGCCACTCAGCCCGGCACAACTAAACTTAATGCTAAGGTAATGCCGGGTCGGTAGATGCAGAGTGGGTTGTTGTCCCATATGCTCTGTACTCTGACCGGCCAACCGAGCAGAGGAAAGTTGGCCACGGCTCTACCGTACCTCTACGCCTCTGCATTCGGGAGACGGGTCTGGGGCACAGTGCCGGACTTCACACCTGGCCCCACGCGTCGGCTGTCCTGAGAATGGTTTTCCGTGGTTTTCCATTCTCCTGCACTAAGGCGAATGCCGAGACAGTTCGTAGTATAGGCCACGGCCGCCCACCTCCTCACCCTCTCCGCACATCTCCTTCACTGTAACAAATCTCCCGGCCTGAGAGACGGCGCCACCGTCTGGGAGGCCCGCCTTCCCCTTCAGGGGAGGAATGAAAACGTTTTTAGTAGTAGTAGTAGTAGGTAATACCGGTACATGAGTACATTACAACGGTGGGTACATATTTGAGAACGTACGTTTTCCTTCAGAAACACGTGTAGACGTAAGTGTCCCATCACTAAGGTCAACACAAGGAAACGATGAAGCGCAGAGTCGTTTAAGACCCGAAGTGTGTCGCAGTCCAGTAAAGCGTATAAACAAGTGCAATACGATCATACTTCATTTTCTCCATATATTACGATTCGACTCCTGGCTTTCCTTTTCCCGTTATTAATCTGTGTTATTCATCTGATTTCTTAAAGAAGATAACAGTTTTCTATTCGTGAAACAGAAAGAGGTCTGAGTATACCGTTTTCTCGCTAAGATATAATCCAAGTTTGCATGGTATATGCAGAAAACAATATAACTCAGTAAAAATGAAGTAAAATGTATGTTAGGCTACGGTTTCCTTGGGTAATATGGTTTTAATAAGGATACATGGGCTTTGAAGAAGTCATGCGTAGCGACGTACTCCAGCTCGACCGTCACGGGTCCCAGGAATTTAACGATCCTTTTTGGCTCAGACCATTTCTGACATATTTTCCCGCTCCGAGTCGGAACTGACAGGACATTTCTTGATTAAAACTAATTCTCCAACACTGAAAGGGACCGGTTTCCTCCCCTTGTTATACCTCAGAGCCGCCTTGTTCTTCGCTTTTATCAGATGATCGGAAGCTATTTTCCATTTTTCTTCCACACTCAGGCGACGGGAAGGAGCGGATAGATATTCGATAATCCACTGCAACATAAGCGGATCGTTTGGGATTTTGCCCCGAAACAGTTCGGCTGGCGTGAATTGGCTGGATATATGTATAGCGGTGTTGAAACCTAGGCTGAAAAAAGACAAACAGGAGTCCCAGCGGGACTGGTTATTATGGTGAAAGGCAGATAAACATGTTTTGAGGTTACGATGGAATCTCTCGATTAGAGACGGTTGAGGGTGGTGAGGGCTAAGACGGATATGCTTAATACCCCACGAAAAACACATATTCTGAAAACTAGTGCAGGTGAAGACAGAGGAATTGTCTGACACTAATGTCTTGGGAGGTCCAAAAATGGCAAAAATTTGATTGGATAACAATTTAGTGGTGACGGCAGAGTTAATTTTCCGGACAGGGAACAGCCAAACAAACTTAGAAAAACCATTATTGAATGATAGTATGCCGATATGTCCGTTCCGGGATCTTACTAGAGGTCCGAAAAATCAATAAATAGTTTCTCTCCAGGAGCATTAGCCACATCGGCAGAATGAAATCCGACTTGACTATTATGAGCGGGCTTGCACTTTTGACAAACGTCACAGGTTCTTGACATACTCACAGATATCTTTCTTTAGGCTCGGCCAATAGTAATTTCGAGCGATTTTATGAAATATTTTTAGCTGTCCAAAGTGCACTCCCAAATATGTGTCATAGTAGTAATTCAGAATCATAGTCCTCAAAGCACAGGGAATAAACACTTTCGAGGACACTTATGGTTCAAGAGACCCTTCTTAATTTCGAAAGACTCGTAGCTGTGTTCATTCTTGGAAATCCCTTCCATTATCTTAACATACTAATCGTCTTGCCTTTGGAATTCACATATATTCGTAAAGCTCCAGGGGTAATTTTGAAGAACGTTGACCGAAAGATTAGAACCAGAACTGCATTCAACGTTATCGTTGGGATTTTCCACGCCATCAAACATGCGCGACAGACAGTCAGCCAGCCACATAGTTATCCTTGCCTCTCACATGCACAACAGTAAATTTATAAGATGACAAGAGAAGTATCCAGCGGGCCCTTCTCCCTAACATTTTTACGCTTTCGCTCATCCAAGATAAGGACTGATTATCGGTGTGAATCATGAAATGACGGTGTTCTAGGTAGGAGTGAAACTTTCCAACACCGAGAACGACAGCCAAGCATTCTTTCTCATAAATAGAATAGTTTAATTCTGAACCATGTAGCATCTTGCTGAAGTATGCAATAGGGGCCAGACTATCATTCTCTAACCTCTGGTTCAAGACGGCAGAGACTGCAATGTCACTAGCATCGCACTGAAGGACGAAGTCATTGTCGAAATTGGGACTGTGCAGGACCGGAGCCTGACAGATGGCATCCTTGAGTTTGCTGAAAGCTTGTTCTTGAGCATCACCCCAACAGAAACGAGTATTCTTTATTTCAACATGTTCAAAGGGGCAGAAATGTCAGTGAAGTTTGGGATGAACCTACAATAGAACCCGACAATACCAAAAAATCTACGGATACCACGGACATTCCTAGGTCTAGGAAACTCGCGGATACATTTCACCCTGTCGGAATTTACAGAGATGGCAGAATCGGAGATGACGTGTCCCAAGAACTTGGAGCCTTCTAGTACATAAGGATACTTTCTCCGGATTGACCGTAAAACCCTCTTTAGCCTTGTGAGAAATTCACGGAGATGGGCAATGTGTTCTTCAAAGGTGTTAGAAAAGATCACGACATCATCGAGATACGAAAACAGACAGGAGAACTTTAAGTCACTGAAGACCTTGTCAAGTATGCGGCTTAGAGCTTGACCACCAATGGAGATCCCATAGGCAACTTATTAAACTGATACAGGCCGAAAGGAGTTGCGAAAGCTGTAAATTCGCGACAACTAGGATCCAAGGGAATCTGAAAGTAAGCTGAATTGAAGTCGAAGACTGAATAAAACTTGGCCTTCCCGAAGGACTGCAAGGCGGACTCATCGTAAGAAGAGGAAAACTGTCGAAGATTACCTTACGGTTCAGGGCCCTGTAATCAATGACCAGACGCGCTTGACCGTCTTTCTTGGGGATTAGAAAGGCAGGACTGCTATAAGGCGACTTCGACGGGCTTATGACACCCATATCCAGCAAATCATTGACGTACTTCCTCATGGAAAAGAACAAGGAAAAGGAGGGAGTCTAACAGGCATGTCACCTTTCAGTGTAATACGATATAAACACTCCTTAGCACATCCTATTAACATGAAAGTTTGATTTTTAGACAGATCACTTAGGCCGATGTAAGATTTGTTGTCAGATAAGGAACACAGGAGCTTGTTTCTGAAGGGACTCTCAAAGGGGAAACTTTCGTTCGATCTAAAACGGAAAGCGAAGGACCGACTGATGAAGTCAATCGACAGTCCAGTAGCTAACATGAAGTCAGTACCTAGGATGAGAGGAACGAGCAAGTCTGGGAAAACATTGAAGTTCCAGTCCCAAGAAAGGTTATGGATTTTCACGTGGGTTCGGATGCGTTTCACAGGAAATACGCGGCGACCGTTCGCATACACATAATTTTCCATACAACCAGAATTACGAAGGTATTTTAATATCATACCATCGACAAAAGATTGATTTATGAAAGAACTACACGATCCAGTGTCTAAGAAAGCATACATGGCGCGTGAGCCGCAAAGAACCTTGGCGCAGGGTGAAGATGAAGGAAGTCCCCAAATTTTGCGATTAGGATAGTTATTCGGCACGAGCGGTGGGCCATCGCGTTGGTGCGAAGCTAGTTTCCCTGGTTAGAATTGCATCGAGGGCATATGTTGCGATTGACCCCAGTAAAACCACATTGACTGCACTTTACAGAAGACTTTAATCTACAGTTACGAGAAACATGTGCATCTTTTCCACAATTCCAGTATTTGACGGGATTCGCAGCTTTACGGCGAGATACATCTTGGCTCAAGAGAGCATTGGTTATACGGCCCGAAGAATGAGGCGATTCAAAACGATCAGTAGACCTGTTAGAATGTCGGACACAGAAACAGTTTTAGGCGAGGTGCGACAAGCCGTATCGGGAAAAGAGCAATCAGCAGGAGTAGGAAGGGGTTGATACATGTTGTTCAGTTGCAGTGTCGACTCAAATTCGCGACCAAGACTGATGATGTCGTCGACACAATTTACTTCCGACCTCTTTATAAACAATGAAAATGAAATGAAATGAAATGTCGTATGGCTTTTAGTGCCGGGATATCCCAGGACGGGTTCGGCTCGCCAGGTGCAGGTCTTTCTACTTGACGCCCGTAGGCGACCTGCGCGTCGTGATGAGGATGAAATGATGATAAAGACAACACATAACCCAGCCCCCGTGCCATAGGAATCAACCAATTAAGGTTAAAATCCCCGACCCGGCCGGGAATCGAACCTGGGACCCTCTGAACCGAAGGCCAGTACGCTGACCGTTCTGCCAACGAGTCGGACTTCATAAACAATTTATATTGAAGAGCTAGGTTGCGGTAGAAGGTATCGAAAATTTCTGACTCATGAATTCTAATATCCAAACGATTAAATAGGGTAAGGATACCAGTGGCATATTCATCGATGGGTTCATTCCGACCTTGAGTCCTCCTAAGTATCTCTTGCTTTAATACGAAGTCCATATCAGATAACACGAACCTAACTTTAAGCTCTTTGACGAAATCAGACCAACATTGGATTTTGTATTTACATAATCTATACCATTTGCTGGAACTACCTTCCAACATACCGGGAATGACGGGTACAAATAGGTCTAAAGGCATCGAGGTGCATGCCACTATATCCTCGACCTTTTCTAAAAACTCAATAACAGAGAGTCCTTTTTCTTCCCCGGAGAATTTCAAGTTCCATTTATCAAGTGCAGGGCTAAAATAGGGGGACCTGTCGTTAATGGAATGAGGAATATGATCCATAACTCTAATGTTCGTGCCAGGAATACGGTCATGACCACTATCACCAACCCTGATATCCACATCGCTACAATTCGTCTAGCACGAGGAGAAGCACCATAATTAGTTTCATTATTACTTTTGTCTAGTTCGATACCCGGAGAGTCATCGGGTACCCTCTCGCTATCACTACAAGCATGCTTACCCATATCGTTGTCTATAGTTTACAGATACAATACGCAAGACCAAATAAAGGAATAGTTCAAAAGATATCGTAAATCAGGAATGAAAGTACAACAACACTGCACAAGATACAATCAAATGTGCGTACGTAGAAAACAATGTCGGTAGTGGAAGGACATGTATCGCACATAATAACATACAGTCACATCATGACGTATTTTCAGGGGATTTGACGAGTCCGGCTCTGCTTCACCAAAAATCACCCTTCTGGTGAAACACTTTGACCAAACCACGCTCTGCCTACCAATTGCACTGACACTAAGAACACAACGAAGACCCAGTGCGATGGATTAGGTCAATACTAGCAAAAACTGCCAGGAACTGGACCCGGGACTTTTACAGATAACAGACATATAAGAGACGCAAAGAAATAAAAATATAACAGTAATAAGGGCAAGAACTTAAATTTACTATGGAGAGAAAATCAAAAAGGTTGCATAGGCAAAACAAGGGGGCCTAAAATAAAATAGGTAATATTAATAATATGTGGCCCATAATCAAAATACACAAGATTAATTGATTATAGCACCTTCACACACGCTTACCTTCATAAAAGACGTGATGAAAAATTTGGAATAAGGACTTGGCATCTATCATAATTAATTGAAGAATATGAAGTCAGGTGGGTACAAAGCGTTTCTTTGTAGCACATCAGGTCTAAACAACCATAAATTTAGTGAGTAACAGCACCTACTCATAACATTCTCCCTTTCAATACCACAGATAAGACATAAAACTCACAACAATAAAAATCACGTCCCCCGAGAATACAAGATAATTAAGTAAAAGAGCTTAAAACGGAAGAAGAGGAAAGGGTGCACCGAGCTCATAAAGTTAAAGCAGAGAGAAAAAGGGGAAGTTATCATGGTTTTACGCCAAACAACTAAGATAAAAGAGGAGGCGTCCAGCAAAGAATAAAACAAATCAAAGTAGAAAACAGGTAACGAAAGCCAATGACGGCAATGTGAAACGAACAATAAATAAGTCAATTAGACACAAAAGGTATCACGGACCCAAGCGTCAGAACCACCCACGCTCACACAGAGACAATGGGTAAGGTCGCCGAATAGAGGGACGTATAAGAACATCAACGCACAGCACATAACAAAATAAACAACCGCTTTTGAGCTCAGTCAGTATGAACCAGAAAGTGGTCCATCTTAAAGAGACGGAATGTCTCCAACACCAAAACACACAGAAACAGGTCAATCGCGTTGTTGGTTTGTATTCATAAAACACCTATTTTGGTGAACATGAAATATATAGAACACGCGATAAAATAATACCACACGAGCTCAAGCGGTTTGTTAATGGAGCGACATGAGTGAAAGGTCTCGGCCAGCACACAGCAAACAATCACACACACACACATGAATCCGTGTCACCTTCTGTTCTCAAAACAAACATAGTGGATCGGTAAATGAAAATACCGAAAGAAGCGTGTAAAAGTAAAGTTAACACACAAATAAATTAGAAACATATTTAATAAGGGAAACCTTTGTGAGCACAAAACGAAGCAATAATAAAACCAAGAGAAGATTAAAGAAAACTAAATACCTCAATTTCAGAAGCAATTCACATTCTCGAAAGGCCGAGATATGTACAAAGACATCTAGAATCTGTTAAAATATATTTTATATGCCACAAAGGCGACTTGGAAATCCAATCCTTCCATCTTCTCAAGTCAATACTCCCCACACAACCCACCAGAAAGATAACCCAACAAGATGGGGCAGAAAAGAAATGCTTTGACCTATGCTAACGTATGAGATGCCATATATCGGAATAAGGAAAGATTACGTAGTGGTAACAACACATGATGGGAAAGAGTAACAGTTCATAGATACAAGTGTTCGCTAGGAACGCGAAGACTTCAGAAAAAGCAAACTTAGCATAAAATGATATGGTGCGATTGAAAATAAAATTCACGGCAACTATGCTAAAATGCTGTATTGTAGCGAGTATTACAGGATGAAACAACCGTTCTCAATTTAACATGGCACAAAGTTCATGTAGGTATGACAAGCGTAAAAATAGTGTGTTCCGGTAATCAACTTAATTTCACTTCAAAGAATTCTTCATCCAAAACGTACAGAAAACTTCTTCCCGTGGTTACGAGCACCTGTTCACAATTACTTACTTGCAAAATCTTCCGGCTGTAATGCAATAGTAACTTCTGGGAGGCTGAGGCAAACGTTAACAGGGCAGATGGTAGGCACTCATGGTCATCTGTAATACTGTCTGGTTTGAGTGGTTGTAGACGGAAGGACACATTCCTTACTATGCTCTCGCTTATGTAGTTAGCACGTTCCCTCTCTCTCTCTCTCTCTCTGCATAAACCATGTCATCTATATGCGCATGCATCTAGTCTTCAGGCTCATAGTACAATCTCCAGTGTGCTCCCTGCATTGTCAGTCGAAGCAAACAGTTGTCAGTGCAACGGAGCTTTGATACAAGTCGAATGCTTCTGATCGATTGATGAAATCAGGTCAAAACAAAGGAAACTACTTTGAATTATTCATGAATGCGTGAATATGCATTAGAACCGGGTGTTCACGTCCTAATGTGCTCTTGAGAGCCCTCCGGCACTGTGGCTGTCATGATTGAGCGGAGAAGGTCAGAACTTGGTCCAAATCTTTTCAAGAAGTACATGATTAGACGGGGAATGGTCCCTCGAGCACTGATCATGCGGTCAGTGATGCTTATGGACTCGAGCTTTATCCCGTACCAAACAGGCAGATGTCAGTCCCATTAGTGGACTTTTAACCTTTTGAAATATCCAGAAATGTATCTGTTTGCCTATGAGTGCTAGTATAAGCATGTGGCTGCCTGTTGCATTGCTGCATGGCAAGTTTTTTCTTTTATTTAGCCTGGAGCCAATTTTTCTTCCCTGCATAAAAGCGTTTGAGCTTTAAGTCCCACTAACTAATTTTACAGTTTTCGGATTGCAAGCGTTTTCGAAGGCAGCATTTGAAAATTTTGATGAGACTCATCACAGTTTTAAATTTGATCCCCAAATAAACCCTCATTTTCATCTGTCGAAAATTTCCTTCAATTTCTTAATTGTTTCCAAGTCGGCAGATTGTTTTTCATCACAAACGTTTTAACTGTCTGATGCCATAGCACTTCTTCCACCTGTTGAGCCCGCCAACACTAGCAGTAACTTAAATCTACGTTCCCCTTCTTGAAATTCCTCATAGAATTTGAGGGCTATCTCTTGAAAAATAGGTCCTGAAATGGACACTTCTCTTTCCCTTTGCAGCCTAACACGTTCACTGCCACTGATGCTTTAAAGCATCAAGGTGATGTATGCTGCAATCCGCTGCCATTTTAAAGCGTCCAGAGCCCTATGTTTCTAAAGCTACATAGGAACGCTCTGGCTTGGCGATTGATGCTTGTGGTTATGCTGGCACTGTAGGAAGGTTACCTTTAGTACAATCTGCTGTGCACAGTTCCATTGTTGAGCAATTAGGTGACAATTCGTATTACTTCGAAATGGAGAAGAACAGGTCAGACCCCAGTCTGTTTCATCTTAAGAAGAAGAAGAAGAAGTATGAGAGACAATTTTATACTAATGAATATTTAATTAAAATGTTAGAGGTTTCTGACAGCAAATCTGATATATTGTCAGGCAGTGAGGACGATGAGTGGAGGAAATTCGATAGTGAAAGTGACAACAGTGCGCTGAATGGAGACGACAGTGTTCATGAAAATGTGCAATCAACAACGTGGATTCTGTCACAATTTGGAATAAACGGATGCTTATTTACAATAATGTGCTCTCTGATCCGTCACGTTGTGCATTGTTATACATTGTTACTACAAAAGAAAAGTATTGTTTGACGCTTTAAAGCGTCAAAAAATAAATATTGTTTTAAATGCGTAATATTTACTTTTTAACTTGATGGGCACATTTTTGATAAAATTTAGTGCCATTTATTAGAATTGACAGATACTGCCAAAACAGCTCCTGAGGAAGATATTTTAGAAAATGGTTGCAACGAACGTGCTAAACAACACGTTTGCCACCTTTCATTTAAACTATTAGTACATGCTCTTTTCACACACCAAAGCTTGATTCTGGACCTCTTCTTTTTATTACAGTAGTTCATTCAACACCTAAATCCATGGTTGAAACTTCCCCCTTACTCATTCGGGACAAATATTTCAGGTTCCCTCTGGGAATCAACATCTATATCAACATCCCCCTTTGTCCAGTGTCTGAGTAAGGCATCCAATTCCTCCATTTCCCTTGTCATGTTAATTTGTTTTCATTCAACATTTTCAATTGCACAGACAACACAACACAAAATTTACACACCACTTGTATTTATTTATTTATTTATTTATTATGCCTTTATAGGAGGCGAAGTTAGGGCTCTTGGCTCTCTCTTACACTTAACCACTGTCGTGATACATCATTGAGAGCAGAGTTTGAGTACATAATATTATTTAGTAAATAATAACCTACACAAAAATACATTACACTTTTCTAACTAACATTCATTCGATCTTCCAGTCATATAACTTAGTCAGCTGCATTCAGCAGGTAGTCTCGGAAAGCAGTCTTAAATTTAAGTAATGAGGTGTAATTTCGGATACTGACAGCCAAGGAATTCCAACGTCTAGAACCCGCCACAACAAAGGAATTGTTGTACATAGAGGATCGGTGAACAGGAATAGAAAGGGAGGAAACCAGAGCGGGTATTACTGCTGTGAAAGGAGGACAAATACTTAGGCTTGGATGAAATGTATAGTGGTCTGTCTGCAGAGAGCAGTCTGTATATCTGTATCAGTATGTGATACGTTCGTCGTTTGTCACGTTTCAGCCATGAAATAGTGTGATAGTATGGGGTGACATGTGTATCATAACTCAGACTGTATATAAATCTAAGACAACAATTAAGCGCTCGCTGAAGTTTCGAAGTATGCTCTTTTGTTGCGTCTACCAGAATGACGTCATAGTAGTCGAGGACGGGAAGCACTAGCGTTTGTATGAGTTTGACTCTCACATTACAAGGTAAATATCGCTGTTTCTTTTAACCGAATGAAGTATCGAGAATATTTTTTACACACATTCTTAATATATTCAGACCAATTTAAAGTTTCGTCCATTGTCACTCCAAGATTTCTCATAGTTTGGCTGAATGGAATAACTCTACCATTCAGTATAACTGGAGGAATAGTTTCGTATCTTAGTGTGGCCAACAATTTTTGAGAGCCAATAATGATTGCTTGTGTCTTGGAGGGGTTAAGAAGGAGGGAATTTTTCAAGGAGTAAGCATTAAGTCACTGAAGGACAGCATTGATACCTGTTATGGCATGAGGCAAATCAGAGGTCTTACAATGACAGTAAATTTGTAAGTCGTCCGCATAAAGATGGTAGCTACAATTCTTTAAATTAGATGAAATGTAGTTTATATACAAGATAAAGAGCAATGAGCCTAAAACGCTACCCTGCGGCGTGTCTTCCTTCCTGGTTAGCCAATGAGAGGTTTGATCAAGGGTTATAATTCTCTGCGGGCGATTTTTGAGGTACGATGAAAAGAAATTAATAGTTCGTTGATCGAAGTAGTAAGATTGCATCTTGTTTAATAGAGTCTGCATGTTTATAGTGTCAAATGCGCTACTGAAATCGAGGAGAGTAAGTATTGTCACCAGTCTTTGGTCCATTGCGTGCCGTATGCCATCAGTCAATTTGACCAGGGCAGTTGCTATGCTGTGTCCCTTCTTGAAGCCAGATTGCAATGGGTCTAGGAGAGAATGTTTTTTTAAAGTATTCCAACACCTGCTCATGAACCGGACGCTCGAGTGCTTTGGAAATCGCTGGTAAGATAGAAATTAGTCTGTAGTCGGATGGTAGGGAGGGGTCAGGTTTCTTAGGCACAGGGATAACATTAGCTAGTTCCCATAGTGAAGGAAAGGTTCCGTTTCTAAGGCAGTAGTTGAAAATATGGGTAATAATTGGTAAAACAGCACCAATAATGTTGTGTAAGAAAGTTATAGGGATATCATCCACTCTTCTGGCTTTTGATTTAATAGAATATAATACTTTTTAAAACTTTATTAGCAGTAACAGGGTGGAATGTAAAATGTTGTTGGTCAGGTAAAGGGTTAATAACGGAGTTGGGTACTGAGGTTATGGGGAATTTAGTACGGTACATTAGGTGGTGTTCTTTCTTCGGTAAAAAAACTCATTTAACTTACCGAGTGGTATGTCTGGCACACGAGGTTGTTGCCGAGGTTTCCCTATGCCTAAAGAACGAAGCGTGTTCCAAGCACTGCTAGAATTCATATTTGCAGTCATGTTTTGCAAGTATGTAAATTTACGGTTTATAACGAGCTGTTTAACTCTATTTCTAAGGACCCGATAATTTTCGAAGTCACTTTGGTCACGAGTTCGTTTAAAGCGTCGGTAAAGTGCATTGCGGTGGGCCATCATGTTTCTAATTTCATCATTTAGCAGGGACAAGATGGGCGAGTAACTTTTATCTGTCGCTTAGGAGCGTGTTTATCGTACAGAGTGATTACAAGGGAGTTAAACTTGTCTACTTTCGCGTCTATATCGTCCAATAGGAGTATGTCATTCCAGGGTAGATTGTAAGCGTCATGTCTTAACTCGTCCATATCCATGCCTTTTGTGTTTCTGGAAATAACATACTTAGGTTTATATTTTGGCATTCGGAGGGAGTAGGATAGGTAGATAAGGTCATGGGTGGAGATGGCTGGGACTGGAATCTGGCCGTGAGTTATACCTTTGTTTGGGTTATTTGTCACAATGTGGTCAATGCGCGTGTGTGTTTCGTAGTTTTCAGTGTAAGTGTGATTAGTAAGCTCTAAACTGGAGGTAAACTGAGAAACTGTACTGACAATGAACTAAAAATTTACCTTACAATAGAAAAATCTTTTCAGCCAACCCCACTTATGGCTAACAAGAATAGAATGGAACGTGAGTGATGTTTGACAGGGTCTACCTACCTTTCACCAGCAACTTCTGAAAAGGGGAATGAGGTATATTGCAATTTCCATGAAAAGAGCAGAACCTGTCACGAATTTAATTAGTTCCATGAATTAGCGTAAGAAAGGGAAAGGGATACAAACTGAATACGGTACCCTGCATAAGAGCTGAAACAGACACAAAAAATTTAGACTGTGTTCTCACACACAACCACGTGGAAAATATCGAAGAGCAGTACGTAACTTAGTTCTCGAAAATCTGCTTCACTCGACGACTACCAGAAGATAAGAGATAAGAGAGCATTTATTCCTAAAACACAGGTATTTAAGCATTTACACCGGGTGGGTGTGTCTCTATGTCGTCTCGTAATTGGACATTGTACTTCCACCTGATAGGTTCACATAATTCTAGATATTACTGTCTCCAGAATATTCCACACGCGCTGCTAATTAGAGCGGCCTTGAAAGTTTCCCAGTTGGTCACATGACTCAGCTGTCCGGTCGATAGAAAAATCAATACTGTGTCCCCTGCCTGTCCAAACCGGTTCTGTATAAGACACGACTGTGTTGGCATAAACTTGTAATATATCACCCTTTATGAAAGAATGGTAATATCCCATTTCCACACACAATAAAATGTTCATTGTAGGCCAAATTTGAAAGGAACAGTACATTTCCGACCAGCGGGGATAACAATTTCAGGAAAAATAAATATCCTATGTGAGTTTATCTTTCACAAAGTTAGGTAATTACATACAAAGGGTGATGAAAACAACTTTAGTCAACGCAGTTGAACTAAGACCCTATATCTATTATCTGCGCACTTTTTAGTGATAGATTTTTGTACTCGTTGGAGAAGTAAGAAGGGTTCCGTTAATACTGCCAACTGAATGGAAATGAAATCTGAATTGAATCGATAATATGATCGATCGATATGAATTTTATAAACCTTTATTATTTTAAGCAAACAACTGCGTCACACACACAATATATAATACTATATAACATTTCCCATTGCGAAACGTGTTCCTAGCATGAATTCTATAGTTTGGCTTTACTGTGTAAACAACAACAGTACGAGTACTTAAAGTGTACGCCAGATGTCGCACAGCGATGATAAGCGATTCTTAGTTTGTGTTTCAAAGGTTGCCAATACGAATCTCGAAGATAACCGAAGTCGACCACTTCAGCACTAGGGTGTAAATCTATCACTAAAAAGTGCGCAGATAATACATACATCAATGTGACATTTTGCATGGAGTAATGTGGTAGGAGAATATGATTGAAGAAAAAATAAGTGCTATACAAATTTAGGTAAGCAAAATAAGCCTATTTAACGTGATTAACAATGAAATTCATCAAACATTGCTAGACAAATTATGAAATAGATGCTAAGGTTGTTCAATTCTTACACAAGTATCCTAAGGTTCTATAATACTGTGATTGATAGTAACTATTTCAACAAAATATAGGATGAGCTAGGGAAATGGAGAAGGTGAAATAAGCCTAGAGACACGACCAGAAAATTTAATAGGTGAATGAAGCAAATAGTCCAAAATACGCAAGGATGTTAGAACAGTTCGAGTGCACCAAAATGGGAATGTGACCCCTAAAGTCATTCAAAGTCCGTAGCTCTTTGACACAGAAAAGGAAAAGCATACTGCCCTATACTTTGATGAATTCATCAACTCCATCAATAACGAAGAATATGATAAATAAAGACATCTCACATTATTTGCTCTCTATGTCTCACCTGGAAAAATGTTACAGTCCATGGAGCAGAGAACTAGTTCTCTGCAAGATCATGTGCTCGTACATCCACCAGAGAACAGGCTCTCGTTCAAACTGCCGGGTTGGGCCCGGTGGCGAGTATTTATATGAATTTGCGTTCATTCTAGAAGTTAGAAGAAGTAGAACTGACGTCAGGGGAACGGGAGACCCTGACTAAAGTGCCGAGGATTCCTAAAATCTGTGGATTGGAAGTGATCTCAACATATCTTGTATGTATGTAGGTAGGTCCCTTCCATTGATCACACCTAAAACATAAAAAAAGCCAAATTAAAGTCAAACCTATGAGTGCAATCTCTGCACCGCCACTAATATTTCACAATATTGGAATTTACTTACACTGGTTTGCCTCGAGGAAAGCAGAAGAAAGAGTTTATTCTACTGACGGAGGGCCTATAACACATTTTTGTTACTGGAGTAACAAATTGATTACACTCACTACATACGAAATTGTCCATTGTGCAAGCACAAAAAGTTCACTACAATGCGCAATAAACCACATAATGCACGTAACTAATTCACTGTTTCATGAAGTGGACTTCCAAATACTGCAGAAGTCTATTAACACAGTCTGAACACAGCAGCACGATTTAAAAGCAATACTGGCTTCGCGAAAAGCTGCAACCAACAACAAACAAAACAGAGCTTCTTCTTCTCCTTGCCCCACACGTGGCGCGCAATAGCTAGGTAGGCGGTACTAAACGCCGAGGTTTCTCGAGCAGTCACGAGCAAAGCCGATGATGGCTGCTCGTTCGACATTCCCTAGACTCAAGTGGGGAGGCCTCACCGCCATCTAGCACCACGTGTGACGTCACGCAAAGCCGAACATAGCCGACTCCGCTCCGACCCGGAACAGTCTCTTACTGTAGCACCCGACAGGGGCCAGCGGGTTCGCGCGCACTGTGACTCGCATTAATGTAATAATTTCAGAAAATACTGAAATATACACTTCCACTGTAGTACTCATGATGACATGAGATCTTCTCCAGTAGTCATTATTAAAAGTAACTATAAGTATATTTTAAAATTCGAAGTTCTTTTCCTTTCCAGAAATATAAATACAAAGTACACAATAAATTTGATATTAAATATCACTTCTGTCAGAAACATAATGCTGCTTATTCGTTTAGATACCAGTTCTCAATAAATAATACAACTGTACAAAGATAAGATACACAATTTTATTCATGAGTAGCTAGTTATCTCCCTAAAAATGATGTCTTTAGTTAATCTCCGTTTCAACGCAAACCTCGTAATTATCTCTGTTTCTGTTTATATCTCCATGACAGTGAAAAGGTGGTGGTGGTGATTATTGTTTTAAGAGAAATTACAACTGGGCATCTATCAACGCTTAATAAATTGATAACAGGAAGAGGTCCGACACTTCGACAAATGAATGAATCTGCCAAAGAAAGACAAGGGGCACACAAGGCGTGAAAATGAAAGATCCATTCGCAGATCTAATACCGCCGGGGTCGGAAAGCTCCCAAATTGAAAGCCCCGGGGACCCCGTTTAGCAGCCTCTTACGACAAGCAGGGGATACCGTGGATATATTCTACAGACCCTGCAACCTCAGAGGGTACCGAGCGAGTTGGCCGTGCGGTTAGGGGCGCGCAGCTGTGAGCCTGCATCCGGGAGATAGTGGGTTCGAACCCCACTGTCGGCAGCCCTGAAGATGGTTTTCCGTGGTTTCCCATTTTCCAACCAGACTAATGCTGGGACTGTACCTTAATTAAGGCCACGGCCGCTTCCCTCCCATTGTCGCCATAAGACCTATCTATGTCGGTGTGACGTAAAGCAAGTTGTAAAAAAACATCAAAGTGCTCCATGAAAGCCGTTATATATTACGAACAAAAAGCCTACACAGTACCTCAGTTAAACTTTAATATTAAAGAATTTCTAGATTGGCTACTAATTCTGAATATTTAAAAATAATATGCATAGCTAAGTTATAACAAATAAAAATGTTTATTTAACAGATATTATCCTACGCTGCTATTAGCTCCGTAGCTTCTGGCCAGCATCAAGACCTCCATTTCAGAGCGTCATAGGTTCGATTCCCGGCCGGGTAGCTTTATAACTGCGACTAGTTAATTTAACTCGGGGACGGGATGTTTTCTTTTTTGCTAATGGTTTAACGTCTTATTAACGCATTTTTGGGATTCAAGCCCACCATCTGCCGCATGCAAGCTAACAGCTGCGTGGTCCTAACCGCATGGCCAATTAACTCGGTACTCGTAATACTGAATACATCCCTCCACATATATTTGGCGTTAAGAAGGGCATCCGATCGTAAAGCAGGCTCCAGTCACATGTGCTGCACAGTTGGCACCCGACTTCACAAGGATGTGGGACAAACGGAAGAAGAATTGGAAAATCCCATGGCACTATTGCTTTCCTATTGCATCTGTTATAGCTATGTACATTATTTTTAAAAATTCAGAATTGTTTGTTTTTTGTTTGTTGTTTAAAGGGGCCTAACAGCTAGGTCATCGGCCAAATTCAGAATTAGTATCCAATTTAGAAATCTTTAATATTAAAGTTTCATTGAAGTACTGTATAGGCTTATTGTTGGTAATATGTAACGGCTTTCATGGAGCCCTCTGAGGTTGCGGGGTCTGTAGAATATAATATCCACGGTATCCCCTGCTTGCCGAAAGAGGTGGCTAAAAGGGGTCCCAGGGGCTTTCAGCTTGGGAGCGTGGGTTGGTGACCACGAGGTCCTTAGCTGAGTCCTGTCATTGCTTCCACTTAGTAGTGCCAGGCTCCACACTTTCATCAGTCCTGTCCAACCTCTCTTGGTCAACTATTGTTCAGTTCCGACCCCGGTGGTATTAGATCTGCGAATGCTACAAAGTCTTTCATTTTCACACCCTTTGTGATCCTTGTCTTTCTTTGGCCGATACCTTCATTTGTCGAAGTGTCAGACTTCTTCCTGTAATCAGTGTTAAGCGTTGATGGTTGCCCAGTTGTATTTTCTCTTAAAACAATAATCACCACCACCTTCTCACTGTCATGGAGATATAAACAGAAATAGAGATAATTACGAGGTTTGGGTTGAAACGGAGATTAACTAAAGACATAATTTCTAGGGAGATAACTACTATTCACGAATAAAAACTGTGTATATTTTCTTTGTATAATTTTATTATTTATTGAGAACTGGTAACTAATCGAATCTTTGTTTTACTTTAATATTAAAGTTACACTGAATTTTAAACACATCGTTTGCCGTCATGAAAATATTCCTTTTATAACAGTAAATATTCTTTATTTACAGAGAGTTTTCCAAGGATTCTGTCTGAAGACAAAAATCTAACAGAACAGTTCTGAATAAAATTATTTTATGGTATATTCCTATCCCGCTGAAGTTCGGCATTATGTTTCTTTTTTTTTGCTAGTTGCTTTACGTCGCACCGACTCAGATAGGTCTTATGGCGACGATGGGACAGGAAATGGCTAGGAGTGGGAAGGAAACGGCCGTGGCCTTAATTAAGGTACAGCCCCAGCATTTGCCTGGTGTGAAAATGGGAAACCACGGAAAACCATTTTCAGAGCTGCCGATAGTGGGGTTCGAACCTACTATCTCCCGAATACTGGACACTGGCCGCAATTAAGCGACTGCAGCTATCGAGCTCGGTCATTATGTTTCTGACAAAGTGATATTTAATATAAAATGTATTGTGTAGGCGTACTTTGTATTTATATTTCTGAAAAAACTTCAAGTTTTAAAATATACCTCCAGTTATTTTCAATAATTATTACTACTGGGGATGATCTCATGTATAAAATGCGTACTACAGAAAGTGTATATTTCAGTATTTTCTTAAATTATGACATTAATACGAGTCCCATTAAACGCGCAGCCGCTGGCCACTATCGTATGCTGGAGTAAGATACTGTTTGGGGTCGGAGCGGAGTCGGCTATGTTCGGCTTTGCGTGACGTCACGCGTGGTGCTAGATGGCGGTGAATCTCAAGGCCCGCTCCCACCTAGTGGAATGGAATCGAATCGAACCGAACAGAATTTTTTTTAACATGTGTTTAAATGGGAGGTAGAGATGGCGATCGCCACGAGTCGAATCGAATCGAACCGAACGGAACAGGATTCTCTGCCAAGAATATTTTTCGACTAGCGGAGCGGAATCGAACAGAATTATCAACATTCGTGTAACTTCGTAAACGATCGGCATCTTTCGGACGGGGATTTGGCGGCAAATGTGTATCAGGTGGAAGTCAGCTGTTTCCTACAGATTGAACAGACGTTTTTGTTTTGCGATAGTTAATTTGCTTTATTTATAATAATGGACACAGAAAAGCTGATCAGTTTAGTTCAGAAATACAGTTTTCTCTATGACAAGTCCCACAAGCACTACTGTAACAATAACGTAAGAGACAATGCCTGGGAGGAAATAAGCAAAGAAATGAAAAATCAAACAGATTAGAAAGATAATATACAAGTTATTTCATAATTGTTGTTGACCTTACTATAAAATTGTATCATGTTGAAGTACACGTATAGTATACTAGTATGATAATTGACAACACTTAGGCCTATATTTATTATATTTACAGTAAAAGAAATATTTACAGTATTTACAATAAAAAATTACCATATATTTACATTGAACAATTTCATAAGTGCTACACTTTGCTGCGGACAACAAACACTTCACTTTAATTTGTGTTCAGTCTACCTCTATTAATGATGTCGTTTTGCCATAGTACGCAACCTACTGCATTAAAATAAGTTTTAAATTCATCACGTACTCCCATTGCAACAGAAGTAGCATTTCCTCCTGTAAAATGCAACCGCTGCAGAGCTGCTGAAGTTGAATTTAATGATTCCTCTTCAACGAACGAAATTACATCGTCTCTCAAGAAATTGTGCAGTACACAAGTTGTGAAAACTATGTTCTTTACATGTTGAGGAGTTTGCTGCAAACGTCTTTGATACAGTCTAAACTTTTGAGCCATTATTCCGAATGTGTTCTCCACTACATTTCGCGCTCTACTGAGTCTGTAATTGAATATTTTCTTTTCTTTGTTGCCATTTAATTGAGCTTTGGAGTAAGGTCGCATCAAATAAGTCTTTAAGGGGAATGCTTCATCCCCTACAATAACATGGGGTAAATGGATATCTGTACCAGGTAGATTCTTCTTTTCCGGAATATTCAAGTTTTTCGTTTCCAGCGCTTTTCCCAAATTTGAATTTTGAAAAATTCCTCCATCACTATTAGAACCAAATGCTCCAATATCCACGGCTATGAATTTATAGTTCGAGTCCACCAATGCCAAAAGAACAATAGAAAATGTGCCCTTGTAATTATAGAACAAAGAACTACTTTTATTTGGTGCTTGTATGATGACATGTTTCCCATCAATGGAACCTATACAGTTTGGGAACTGCCATCGTTCTTGAAATCCCTTCTCAACACTTTTCCATTTTTCTTCAGTCGGTTTTGGCATGTATATAGGATGAAGAATGTTCGATAAAATTTCACATGTTTCATTAACAATTTTGACGACTGTGGAATGTCCTAACCTGTAGCTGAACGAAATTGTTCGCAAGCTGTCCCCTGTAGCAAGGAACCTGCAACAAAATAGAGAACAGTTCACTATATTTTGCCTTATATAGTATTTATGTTACAAATTTCAATTATGGTACTTATGGGCCTGTTTTCTTTTCCAGCGACTGAATGTAAAGAATCCTGGAAGCGTTTGAGGGAATGCTACAGGAAATCTCTGATCAAGAAAGAAAAAAGTGGAAGTCAGGGAGGGGTAAAAAAAGACTGGAGATTTCAGAATGAGCTGTCATTCTTGAAGCCATACCTTGCACCAATTTCCCCACAGTTATCCAATATTTCCACAGAAAACACATCCCAGAATTTAATAATAGAACCAACCCAATATTTTCTTTTGAATGACAATGACACCATTATATCAACCGAACCTGTAACACCTGAGTCTGTAGTGTATATTGAGCCAGAAACCACTGAAGGAACTTGTGCTGCAGATCCTAACCAGTTCACACAAGAAATTCCATCTACTTCACAGGCAACAATCTCACCATCAACAAAAACAGTGCATTCTGGTATTAAAAGGAAACGATTCCAGACACCTCCATCCACATCTGTAGCTACAGTTTTGTCTAATTATCTGGAAAAGGTGAACCCTCTTGAAACAAACAAAACTGATGCGATAACATACTTCTTTTTAAGTATGGCAGAGACTGTAAAATCTTTGCCTCTGGACCTTCAAATTGCTACGAAGAGAAGGGTACTAGAAGCTGTGACAGATGCTGAGATGGAAGCAGTCAACCGACAGGGTTATCAATGAAGTGTACAAAAAGTACATTATTTTGTTTTTGTTCTGTTCACTGCTATAAGTTGTAATAAAATAGATTATGTTAAGATTCAATTACAGTTTTTATGAAATTTAAAATTATTGCAGCTTACCTCAAGTAATTATTCTCAGAAACTTCAAAACTGGGTAAACATTTTTTTAAAAAATATACATTAGTCCCTCATATTATGGTGTATTCCAAGAAACCTTCCTATATATCACATGTGTTATAAATGAATGCTACTTTTAATCTCTCTATAGTGGTATCAACCTTCAACCTGTTACGAGTTATTCAAAATTAATATCAACTGCTTCCTATAACTCATATGATCTGGTCCCAATGAATCAAGAAATTAGAAAATATCTTACTGACAGGTTGTAAAAAGTTTGCTAAGCGACCTGCCTGTATGTTTATTACAAGATCTCCCATTAATAATGTTTTAACATAGGTACTGGAGACAAATCTACTTTCATCAACCATGTTAATACTACTGGTACAAATATCATTCAAATTAGGTTAACAATTAGTAGGCCAACTTATTGGGAACAACCTCAAACAAGAACTAAAAACAAAATAAAATTTGTTTTAGTTCCAATAAGAACTTGGGGCACCTTCATTATCAGGTACAACCAGAGTGCAATTAAAAATTAGTAGCCCTAGTTATTCAGTGAAAATTTAAATTTAAGTAATTCAAGTTTTGAGTTTTAGGCCTAAATTCTAATTAGGCCTACAGCCTATATTGCAATAAAATCTTGATCATGACCTTTTAAAGCATTATAAAACCTTTCATTTGTTATTCTGGCTACTGACACCCTACAGCTATACTGTTTGACCTTTGATTTTCCACAGGACAGCAAATTTAAATTTAATAATGTTCAATAAAGCTGCTGTCAAGCCTAATGCTATAAACTTAGAGGATTTAAATTATTATTCTAATGAGGATTCTGTGCAGGACTATTCCTATCTGTATACCAATAGGCCTAGTATGAAATGAACAATTTTCTCTAATTCAACTTTTTCTGATATTCTGGGGGTAATTCAGTTGTTGGTGTTGAGAGTATTTTACGTTCCTTATTCTTTTTTTTAAGTTTGAACATATTTCCTTTGATATTTTTATGAGAGCTCAAGTTCCACTCTTACAATCTATAGTCCTAATTTTACAGAACATAATAGCCCACTAATACTTGGAAAGCACTAAACTAATTTAAATTTGCTGTCCTGTAGGGATTCAAAAAAGTAGAACAGAATAGCTATAGGTTGTCAGTAGCCAGAATAACAAATGCAAAGTTTTATAATGCTCTAAAAGGTCATGATCAAGATTTTATTTCGATATAGGCTGTTATTAGAATTTAGGCCTAAAACTCAAAGTTTGAATGCAGCAGAAAAACGTATTTATAGCCATTAATAACGAATATATGAATAAGGATAAGTCATTTATCTTATAAGTTCACACCGAGTAGCTTTCTAACTTCACAAAACTCTTATTCGACAGGGAATAGAACAAATAAGTAAAATTAGAAGATCACGGCGGGATTAAGCCAACTTGCTCTTTCCAGTAAATTTCTACAAGGTACCGGTAGAGATGCATGCGATGGTTATTTCACGGTGAAGTGATGGAGCTAGTTTGCATTTCTACTGCAGTAATTATATAACAATTATTGCTTTTATTTACTTCCATTGCTAACAAATTTCCCAGTCAGCTGACGACTGGTTAGGCTTTACGTTCGAGTTGACGTTAAATATCGGTACTGCTATGGAGAAATTAACATTCTCCGTAACAGTTCGCTAGAATTTCATCAATAATTTGTAATAAAACTTGCCCCCAACAAGCTCACTTGCCGGAAACACTCAACAGGATTGATAACGAAATGTCCAAACATAGGCCTACCCACATAATTGTCATTACTCTACTCATATATTATGATTGTTTTTTTTTTTTTTTTCGGTTTTGGCTTCAAATTTTTACAACTTACCTCAAGCAGACGATCATTCTCAGAAGAGGAGGTACTGGTGCACGAAATCTTGTGAATTGTTTCGTTAAATGTGGTTCTGCCATCTGAAATAGTTGTTGAAATTTCAACACACTCATTCTGAAGTACTGCCGAAACTTAGCTTCATCGCGCAATAAATATTCAAATAAAGTTGCAAACTCTCCTTTCGGCTCTCTTGTTAAATTAATTTCATGTACCCAGAATCTTCTCCGATCTCTTTTCCTCTCATTATCTTCATTTTCCGCCTCTTCACACAAAAGTGCTAGCGCTATTAAACTGTCCATTGCGTGCCTTATATTTCCCGCGTAGAATCCCGTTCGATTCTATTCCGCTGCTGGCTGCTAGATGTGAGCGGCCGAGCGGAAATTTCGACTGTTCGGTTCGATTCGATTCCACTAGGTGGGAGCGGACCTTGAGCGGCCGAGCGGAAATTTCGACTGTTCGGTTCGATTCGATTCCACTAGGTGGGAGCGGACCTTTAGGCCTCCCGACTCAAGTGGGAGAGTAAGCTGATTGAGCAAGATGGCAGCCAGTATGTGAAGAACAAGGGTGGAAGAAGGTAGTTTTAAAATGAATGTGCAAAATAAGTCTGGAGTATTTGCATCACAGTACAGTAGAATAGTTCATAATGTCATCAAAGAGGATGGAGCAAGAATTATATCTTTCAGACAAGCTACAAGAAATGCATCAGCTATGCTTAACATTCGTAAGAATCAGCGTGCAGAATAAGGACAACAGTATAAAGAGCAAAGTACAGAAATAAGAACCCCATATTAAAGAGGATCACAGGATATTAAATAGATTTATACAAAATGGTTAAGTGCATGATTAGGCAACTTTCAAAAAGTCATATTCCATACTTTGTGGGATTAGTTAAATCCCTGTCAAAGAATGACTTTTAAGTTGGAAGGTTCTAAGGAAACTTCAAGAAGAATGCTAAAACTGATAGGATTTTTGTTCAAGCAATGTAACTGTAACAATAACCGAACCTCCTTATGATAGCATCCTGGCATTGTTTCTAAATGAGCAGTCTACCTATTGCAACCACACCACCCATCCACTTCCCTATAGAACCATACGACAGCATCATTGCTCCCAAAACCGGGCTACCGCCATAAAGCACCATACGCCAAGACGTTCGATGATATAGGACCTTTTCAGTCTTGAGTCAAATGCCACCTCGTCTAGAAAGCGAAGAAAAGTAAACTTTAATGTGATGGGTGAACAAAAGCTCTTTCGACCGTGCAAGGGTCAACTGCACTTCCTCCCTTCCATGGAATCAAACCTCCGGCCTCCCAGGGCTACGGTACTTTCGTGGCATAACATCTAAATACAACACTAAACTAACCTAAAAGCATAAATGAATGGAGGAAATCTAGGATGCATTCTTACGGCAAATGATAAGCAAAGACCTATTTAATATACCTTGATAAACACAAATATAATTCAACCATGGGCGCCCGCAGGATCTTTTCCAGGGGGGGGGGGGGGCACATTAACAATGTTCTTGACTATAAAACCAATATAACGTCAGCAACATTAAATTGTTTACAGAAATCTCCAGTTATAACAGATGCTAGATGACTGTCAGTAAGTTCAGTTTATGAAATAATCTGGTATGATATTAAACAATTGAACATCAACATTTTTAGAATTCCAGGGGGGGGGCTGCCCCCCCCCCCCCCCTTGCGGGCGCCCATGAATTCAACATAACCCTGAATAATACTACAATAAAATGTACCAATGTCTGATGACTAAATACAAATTCGGAGATTCTCCGTTCATATATTTTCCTTCCTTGTCATTTTTCATAGCTTGCTCTCTTTCTGGAGATTTCTCCAGCTGTGACGGACTCGTGTTTGCACCACCAAGTCGGAGGTGTTGTGCAATCTCATGCAACTTGACGATGACATGGACAAAAGAGCTTGACAAAAGTTTCCACTACATCAACCAGTTTATAATTAATGATGTGTATGACCGATATGGTCACACTATGATTTATGAGGCTTTATTTTAAACTTTACGTCACACTAGCACAGGTAGGTCTTACACGGGCAAAGGGATTGGAAAGGGCTAAGAGTGGGAAGTGGCCATGGCCTTAATTAAGGTACAGACCTAGGATTTGCCTGGTGTGAAAATGGGAAACCATAGAAACAGTGCCAATAGTGGGGTTCAAACCCACTATCTCCCGAATGCAACTTCATGGCTGTGCAAATCTTAACCACACAGCCAACTTGGTTGGTGAGGAAAAATTAAAGATAAGAACCTTTTTATTGGTGGTGCACCTAGACAAAACATGGACAGACCTGCATTACACCATTCACATGAGCTGGCAGAATGTTAATTTATTATTTTATTTACCATATGGCAATATTATGTACAAAATATTTACATTGACAAGAAAATAAGCTTTTCTCAAATCTAATGTGCTAATCCATTCTGGGCTGAAGGTGTTGCCAGCTAAATATCAGACAAGCCTTCATGATATGCCACTGTTGTGCATTTGGATACAATATGCTGAATAGTCTGTAGGGGAACCCCACAGTCACACTGAGGAAATGGAATTTTGGCCCACTTATAAAGATTTAGCACAGATTCCATGATTCATCTGACTGCTGTTCGACTTCATTTCAGGCGTGTGGACAGTAGATCACCGTCATACTCATAAAGGCCTGCATAACTTTTGCCTTGGATTACAGGACGTGTATTCTCCAGTTACACGATATGACACTAGATGCCCGTGTAGTCCTTGCTAGCTTCTCGCGGTCCCTTGTCAGTGATCCCTGAAAGTTCATAAGTGCATGGGCGCCCGCAGGATCCTTTCCAGGGGGGCACATTAATAATGTTCTAGAATATAAAAATTGACATAACGTCAGCAGCATTAAATTGTTTACAGAAATGTTTGGTTATAACAGATGCTAGACAACTGTCAGTAAGTTCAGTTTATGAAATAATCTTGTATATTAAACCAATTGAACATGAACATTTTTATAATTCCAAGGGGGGGTCAAGTGCCCCCCTTGCGGGCGCCCATGCACAAGTGCTTGTTTGTTGGTACATTGCTCTGCTCCTTATGAGCTTCTTATCTGACCAAATATTATCAATCTCAATGCTGGTAACTTAGGTATTATATATATACATGCCCATACTTATTCAAGTTTTCATTAAACTGCACCTTATCAGTTTCTTATCTGACAGAATGTTATAAACTAGTATTATTATTTTTCCTTGCTTTACCATAGGTGTATTATTCTCACTTCCATTAATCTGACAGATATTTATTCACTTCTTGAGATAGGTGATAAATCAGAAGAAGAATGGGAACAACAATGATGACAAGACTAACTGGAAGAGCAATCTGATGATCTAGACAATGTCAATTTTGAACCTGAATACATTCAAGAAAATGAACACTACAGCAACTCTGAGGAAGAATTAGATGACTCATTACATGACCTGGATGACAATGAGCTTCAGGACAATGAGGAAAACTGGCAGAACCAGGTAGGGTATTGGAATGTTTCACTGGAAAGAATAATATGATATGGGCCAACAAACCTTTCACAAATATCGAAGACTAAGACAAAAAACATCATAAAAACTCTTCTTGGCCTCAAGGGGCAAGCTAGGAACTGTAAAACAAAGCTCAAATGTTTTCTACAAGTCATTATGACAAATTAATTTCTTTTTTGTTCTGTACTGAATTTACTTATTTGCATCTAAAAAGTTGATATAAAACCAGCCTATTGTAATGAGACAAAAGGTGAGCAAACACTCCAATGTAGTATGTATTGAGTAACAAAATGGTAGTGTGAATAGTTCTCTCACTTTCCTGTTTAATGATCAGCGACTCGAACGTTACCACCCTCCTGCCAGTAAACTGATTTATCAGATCATGTCAGTGTTTTCCAAACTTGTAGGCCATGGTCCAGGAGCATGTGGTAATCCCGACGTTTATCCAAAATCTGCGTTCGGAATTATTTGCTGATTTGCAAAATATCAACTGATCAACAACACTTGAAGGTGTACTGGTATGCTTCAAGGCAGGAAGATAAGATAATCAATTGCTAATATAAATTTGTATTTTTCAATTAATATTAATCATAATTGTTCCATATTGAAGAACCAGCAGTAGTATTACACAATGATGGTTATATTTCACCATAACAAAGGAACATGTCAGCTTTGATTCTTCAAACTGACTTCAATAGCAGCAAAGCTCACAGTGGAATGGAGTGGTGTTGCAATTCCACCTCATCATATAGTTCAGGGTACGGTGTGCTACTTGCCTATTGGTCCGCCATGCTTGAGGGGCGTTCAACAATTGGCTGTTCTTTGGCCAATGATTGAAGCATTAAGGAGTCTAATGTACGTCTACCTGCCTTGGCGGAGACAGGCAACTGACCACCCGTTGCTTTTTATGGTCTGCCACGGCCATCGTGTCTTCCAGGATTTATGGTTTTCAGGACTGGAAACTATGCTTTGTTACCCATTCATATTCTCCTTGCATTTGAAGGTGTTGGTGTGCTTCAGAATTTCAACGGCTTTCCTTTGCAGCCGGGCGCGATAAGATACAGTAGTTGACAGTACTGCCATATATTGGGAAGACAGCTGACAGAATAGGGAGGCTACTGGAGTCCCATGGGGTAAAAGCCATAAATAGGCCAACAAAGAAAATCCAGGAGCTACTTCACGGTTCACACTTTAATTTGGTACGGTACTGATTTCCCTGACTTTCCATGACTGAATAGACAATATTTCCCTGACTCTCGACTCATTAAACGACAGGTAGGGTATCAATCATTTTCTTATTTTTTTAAAAATCGGCCTCTACCATGCTCATAGCCATCCATTGCTTACCTTTTTATTCTTACAATACTCTTTGATTACATAATAAAATTTTACAAATTGAATACAATGTCATACTCAGTCTAGTGCTTTAAAGTACTGTAATCAACTAAAGATATTCTACAATATTAATGAGAGAAACATTTTAAGATATGCTAAAAATTAATACAGTATGCCATAATATAAATGTGTAAATTTGTACCATTACACCTCTAGTAAAATGAATTACATTTCCAATAACACTAAGCACCGTCTTTCTTTTGACACCGTCATTGGTTGGATGTCAAAATGGCCAAATGTTGATTTTGTCCATTCTAAATACATAAAAATCAACAAGGCTATGCTTATTTTGCCTTCTCCAACGATAGTATTTTTGATGTGATGTTTTCTTCTTCCCTCAAAGCTTCAAGTTTCTTTACTTTTCTAATATCTTCAAGTTTCTTAATTTCCAAGGATATCTTTCATTTTTCTGCTCTATTCTTTTTTCTTCTTTTTGAGCTTTTTTTTTTTTTTTTGACTGTTGGAGGCTTTTCTGATATCTTCTGTGGGCAGCTCTGACATTGTTCCACAGTGCTTGCGTTATTGGTATTTTCTGGATGTTTTCACAGAATTCTATTGCATTTTGAACTGCACATTGTGCAACCAAGCTGTGTTCATGTAGATTTTGAACAAGTAAATTTTTATTTATTGAAAAACCACTCTCAACAGTAGCATTTCCATTAGACCAAGTTTAATAACTTGTCACAGTTCCTGATATTTTATGTTCCTCGTTAATAAGCCTGATTAAAAGTCATAGTACATAAGTTGCATTTTATATTTGCTTTTCAAATGTTTTAGGCAGCTTTAATTTTAGCACTTATCAATTAAAATACCATTTTTATTTTTCTAAATTGATAACTCTAAATGCATACAAGTAATAAGGCAATAACATATTACAGTAATACCATATTTCACATACACAATGGTTCACCACATTTTTGAGTTTTTATCTCTAAATAATTAAAACATTGAATTACAAGTACGTTACTGCCCATAATTTGATGCACAGTAAATCACTAGAGCTTTTTCTCGATTTTCTGTTATGAAACTACACCGCTTGTCTGACAACACTACCTTGTAGGCTGAGAAAGTACGCTCAACGTCAACAGAGGTTACAGGACTGTATTTGAATTTTGGTACAAGACATGGGGAGATGTCACATTCAACGTTAGTTTTGCCAATCAAAACATCAGCCACAGCACGAAGCGTTGACAGTCCCGAGTTCTTCTGTAGTACTTTATTAAGCTTGTCCTGAATTCTATCCCCAGCGAGGCCTGGAGCTAAGCTGATTTTTTCTTTCACCTCTTCTAACAAATCCAGTTGTTCATAAACAGGTTTCCCGGAAGGCTCAAGTGCAGGAATAACAGAGACCAAAAAAGTATAATGGGACCTGATGTAGGCAATTTCTTGAGAAATGGTTACATCCTGTAGAACATTTTTGGCCGAAGTGATGCACATGGCATCTTCATTTGGGGCAAGAACAAAACTTCTGATTGCATCAAAATGGTCGCCGTAGTACACAATGGCCTGAAGCCAAGCCCCCAGCGCGGAAGGATGGGTTCTGGTGGCAGTGGAAGTAATTCATTGCAGAACAACTGGATTTGTGTGGGAGCCTTTACAAAAATTTTCTTAGTGGAGGAGATCATTTTGTTGACTCGAGGAAATTTGGCACATATCTACTCAGCCACGCGATTCATAGCATGAGCAAGACAAGTGACGTGAATCAAAGCAGGGTAAAATACTTTCAGCAGCAATCAGGTAGGTGGCTGCATCAGTAAATATAAGAAGCACCTTATTTTCGTCCATGTTATTGGGGAAAAGCACCTTGAGACCTTTCTTTATAAACTGAGCAACTGTCTCCTGATTGGTTTTAGCTAACTGTCTGCTGCAGATCAAATATGGCAAACACGGCGTGTCGGGATCTAATTTTCCGACTATCAAGTGGGCAATATAACGACCTAGAGTGTAAGTAGTCTCATCGACAGACATCCAGATGTATGAGTCTCCTATATCTTTCCTTATCCGCCTGACTGTGTCTTCATAAAGAGTGTCCAGGTAGTTTTTTCTTAAAGTTGATTCGGATGGAATGTTCCGATGACAATATTTTTGTAAAAAACTTTTGAAGGAAGGATTTTCAAATGAGTTGAAAGGAATATTTGCCGACAAGAGCTCTGCATAAGTCCGCATGGAATTCGTCTTTGCTTCCCTTATTTAGTGATTCCATTGATAATGATCTTTGTTTAAGATTTTATTTTCTTTGCAGATTTTCCTGATGTTTAATCCCCTGGACATGTTTACTAAGATGCGGTCGCCTTTCACTGGACATCTAGAAACAATGACAACTATAAATAGTCACAAATATTGTGTAAACCGTGCAAGTATATAGGCCGGATGAAAATGTGTACAGAAGACTATTCAAATTCATAGGGCCTTGTAGCGCTTCCCGATCCCTCCAGTAGACATGCACCCTGGACCTTTAAGTGATGCAGTAGAGGTAATAATTTCATGTGACTATTCCTATCCTGGTCCAGCCTTCATAAGACAGACCCTCCAACGAGGCTGGGCGGCATCTGCCGTGTACAGGAAACTGCGTGCTTTTGTAGTGGACGATAGTATTGTATGTGCGTTTTAGGAATGTTTCGGACAGTACAAGTACACAGTCCTCGAGCCAGGAAAAATTACCATTGAAGGTTTAAATCTCCGATCTGGCCAGGAATCGAACCCGGGGCCCTCTGAACTGAAGGCGACTATGCTGACCATTCAACCAAGGAGCCGAACATAGTAGAGATGAATTTAATTCATTTCTTTTCCTGTTTTGTTATGTTCGGTTAGATTATGTTGGCCAACATTTTTGTTACTACCGGTACTGATGCCCGCGCATGGCTCAATTCCGTGTTTTTTCCTCCATACATTTACTGTATGCTTATCAAAAAAAATCATTGCTGTACATATTTACGATGTGTATAATCTGTCATACACTTCCTACAACTGATAAAAGTGCATATCTAATTTTCTTACAATTTCCACCTCGTATTTTTAGGTTCCCTACGGCAGCATGATATTTTCATTTTTCAATAAGTTTGTACTATTATTTCTCTTCTGAAACCTGCTTGAAAATTTGCCTTTCTCCAAAATAAACAGACCTAACAGTACCATACAAACATGGTCAGTTTTTAAAGGTTCTATAAACAAAAAATCGAGGGATCGGAATGTGCTACAATCGCCAATTCATATTTACTGTTATTCTTCATTTAGTGTATGTATGCTGGATTGATGTATAAAATGTAATACAACAGAGAGATAGAACGCCTACATATTGAGTACGACTCTCATACCAAAGTACGTACTTCAGAGTGAAATATGAAATAAATTTCACTTACCTCTTTGCTGCAAACGTCGCAGAATATAATTTTTCCATCCGACGTGAAATGGGGAAACTCCTGCAACCGCTGTTTAATTAAGAATGTCTTGGAAGCTGCCACTTTCGGCATAATGCACACACTGAGCAAACGGACGCACTGAAAGTTTCTCACAGAATGGAATGAAGAGTTTCGTTTCCAGCAGGTCAATGGACACTGTCCCCCACCCCGTGACACACAGACTAAGGGACAAAGGGAGTATTCACAGCGGGAGGTTCTTAAGGACTTCTGGAGAGTGGTAATTTGTTTGCAGGTTCAAATTTTGTCTGAAAAGAATTTGTATTCAAGATACTGAAAACGAGTTGGCAAATATTTAAATTTCTCCGACTAAATTAAAAGCGGTTTTAATCGATTTAGGGATAAAATCTAGCAATTATAGGAATATAGGCAAAAATAGGTTCTAATGCCAATTTAGGCATTTTTAGGCACTATAGGACCACCGTTTCTAACCTTACAAATACATGAAACATGTAAATACAACTTCATTTTAAGTTATCTCTTGAGGAACAAAATAGGTTTCTGCCTAAAATCCGAGGTCTAGTAATCATCTCTACACGTCTCTATGGCTGTGAAACGTAGACCTTATACCACCGTGACACCGAAAAGCTGGAACGCTTTCACCAGTAAAAACTATGCTCCATCATGAACATCAAGTGGGAAAACTGTCTCTAATCTTGACGTTCTCGAGAAAGCATGTGCTAAGATTGTAGAAGCATTGGTCATTGCCATCGCCTCAGGTTGGCAGGACATGTGTGCCGTATGAATGACACTAGACTACCACGACAGATCCTCTCTGGTGAACTTGGCTCCGGTTCAAGACCACGGGGTGCCCCCTGAGACATATCAAAGACTAACTGAAACAAACTTTGAAGATGGCAGACTAAATAAACCCACAAGCCTGGGAAACACTTGCCAAGGACCGTTTACTTTGGCAGCAAAGTGTGTGTGCCTCATTTCAACACTTTGAACAAGAACGCTGTAGACATGAAGATATTAAGCAAAAGGGACGCAAACTTCGCCAAACCCAGCCAAGATATCTCCCGTCCCTCAGCTGCGTGATGTGAGGGCGTATGTTCTATGCAAGAATTGGCCTGTACAGTCACCGGAAGTTTAAACACAAACTGCTGTGAATTGAAGTGAGCTATTAGCCGGGAAATGCCGGCCCCGTGGTGTAGGGGTAGCGTGCTTGCCTCTTACCCGGAGGCCCCGGGTTCGATTCCTGGCCAGGTCAGGGAATTTTACCTGGACCTGAGGGCTGCTTCGAGGTCCACTCAGCCTACGTGATAAGAATTGAGGAGCTATCTGATGGTGAGATAGCGGCCCCGGTCTAGAAAACCAAGAATAATGGCCGAGGGGATTCGTCGTGCTGACCACACGACACCTCGTTATCTGCAGGCCTTTGGGCTGAGCAGCGGTCGCTTGATAGGCCAAGGACCTTCAAGGACTGTAGTGCCATGGGGTTTGGCCCATGGGGTTATAAGCCAGGAAATCTGTAAACTCGGAAACATGTAACTGCCGACGACGATGACATGCCGCAAATGTATGCCTATTTATTTATTCACAATTGTTATATTGTAGTTTTGCTTATCAGTATATTTCTTGCCTCTACCTCTCCACTATGCAGCTTCATTGTCATCCTTGCCGCACGTTCTGTATACAGGCTTTTCCTAAAATTGCTACAAAACTTGACTTGTCTTTTATTACAGTGTTTTAGTATTTGTCCGACTCATTGGCTGAATGGTCAGCATTGAGGCCTTTGGTACAAAGGGTCCTGGGTTCGATTCCCGGCCGGGTCGGGGATTTTAATCTCATGTGATTAATTCTTCTGGCTTGGGGACTGAGCTTTTGTGTTTGTCCCAACACTTTGCTCTTCATATTCAGACAACACACCACACTACTGTACTAACCACCACAGAAATACGCAGTAATACTGGTTACATCTCTCCATGTAGGGTTGGCTTCAGGAAGGGCATCCAACCTCAACAGCTCAACCATCAACCGTTAGGTGGCCCAGGCGTCACTGAACAGGCATACTACAGAAATGAGAAGTAAGGTAGTTTCCTGTTGCGTTTCTCACTGAGCCAGAAGTTGCTATTACATCTCAGTCTGCCAGGCCTACTGCAATGCCTCCATCAACCTAACCTATGAGCAACATTTTAACACCATTCATAACAGGGACTGGCTGCATAAGGAATGGAATTACTAGCATCACTCATACCTTGGTCACTTTCATGTTGTGAAAACCGAGGATGAGATTGAGACAGGTCCATGAAGGTAGTAAATTTGTTCTAGCCTACACCAGAAGACACAGTGGACTGTATACACTAGATTTTGCCAGGTCATGAATGTAGAGTGTAAAAAAATGCAGAAAGAAAAAGGAAGGGTAGTTCCTGTAGTGTGTTCCAATAGGTACAGAAATACTACTAATGTGATATTCTTTACCTAAGAGGATAACTGAGGCAGAAAGGTGGCAAAAGTGGATTTAAGCAGTGAATTGTAAAAAGATGCCTAGGGGACGGCCTAGAATGAGATGGAGGAGCTCTGTTGTGGACTGTATTGCAAATAGAGGAGTCGATAGCAATAAAGTACTAGAAGAGGAGTGGTGGAAAGATCTAGTAAGGTTGAGGGCTTTGGTACACTACCCTACCCAGAGAGAATCTAAAAAGGGAATGGAAGAAGAAGGAGAGGAATGTATGGCTTTCTTTTCAATACAGTAGAAACACTGTATAACTCCTAACCCTTTTCTAAGAAGCTTACCATCCCAAGGTAAAAGTTTAGGATTCAGCAACGCTTGAGACCAAATTTACAGTATACTGTACATGATCTATTTTTAGATCCAGAGGTCTCTCATCAAGCAGATTTTGTAAGTACATCCCCAATATGACCTAAACTCAAAATCAAGTCAACATTTTTTTATTTTTTTTTTGTAATTAGAACAATTCGGGACTGAAGGGGAAGGGACGAGTAACCTTCAAATCTTATTGATTCAATTAATTCATCATCATTATTACAGTATCTTTTACAGCTGGGTGCCAGACCAGCCAACCCTCCTCCTTCCTCATTCCAGACTTGGGACCAGACAATGGTCGAGTTTTGCAGCATGTAATAAAGAATAAACAAATGTCATGTTATTTTGTCCATGCTGCAGCAAAGAATGAAATACAAGCAAATGAATCCCAGCAACTGTGATAAAATAAAAATAATAACACTCTGACAATTAATACAATATACAGGGTGGCGCACGAATAGTCGACACATTTGAAAAGCAAATATAAAATGCAACTTATGTACTATGCTGTTAAAATTTTGCACACACCTTCCCTGTTTCATGGAAATATCTGTAGAGGTGACACTGCTGCTTTGTCTCCAAATGCCTGCATTTCAGTGAGCTTTCTGTCTGACTCATTGGCTGAATGGTCAGCGTACTGGCCTTCGGTTCAGAGGGTCCCAGGTTCGATTCCCAGCCGGGTCAGGGATTTTAACCTTCATTGGTTAACTCCATTGGCCCGGCGGCTGGGTGTTTGTGCTGTCCTCAACATCCCTGCAACTCACACACCACACATAACACTATCCTCCACCACACTAACACGCAGTTCCCTACACATGGCAGATGTCGCTCATCCTCATTGGAGGGTCTGCTTTACAAGGGCTGCACTCGGCTAGAAATAGCCACATGAAATTTTAAAAAAAAGTGAGCTTTCTGCCCCGGCCGACCATGGCTGACTCTCCGTTCAGCAGCGAGCCAAAACAGTTATCATTTATTGCAAATTAAAATGTGTTATGGCAACACAAAGGAAATTTTGAGCTGTATTTCAGACTAGGTGGGCACCAGCAAGAAACAACATCTTTCGCTTATATAGAAACTTTGAAGAATAAGGCAGTGTGAAGGAAGAAAAGCGACCACAAGCACCAGCAGATCGGTCTCCTGAAAACATCGCTGTGCTGAGGGTCGCCATGCAGCGCAGCCTACAAGTCAACACGGCGAGCTTCAAGAGAAAGTGGAATATCGCGCCATTCAGTTCAAAGAAATGTTACACGGTGACCTTCTATTGTACCTGTACAAAATGACTGTACTACACAAGCTAACAGATCTTCACAGGCAAAAGAGTTTGCAGTATGCCTTATGGACTTGAGATAAAGATGAAGTACTGTTTAACCCTTGGTTCTCTGACGAAGCCTATTTTCATCTCAACGGGGCAATTAATAAATAAAATGTGCAGTTTTGGGCTACAGACCAGACATTATTAAAAAAAAAAAAAAACATATGGGGAAAAAGTGAGTCTGTGGGTAGCTCTGTCAAGTCAGGGGTTAATTGGACGATTTTTCTTCAGTCAGACAGTTAATGCATAGCAATACAAGGACATGCTGGGGAATTAATTAATGCCTCAAATTCTTGCTATCCCTATTCATACGCAGTGGTTTATGCAAGATGGTGCAACACCTCACACAGCTAACCATGTTCTTGAGTTTTTGAAGGGAGTATTTAGTGATTGTGTAATGTCTCATCGTTACCCACAGTACACAATAATGGCAGATTCTTCTGGCGTCATTAAAGCCCAGATTTAAATCCTTTTGATTTCTTTTTATGGGGCTATTTGAAAGAAAAACTTTTCGCTTCAAGACCTCAAAGCCAAATAGAAATGCGTGCTTGGATTGTGCAGCTATGCAGTGAAATTCAGGAAGACCTGTGCTGAAAAGTCATCAGAAACATGTATAGGCCTACTTGTCTTGAAGAGGATGTCCGCCACAGTGGAGGCTACACTGAATATGTGATACAGTGAAATGTATTTCCAGGGTCCAAGCTGCCTGTGTTTAAAATTTCATTACTCTTCTATGAAAAATAAAGTTGTTATTCTAAAATTAAATGTGTCAACTATTCGTGCACCACCCTGTATAAAAGTTCATGTAATACCTTTCACCTTTCACAATGGTTGTCAAACACTTCTCTAAACATACAATGGTGAAAACCACATCAAAATTCGGTTGGTTATTGAGATTAGCCCTCATAAACACAGACAGACACCTACTGGGACTTCATTTTATAACATGCAGGTTCGTCACATCACCTTCCCACTAAAATATTTAATTTAATTGTACTTCCTGCAATGATAGGCTGCCTAAATCTGACAAAGTATACCGTAACACTTAAGTACTGAATACATGTTTAACCATGAAAAGTTTTCTGGATTTAATCCTTTTCATATGCAGTACTACAGAGGTAATTTCTGACAATTTGGACTGAGCCTTTAATGGCCAAGATGGCTAAATCACAGTATATATTCTTGGAAATGCCCACACTTTTGAAAAACTAAGAATTTTGATATGGTTTCTCTTGCTCTGATGAAAAGTCCTACAAACCTCATACAGGAGATGATGTATGATTCTTTAAAGTATGCTTTATTTCCCACCATAATTTGAAGTCATTCCAGCTCTATGTTTGGGTGTTTAGTTTCTTTATAAAATTTGTAATTAGGCAAGAAAGGGGTTTAGAAAAATAGGAAAGGGCCCATAAGAATAGAGCATGCAGTATTTCAATTATATTTATGGTAACCAAATCATGTGCAACAGCTTAACCATTTATTATCAAATTGATAAAATACTTCAGCTACACAACTTGCTCAGGATTTATAAATTTCAGTTTTGATTTTAAAAAAAACCATAAATGCCTCAAATCTTAAAAAAATAATACTGGCAAAGAGAGAAGAGTCAGTTTTCTCATATTTCAGAAAAACTTTAAAAGCTAACAGAATCATAGAAAAATTATCACAAATGAATTATCTACGTTTCTTCTTCTCTTGTTTCCGGGGTCGATGATGAATGTGTGGGCGACGAGGTGTAGCTTGAGGAGTGCTGTGGTCAGAACCCTCATCATCACTTGGTTCAAAATCCTGCAACATAAATTATTAATTCAAATGATTGAACCAATTTCTAACATTAATATAATAAAACATAAAAACTTAGAATTTCATGATCACTAAATGACATAATAGTAGTCTATGTTGGCGATATTAAGTTGTGTCATAATTATTACAAGCTGACCTATTTCAATCTTACAACCAGGATCGTCTTCAGAGCAACAACAATGAAACTTATCACTGGCATGGCATATGACTTGCATGGTTTGGTTTCTAAGAAATTTGATGGTAGTTTAGGCCAGTGGTCCTCAAAGTGGGGGGCACAGTGATAAAGGGGGGCGCCGGCTCTGACTGAAATTATTTATATTTCATATTCTGTAACAAATATTGCTATCCTCAGATTCTCACATCCATGAAACTAGGTAGGAAGCTCTCCACCGTCATTCAAGAATAATAAACTTGTACTTTTGCTGTCTTCTTTCACAAGAACTGACCAGTAGATCCTGCCAGCATGTATTCTGAGAAGAGGTGGGAGTAACAATTTCCCACACAGCACCCTTTCACCCGCCACTCACAGCGGTATCACCTTACCAAACACTTAACAACCACTAATGCCAATAAGCCTCTTGAGCATGACAATGTGACCGCCACTTCCTTATAAGAATATTCTTCTATATCTGCCATTGTTGACTCGATTTCAGCCAGGCCTTTGCAGTCAGTTCAAAGACATAAGTGAACAGGTGAATTCTAGTGTGTGTTTAGTGGAAGTGGTTAGCCTGATTTACAATAAACTGATATAAGTATCACCATACCCATGGATGAGTGGCTTATTAGCAGTGGTGAAAAGAGACCCCTTGGAAGTCACTTATTGAGCTTGCCCTCTTTTGAAAATATTCAGTCCTAATAAAGAACACGATTTGAATAATCAGAGTACATTATTCTTCCGCTTCCACTTCTCCTCCCACCAGCAGCATTAATTCTACACCAAAAAAGCAAAGTGCGTAAATATCAAGATGATTATCTGTCATTAGGTTTTACCAGCATTCTTTTGAATAATCAGGAATGACCTCAATGCATTCTTTGTTTGGAGATTTTAGCGAATGACAGTTTGAAGCCTGTGAAACTTAAGAGACACTTGCAGACAAAATATCCAGACTTTTGAAGTAAACCTATAGAATTTTTTAAGCGTTATGACCAACAAATAAAAGGACATGCCTGATTCCTTGGAAAGCACACAATATTTCCTTAAAAAAAAAGAGAGAGAGAGAGAGAGAAAGAAAAGAGAGGCGCTATGAGCATCCTTTGCGGTATCCTATTTAATTGCAAACTCCAAATCACCACATATCAATTCCAATAACTGCACATGCAGCCATTGTTTTTTATAAGCAAGTAGAGTGAGTAGTAATAGTTAACTTTCGACACCTTGGACTAATATAAATGCATGCATTTTTTAAATAAAAATTTGTTGAACTCTGATGTGCTCTAAGAATAGTAAATTGTGTGTTGTTGTTGTTATTGTAACTGGCAGTTGCAGTAATTAGACAGAAACAAATACTGCAGATCTTCTGATCCGTTTTTGTGTGAAGTAGCCTATGAGAAGTGCTTAAGAAAGGAAAGAAGAATAAGGGGGTGCGGGCTCTAGATATTTCATGTTGCAGAACGGGGGCGTGACAGAAAAAGTTTCAGAACCCTTGGTTTAGGCCATTCGGATTACTGTAGTCACATGCGTACTAACAGATATCTTCATGGGTCCTCTGACCACCATCCTTGCCAAAAGCATGTTGCGCAAGATTGGGTGAAACACATTAGTCTGAAATAATTATAACATGACCTAACATCCCCAACATACCATCATGTCTAACGAATGAGATAATGGGTTCGATCCCCACTGTCGGCACCCCCCGAACATGGTTTTCCGTGGTTTCCCATTTTCACACCAGGCAAATGCTGGGGCTATACCTTAATTAAGGACATGGCTGCTTTTTTCCACTCCTAGCCCTTTACTATTCCATTGTTGCCATAAGACTTATCGCAACATAAAGCAATGTGGGGAAAAAAAAAGGACACCTCTTGAATGTCTTCCCAATGAAACAAACTCTAACAGTATGCCTAGAGTAAAAGGGAACATTGAAACTGATGAGCAGACAGCCAGAAGGCGACAAATTAAAATGTCAATTAAATCAACAATGAAGTTTATAAATTGAAATTAAAATGTCTGCAGATGGTAATTATATATATTTTTTTTGCGATTTGCTTTACGTCGCACCGACACAGATAGGTCTTATGGCGACGATGGGACAGGAAAGGCCTAGGAGTGTGAAGGAAGCGGCCGTGGCCTAAATTTAGGTACAGCCCCAACATTTGCCTGGTGTGAAAATGGGAAACCATGGAAAACCACCTTCAGGGCTGCCGACAATGGGGTTCGAACCCACTATCTCCCAGATGCAAGCTCACAGCTGCGCGACCCTAACTGCACGGCCAACTTGCCTGGTCAGGTGGTAACTGAGGCCATATGATTATGATGATTATTATTACTATACCATACTGAAAGTAAGAAAGTGCTTTTAATACAGCATTCCATATTGACCTTGGTTCCAATGTGATGGAAGCAAGCTGTTTTTCCTTTATTTTTTGGATAGGATTACCTTGCACAAAAGTATTCATTTCTTTCATTCAGCGCATTATGCCACTATGAGGGGAAACTAATGCCGTTTTGGCTTGTAACAAATATCAAACTGACAAAGCATTTCCACTTATTTAATACTTTGCTTTATTTGCCCTGCATTTACATACGACTAATTCAGGTAAAAATTGACATCTCGTTACAACACATTTCTAACATTAAAGGGAAGTAGAATAGAAATTAATGAAAACTTGGAATGAGTGTCAGAGGAGAGATGTATTCATACCGATGTCCAGGAACCCACTGACCCACATCTAGAAGTACATTTACTTTTATAACCTAACTAGCTGTTACCCAAGGCTTCACAAAAACTCACCAAAAAATTGCATTTTATTTACCCCAGAACCTCTTCGTAAACCACGTTTGTGGCATTGCCTTTTGGGGCTACAATGACCAGGCTACTGGCAGAACTAAATCTGGAACATGCGATATGGAACTCTACATGTTAGAAACAGTTTTCTTTTAAGTAAAAAAAAAAAAAAAAAAATTCTTTATTTCTAAAGGAGATTCCAAATACCAATTACCACGTCTGTGACATGTTAAGTTTATGAGATATACTGTAGATATACTCATTTTAAAAACTGCCCCACTCCTTGGCTGAGTGGTCAGCGTTGAGGCCTTTGGTTCACAGGGTTCCGGGTTCGACTCCGGGCTGGGTTGGGGATTTTAATCGCGTATGATATCCAGCCGTAAAACAGAGTCAAATCCACATGTGCAAGATAGTTCGCACCCGCGACCCTACAGGTGTGGGAAAAGCGGTAGAAGAAGAAGAAGATACTCATTTTAAAAATTCACCTGCCTTTTATTCTTTTCACCCCCTTAAGTGGATTTTCAAAAAAAAAAAAAAGTGTGTTCATTTATTTTTAAAGGAGATTCCAAGTACCAGTTTTAACGTCTGTAACATCTTCAGTTTCTGAGATATATGTATCTTCATATAAAGAATTCCAACTCCTTCCTCACTTCTTTTCACCCCCTGCCCTCACCCCTTAAGTGGATTTTCTGAAAACAAAAATTTCTTTTATTTTTGAAGGAGATTCCAAATACCAGTTTTCATGTCTGTAACATGTTAGGTTTTTGTGATATATTGTATATAATCTCGCTCCTGCAAGAATACTGGAGCTGACGTTGCCATGGTTACGGCAGTTCATTTCTTTATCAGATTCCTAGAGCAGGGGTAGTGTGGTGTCAATATCTCTATAACAGTTGGTTTTAGGGCCCATATGGCTTACCAAGTTTTGTTCTTTGCGTCAAGGGGCCTAAATTGAGCTTTGTCTTGTCCTTTGATATTTCGCCTATACTAGCCTAGTATTTTTATATCTCCCCTTCGTGCCCCCACCCCCTCAAATTTTTGAAAATAAAGTACAGCCCATGTCCCTCAGGGATAATGAATATTTACATTTGTAAAATAATTTTTAGGATCGGTCCAGTCATTCCTGAGATTAGCCATTACATGGTACTGCACACCATTTTCCATTGCTGCAGTAGCTTACTTGCATTCCTATTGGCCAACGTAAAGTGGCATAAGACGTCATTCCCGTCAGTCATGATAATGAGATTCCGTTACCAACCCCGGTAGAATAAAAGCACAAGTAAATGGAACATGTGAAGGAAACAATGTACAATACAGAGCAGCGATAATGTTATATGAAACTTACCTACCTTAATGTAGTGTGGACAATCTCTGTCGGGAAGAAAGTACGGAAAGAACTTGTTGTAATTCATCTTCCCACAAGTTGCTATTCACCTTTTCACCACTAGCCCACATAGAATGCACTGATATTGCCTCCAGCCCCTACCCTAACCTATCCATACCAATAGTCTTGTCCAGCCCCTACGCTAACCAATCCAGACCAATGAAATTGTCCAGCCCCTACGCTAACCAATCCAGACCAATGATCTTGTCCAGCCCCTAACCTAACGAATCCAGACCAATGACCTTGTCCAGCCCCTAACCTAACCAATTCAGACCAATGATCTTGTCCAACCCCTAACCTAACTAATCCAGACCAATTGTCTTCTCCAGGTCCTACCCTAACCAGTCCAGACCAACGTTGTTTGCACAGGAAACTAGAGGCCTAAGGCTGCTTCGCGGCTCTAACCTTATGGCCGCAGACCCCCCTTTGCTTGCCCACTTATCATTTGTCTTGTCCAGGCCCTACCCTAATCTATCCAGTAATTCACCTTTCCACCACTAGCCCCTAGTTTCTAAGTAGACAGGTTGGCAGCCTTGTGCACCACCCAACTGTGTCCTCCGCACTTACTTCTATGAGGTGAAATTTTTTTAATGAGGGAGCACGTATTGATCTAATTCATTGTGTTATTTCTTTTTGAAAAAGGCTATTTGTTCGTGGCGTTCAATTCTAAAGATCTTTTGCCACTACTTGCACCATATGTTATGAACCTGTGTGTAATTGTAATGCCGGAAGTGTAAAGTGTTAAATGTGAGGAAAGGAACGTTAAGGACGACACAAACACCCAGTCCCCAGGCCAGGGATATTAATCATTTACGATTAAAAACCCTTGACCCGGCCGGGAATCAAACCCGCGGCCGCTGGGTGACAGGCGGACGGACGCGTTGCCTCTTACACCATGGGGCCGGACAATTAATTGTGTTACATTTTGACATGTTTTGTCTTGACATCGTTAGCAAATAAATTATTTAAAATTAACAGAGACATTAAATCCTATACATAATACATTACAATTTTTAAAAACATTTATGTGACTATTATTTTCTTGTGGTTTGCAATGACTCTACTTCTTCTTCTTCTTTTAGTTTAAAAAGTTGTTACATTCGTCACAACTGTCATAAATATTATGCTGAAATCCCTTTTTAATGTTTAAAAGGATTTTATAGTGCGAGCTACTATTGCTTAATCAATATCTTAAGGGACATTGTAGTAGCCGAGGACACTCCTCTCAATTTGCTCCTTATCTTCTGATACGATGTTATCAGTTATGGAGTCGAAAAAGAGAAGAAAAGAAAAATAGAGAATAGTTTATTCTCAATTAAAGAAACCTTGTTAGTGTGTGTGGAATTTGAAATAAGTCAAGTACTCACCTCCCTGCTAGTCTCATTAGCTCTTGTGTAGCGGGCTGATGCTTGACTGTTTGTGTCAAGCAGCTGGTGAGTTGGACGTGTGAAGAGGGGAATGAAGAGAGCAATAGGGGTAGTGTTATGGTAGGCGGAGCTTCTATCTAGAGGGGAGTTAAAATACATTTTAGTGTCTTTATCGTTACTTTTTTATTTGAAGTTATTTTAAAGCTTTCGTCTAAAAGTATGTTTATATTCTCTGTGATTTTGTTTATATTGTAATTGGGATTTTGTTTTTGATCTTTTTCTATATAAATTTACTAAAATATTCATCAGGCTACCTTTCCATATAGTTCACAACATTGCAAGATCCTGTTGTTGAATTGAGTTGTGCGTTTTCAATGCTATTACAAAATTCTAATGTATTTTTAATGGAAGTTTCTGCTTGAAGGACATAGTGTTTTTTAAGAAAGTTTTGGATTAATTGCGCCAATTTATAGGTAGGGCTGGGTCTAAAATTAATTATTGGTTTCATGGGTGTGTTTTCTTTATGGATTTCAGGGAGTGCCCTTGCTGTTGGAAGCTTGGGGTTCATATTTGTTAATTTACTGGAATCTTGTTCGCTGAGTATAAATGAAGTGTTCTTAAGTATGTTTCAGATTTTTCTGTATTCTATGGGTGTGGTCTTTTCTTATTGTTCTGTAATTTCCTTCTTGAAAAAATTTGTGGTTTTGCTAACATATTCTTCCTTGTCCAAGATAACAGTAGTATTTCCTTTGTCCGCTTGTGTAAATATGAGATTGTTAGTTCTTTCTCTTTTAGTTGTTTGAATTGTTGGCATCAGGTAGAGTTACTGTTTGGTTTATTTTTCTGGTTGTTTGTTAGTTTGATTAATCTTTTTTTTTTTTTTTGGTCTCATATTTAATTTCTTCCTGCTGTTGTGTGGGGTATTTACTGATGGTGTGTTCCATTTTGGTGACTAGGGTATTTAATTCTTCGTATCTGGAGTGTGGATCCCAATTAAATTTGGGATTATAAATTATGATAACTCTCATTAACATGTGATCAGGTCTGGGTGACATAATAACTGCTATTTTCTGAATTGCTGATAGAATTTCCTCTTTTGAAATGATGTACTGATATGCATCATCTAGAGTTTCCATTCATGCTCCTATATATACAAGGGCCATTCAATATATAAGGCAAAATTTTATTTTTCGGCCAATATCGGTTTTAAAAAATTGGAATTTTGTTTGGGACATCTTTGAATATTCCCGCTTCTAGATGTTGATTTCCATAGGGAACATGAAATATTTGTCCTGAATGAGTAAATTTATAATACCAAATAATGGTCCGTTATTGGACATTATAAATTTTCCAGCTAACTCATTCTTGGTTGCCTGCGTTTTGCCCTCGTGTGCTAAGTTGGGCTCATGAGTTGGTACTTAGCACACCTACCAAGACGCAAGGCTAGTGCATACCGTGGAGGCCACTGCGTAGGCTACTTGAAGCCACCAGCAGTGCTATATCATCTGATGGCCAGGCAGGCATCAATTTTTGGAAATGAGACATAGTCTCTCATAGTGCATTGGCACTGCTGGTGGCTTCAAGTAGCCTACGCAGTGGCCTCCACGGTATGCACTAGCCTTGCGTCTTGGTAGGTGTGCTAAGTATCAACTGATGAGCCCAACTTAGCACACGAGGGCAAAACGCAGGCTACCAAGAATGAGTTAGCAGGAAAATTTATAATGTCCAATAACGGACCATTATATTGGTATTATTATTCCCACTTCGTCTCACAGAGTTTCATTAATTTCCGATAGGTGGCAGCGCTATAACTAGCAGGGGCGGCCGTACCTTATGTGCTGAAGTGCTGCAGCACATTGCCTATTTGAAAAGCAATTGCTCAAAGCAAACAGGAAAACAAAATACTGTAGAGCTGTTCCCGCCAGGTCTTTTAATACCAAAGAGGATAGAATACTACCAACTTGCCTATTCCATAGCCACATTTGTAAATCGATTAACTATAAAAATTGTACTTTTTATGTTGTCAAAATAAGGACATGATATTGTGATTTTCTTTAATTCAAAATGTCTAGTTTTTTAAATGTCGCTATTAAAACATAATATGTAATTTTGCATTACGACGTTCCTGGTCTTATTTCAATGATGTTGGTAACATTGTGAAGTTCTGTTTTTGAGCGCTCACACCAAGTGTTTGAGTTTGTGAATATTTTGCCATTGCAGGTGTTATTGTGTGTTTAATATAGTTTTATAGTTTTTTATGAGGAATGTGTATATGTGTTCGGGTTGTTTGCGTGTTTGTTCAGTGTGGAAAACTCAGTGGAGAGCCTCTTGAAAAACGCATACCGGTATGTTTCTAAATATTTTTATTTTTTGGAGGGGGGGATGGGTTACAGCACACAACTGATATTCTGCACCATCCACCACTGATAACTAGCCTTCAAATGGCGCCTGTAATGGAGGTGCGTACCAAACACAAAGCAGTTATTTCTTTTGGCGGAAAACCAGGGCATCGCAGATATTCATAGGCGCTTGCAGAATGTCTACGGAGACCTGGCAGTAGACAAAATCATGGTGAGCCTTCTCCACGACAACGCAGGACCTCACATAAGTCTGCGCACCTGACAGGAACTCTCAAAAACTTCAGTGGACTGTTCTTCCTCATCCAACCTTCAGCCCGGATCTCGCGACTTCTAACATCCATGTCTGGCCCAATGAAGGATGCACTCTATGGGAAGCACTATGTGGATGATGGGGACGTTATCGATGCAGCATGACGTTGGCTCTGACATTGATCAGTCGAGTGGTAGGCATGCACTCACATTACGATGGTGTAAGGCCGTAGCATTGAACGGAGATTATTTTTAAAAATAGGGTATTATAGCAAAAGGATTGGGGAAGAACATGGTGTATTTGAATCCTCAATAAAACCGATCTGATTTTAGAAAAAAATGTGTTGCATTATATACTGAACTCCCTTCGTATGTTTTTTTTTCAGCTAATCCCTGTTATTTCTGGGGTTGCTGGAGCCACCAAGGCTTATTTTGATTTTGGTCAAGGTTTTAAACCTGAATACCCTTCCTGACACCACATAATTTTTGAGATGAAAATCTCAACAAAGGATCGACTGCGATTAGAACCTCAGCCTTCTGGATGAGAAGCCCGCAGCTAACGCAATGAGCTACATGCCCACTCATGTTCTCATCTCTATATGACTTTATTAAATACATCACTCATAGTATGCACCTGATTTGTACACAAATGTTCAATGATTATTGCTTTAAGGGGCCTAATTCTGTGGTCATTAGTCCAATAATTAATGTGCCACCTGGTTTTGCAATCAATGGAATAACCTACCGGTGGTTAAAGCGTCAAGTCTTTATGACCCGACTCCGTGGTTAGCTGGTTTGAGTCTCATTGGTGGAAAATGTTGGCCGGCAGAGTAGCAGAGATGGCGGTATACAATTTCTAAACATTATATTACATGCCAAAAGCGTGGGTTCAATTCCAAATCTCTCTGCAGTGTTCATATAGTGTGAGGGCATATGATACTGTTCATGGTGATTCTTCCTTCAGATGGAATCGTTAAGCCTTGAACAGACCCCTCGGTGTTATTCAACAGGAGTAGGTTATGTTTCGACACTCCATTTCACCCTCTCCCTACTTCACCACCTCCAGAACCACACACCCAGGCAAATAGGTCATCCATGGTCATCAACTAGAAAGACCCACACCAGGGCTCTCTGGAGTCCATATGCAAACAAACAAATAAACCTACTTTTTATAAAATTCGTAGTTGAGAACAAAGTTCTAGATGAATGAGCGAGGTTTGGGACTAGTGGCTGCGGACTTCATATAATATCGCAGAAATTTACAAGAGAGGAAAATAACCACACTATGCAACTGTTATACAGCAGAGCACAGGATATAACACACTTAGCAATTAAAAGTGCCCTCAAATTTCTTTAACACTGGAACAGAAGACAGATTACCTTATTGCAACTTAAATTAGAATCACTCATTCTATCTGGAACAACTACAGCAGCTGCAATGCATATCAACTGGAATATTGCTCCGAAGTACAAGCCGCATCGCAGTATGGAATCAACAAAGTCTTCACTCATGTTGGAAACTATGAAACCCTGAAAGAGCAAAATTAAGGCTATAAGCCTGAAGTTTTAAAACTACACAGATGAAACCTAGAAAAAGAATCCAGACATTACTAAGAAACCTACAACCATATTCATCTCTCCGATCTAAAGCTACTATTTTTGTTATATTTTACTTAAAATGCATATAAGGTATGTCAATAATGTTGATCAATAATTAGAAATTCAGAATAAATACCGTTTAATTAATTCAAACTAGTTTCTACCAAACTGAGAGTTTATATTTTTGTATGAGGAATTATATTCCTACCAACCACAAAGCTTATTTCCTTTGATACAAGGCAGGTTCAACACCTGGAACATTGAACTACAGATTGATTTCCTTGAAAACATCCTGCACAAGAATTGGCTACGTATGTCAAACGGGAGGTGCCCACTCTCCCACCCCACTGGCAAGTCCAGTCTTCATTGTACGGTTGTGCTGCGAAGATCTGTCTGCCATTGTTTATGAAGTGGTAGCGAGAGTGGTTAGTTTAATTTATGGCTTCCAGACTTTCGAGGCTATGAAAATTAAATGGACAGCTTCTTTGCAGATAACATGCCTATTGACAAATTTTTACCTACCAAAAGGGGTAGAAGTTTCTGACCTTCTGTGTCTTACACTAATTTTCTGTGTGACAAATCACAACATATACCGGTATTTACAATGTTATGTTAAAAAAAAAAAAATTAGATTTCCATAGCTATATACAAACTGCTGAACAAAATTCAGCTAAACATGGTACCCCATTTGAGTTAGAAAAATATTACTGCAAAATAGGCTGCATGTAATTTTAATATATATGTCTGTTGGGTATTCAGCCTGAAGGCTGGTTTGATCCTCCACAGCTATGCCAAAAGCTGTTACAGATGGCCTAGGCATCATTGAAGAGGCGTACTAGGGAAATGAGGAGTGAGGTAGTTTCCCATTGCTTTCCTCACTGAGCCAGAAGTTGCTCACATATCAGTCTGCCAAGCCCACTGAAATGCACGCACCAACTGACCCTGTGAGTGATATTTTCATACCATTCATAACAGGGACTGGCTGCATGAGGAATGGTATTATAGTTAAGTAGTTTAGGGGAAAGAAAATAAAAAATCTCAGGTATCTCCATTAATATTAAAGCTACTGCAAAACTGACATGACAAAAGAAGTACAAAACATTTATTCCTACCAAGAGAACCTGTCGGTGACAAGTAGCGACAGCTAGTAAGATATATTATTTACTCTCATTTTACAAATTTTTTTACTAATTTCACTTGATACCAAATGGACTAACTAAATACTACAAATGTGGGTTTCTCTTGGATTTTCTTGCTTCTATCAGTGGTAATGGAGATTGTTATTATGCAACATTTGGTTAGAGAATAATTCAGGAGTAAGACAAGAACAGTCTATGTTCCCACTCCTTACGTGCACAACCATTTCTGCTTTCAACTTACACTCCCAGGACATAAGACGTAGGACGTTTACAAGAAAACTAAGTTATAGGAAAGTTACTGTACTCTCATTAGTTCTGTTATCAATGATTTTCTTCAAATTGAGCTGAATAGTTCATAGATTTATGAAATATTAAAGCTATTATAAGTTAATGGTTCAATTTTAGAATTAGGCTTATATCTGAATGTACCTAAAACCATGAACCGATATTTTGCTAACATCTAGTCACCACCATTTGTGGGACATAATCTGTAACTAATGGTTTTAAACATTTTAATTGCTTCCTTGAATTCAAGGCAGTCTCTCGACAAAGCTTACCAAGGAAATACAAAATGAATAACATGTACACAAACAAACGATAAGTCATCTAAAATAAAAAGAGAACAATCGATATAGGAAAATAAAAGGGTGAAGAATGAAAACGGTAAAAGGGTAATAATTATGACAGATACATAGACCTCTACAATATTACATAGAAGAAATAACCTACAGAGAAAACTTCAGAAGCTTTTGGATGGACTGAAAATATTCCAGTGATACCATGAAATGAATTATTAAAGCATGTTTATTTAAGGCTCCACAAGTACTAACTAAAAGACTAACACTCAAGTTAAGTGATAAGCTTAGCGTAGGCCTACGACTTGACCTGATGATGACGATGCTGCTGCTTGTTTTTTAAAGGGGCCTAACATCCAGGTTATCGGCCCCTAATACTACAAAATGAGACAAAATGGAATGACAAATTAAAAGTCCAAAATCCTCCACTGACTAGAATTCAAAACGTGAAGACGAAGAATGAATGGATGGATATGAATTTAAAACAATCAGTGGATCCGTTTTTTTTTTTTGCTACTTGCTTTACGTCGCACCGACACAGATATGTCTTATGGCGACGATGGGATAGGAAAGGCCTAGGAAGTGGAAGGAAGCGGCTGTGGCCTTAATTAAGGTAGAGCCCCGGCATTTGCCTGGTGTGAAAATGGGAAACCACGGAAAACCATCTCAGGGCTGCCGACAGTGGGGCTCGAACCCACTATCTCCCGATTACTGGATACTGGCCGCACTTAAGCGACTGCAGCTATCGAGCTCGGTATCAGTGGATCAGACACGCAATGTCTCGCATTCACAGAAACTGGCGTGAAACAATAGTATTACTGAGTGGGATAGGAAAGGCCTAGGAAGTGGAAGGAAGCGGCTGTGGCCTTAATTAAGGTACAGCCCCGGCATTTGCCTGGTGTGAAAATGGAAACCACAGAAAACCATCTTCAGGGCTGCCGACAGTGGGGCTCGAACCCACTATCTCCCGATTACTGGATACTGGCCGCATTTAAGCGACTGCAGCTATCGAGCTCGGTATCAGTGGATCCGACATGCAATGTCTCGCATTCACAGAAACTGACGTGAAATAATAGTATTACTGATCAAGGGACTGCGTCTATAGCACAAACTGAATCGATGATGCTCTTAGTCCAAAGGAGTCCAAAATCCCAAGTCATCGGCCCCTCATAATGGTACATGTCGCTAGGAAAGTAGAACCATGGTATTTGTCATGCTGCGGTAGGTACTAATCAAAAGTAGCGTAGACTCGCGGTATTCCACACATTATGGTACTACTCACAGGTAATGAAAATCGCACATGTAATACAGATCTACGAGGTTTCGCACACTGCGGCGCCATTTACAGGCAACGCAAACCTATGATGCACTTGACCTGAGTGTTAGTATCAAACAAAAAATTATTAAAGAATTAAAAACAGTCATGAAGTTTTTTGTTTGCAACCATAAAACAATCTAGAATATAACTGAATGGTCTGCACAACTATTTATTAAGAAAATACGTGTATTCATATAGGTAACCACAAATACACTCTTGGTCAAAGAAAAGATTCGTGTTTCTCCGCCTTACTTAGAATCCACCACTTTCCACTCTCATTATGTTGACTATAATCAGGTTTTACCGGCTATTCATCCAATATACATGTGAACACTTATAAATGATTCGGAAAATCAATAAATGTGGGTACAAATTAAACAATCAAAACGTTACTACTCTTTGTAATGAAATGTAATGGAATCTATCATGCATACTTGTTCCCAGCGAAGTTTTAAGTATTCAATTGCACGAGTGATTGAACCATACAAAAAAACAACACCAGTAGTGACACTCACGACTTTGGCACTGACAGCTGAGGCCGACAGTGACCGCGGCTGGTGACAGCATCTGTAACAAAAGAAGACGCAAGGTTAGTACCAACGTTGCTCAATACTCACCAAAGCCTGACAAAATGAATTTCCCCCAACGAGCTAGAAAGAAGACTACCCATAGTCCCATACCATGGGCGCCCATATGACAGTTTCTAGAGGGGGGCCAGACCTGGGGGGTATGTAGTTTAATATTTTGGAAGATAAATGGTGATTTGTATTCTGCGGTATAATAACCCACGGTATCCGCTGCCTGTTGGTGGTGGACGGTACTACCAATTTTACGTAATACTGACTTTTAAATCATTTTCTTGAAAGGAAAACACGTGACTACACTAGATTTTTGCCTTTCCCTGACAGCTAGAGGGGGGCCGCGGCCCCACCTTGCCCCCGGGTATGGACGCCCTTGTCCCATACAGTAACTATACAAAGAGAATGAGTGGTAACTATAGTCCAGGCATGACGAATATATTCGTCATGGTCCAGGCATGGAACGAGGGGCGCCGGGTTTTGAAAATTAGTGGGGGTGATCTAATTCACAGTCCAACCCAAGGTTGTTAGAGTAAGGCGGAGCGCACACTAATTGGACAAGGGGCACGACACATGGGATGCGACAAAAAGGATATGTTCCAAGTGGATGCAGCACGTGCAACCAAGAGGAGGCCCACACACTTATCGGTCAAGGGCATGGACTGTTCGATGTGTCAGCGGGCATGTCCCGTCGAGGTATCGCCTGTTGCATTTCGTAGGACGTGTCCCATCACTTCGCGCGTGAGTTTGGTGTAGTGATTTAAATACAGTATGTGCAGCTCAATAGGGGCAACTACTATAAATGTTATAGTGGAAGTGGAGAAACATGAAGTGCTGTATAATTACAGATTAAAGGATTTTTCAAATAGGTCCATATGTGAACATATCTGGCGAGAAATAGGCGAAGCATTCAGCATGAGTGTACCATATGAAGTAACTCTTGAAACGTCTCCCAGTTCATTCTATAAAATATATGAAATTGTGAAGGATCTTCATTTTCTTTTCTTAGCCAACACGAAAGCACCATTCTCTTGGCAGTCCACGTTATACGAGTTGACCCAAAATCTCCCTTTTCCCCTAGTCACCCGTTTTCTTCGTAATTCCTGAAGTACTGTAACAACAAGCCTTCCAAATCACTAGAGGACATCTTAACTAATGACCAACAGGTGCATTTTTTTTTTATTTTTTTTTTTTTTTATGCCATTTGCTTTACGTCGCACATACACAGATAGGTCTTATGGCGACGATAGGTGTGCATGTACGTGGCCCATGGGGCACGGCACAGGACAAGTTACTTTAGTCGTCTCTCCTGCCTCATGCCGCATGTCCAAGAAGTGTGCGCTCTGACGGTTCTAGGACATTTCGTACTACGGACATTTCGTGCCTCTGGACATTTCGTACCACTTGACCGGCTGATTACCTGCCAAGTGTCAGTTAATGTCTTTAAAATATTTAGGAGAGGCCATTCCGTACCTCTTGAAAGAGTGGGAATTATTGCGAAGTAAAAACGAATTCCTAATGAACGTATTAATTTGTATATCCATTATCCACTACTGGTACAGAAGCCTGTCCCTTACTAAATATTTAACTCTTTTTGGTGTCCACTATTGATACATTTTCAGCTTCAAGAATAAATTTGATTTAAATATTTATTCCATTGTGCAGTTGTGATTAAAAACCAAGAAATGAATAAAGAATGGTTCTGTCTATAAGAACACTTATCTTTTCAAGTTATATAATATACAAATAAGAGCACAGTAAAAAAAGACTTTAAAAATAGAGTGTGTTCAAACGGTTGTTCCAGCCCTCGACAGAATTTGCTGTCCTATGACGCCTTAGGTGGCAGTTTGACATTTCAATCCGGGTTCTCCAGCCAATTCTCAACGAAGTAATGTAAAAACAGACTTAACTTGGCAGATTCTGGGGGCTTCAGAGTGAATCTCCTTCCAGTCATCTTGGACATCCCCTGGTTTTAAGAAAGCCAGGGCTGCACAAATTCGGATGTGGAGACGTATTGTCGTTTTCACAGTACTCATTTGAGAGCTCTGTTGCATCAAAGACATATTTTCATATGAAGAAAACATCCATTTAACCGTGCTGACTCGCAGCCATGGTCGCCATTTCATAATCCACGTTCACCGTTTCTGATTCCAGTCTGGAATAGCTTGACGGATTAATTGAAACAATCGAATGTAGGTTTCTTTCTTCCTGTTGGGCAACAGGGCAAAAACAACGGGATTGACGTTAGTTTTTTCATCCGCACTCCCAAAATTCGCATGAACGCTGTATGTCTGTGAAAACGATATACTAGAGCACTTGAAGGTAGCATCCAGCTTATAAATTAGCTTTACGCCCCACTAACAGTTGTTAAAACATTTAAACCCTCTTTGCCCCTGTCACTATTGAAAACTATAATTCTGTCCTCTTCTCCATCGTCGGCCAGCAGAACATAACATCCGTCTGCCATCTTTAGGATTTCTTCATAGAAAACCACGTATTTGAAATTTTTCGGCTCTCTGGTGTTCCCATGCGCATTATATCTCTGCCGACGTAAGATTCTTGTAATAGACTGCTGAGTGGGCATTTTCGCAACGAAGTCGTACACTGTAATTAATAATAATAATAATAATAATAATAATAATAATAATAATAATAATAATAATAATAATGTCCGGCTCCATGGCTAAATGGTTAGCGTGCTGGCCTTTGGCCACAGGGGTCCCGGGTTCGATTCCCGGCAGGGTCGGGAATTTTAACCTTAATTGGTTAATTTCGCTGGCACGGGGGCTGGGTGTGTGTCGTCTTCATCATCATTTCATCCTCATCAAGACGCGCAGGTCTCCTACGGGAGTCAAATCAAAAGACCTGCACCTGGCGAGCCGAACATGTCTTCGGACACTCTCGGCACTAAAAGCCATACGCCATTTCATTTCAATAATAACAATAATAATAACAATAATCTATATATAAAATAGCATGTCCTGACTGACTAACTGATTCATCATCGCCGAGCCAAAACTACTGGACATAAAGAAATTACATTTTTGGGCTACATTTATATTAGGGTGTAGGTGTTCACTAAGGGAGGATTTTTGAATATTCCTTCGCTACGGGAGATGCATTTTTAAAACGAGGGTATATATCTCAAAGATTTAAAAGTTTACAGACGTAAAAATTGGTATTTGGGATCTGCTTTAAAAATAAAGAAAGACGTATTTCTTTTTGTTTTCAGAAAATCCCATTAAGGGGGGTGAAAAGGAGGAAAAGGGGTTGAACACCTTTTATGAGGAGACTTATATCCCAAAAACTGAAGATATTACAGGCATGACAATTGGTAGGCCCTATTTGGAATCTCCTTTGAAAATAAAGAAACACGCATTTTTGTGTTTTTGGATAATCCGAAGAATACGGGGTGAACAGGAGTGACAAACGGGGTGAATTTAAAAAGACTATATATTCAAATTATCTCAGACATAACATATTACAGATTTGAAAACTGATATTTGGAATTTCTTGTAAAGAATCATCATTTTTTCGGAAAATCCACTTAAGGCGAACTGAAAAAGGGGGGTGAAATTTTATAATTAGCATATCTACAGTATGTCTCAAAACCTAAAAATGTTTCAGACGTGAAAATTGGTATTTGGAATCTCCTTTAAAAATAAGGACACACGTATCCCTTTGTTTTAAAAAACCCTTAACGGGGGTGGGGGGGGTGGGGGAGGGTTCAAGACTTGAAAAATTAGTATAATTATTTGTATGAGAATATATATACCAAAAATCTAAAGATGTTACAAACGTGAAAACTAGTATTTGGAATCTCCTTTAAAAATAAAGAAACACGCATTTTTTTGGGGGGGGGGATCAACTTGGTAGGGGGCGGGAAATGAAAACGCAGATGAATTCCTTTCACGAGGACACACACATCTCAAAAACTGAAGATTTTACAGTCGTGATAATTCGCATTTAGAAGCTCTTTTAATGAAACGGATACTGTTTGTTTTCAGAAAATTCGCTTAAGTGGGGAGTGTGAAAAGAAGTGAAAATAATTTAATACTTTTTCTAGGGAAACTTATATCTCAAAACTGAAGGTTAGAGACGTGGAAACTGGTATTTGGAATCTCCTTTAAAAATGAAGAAACACGCCTTTTTTGGATGGGGTAAAACCAACTTAATGGGTGGGGGTGGAGTGAAAAAGGAATTATTTTAATGAGGATACTTATATCTCAAAAACTAAAGATGTTACAAACGTGAATATTAGTATTTGGAATCTCTTTTAAAAATAAAGAAACACGCATTTTTGGAGGGGGGGGGGGGAGAATCAACTTAGGGCGGGGCGGTGAAAAAGGAGTTTAATTCCTTTTTATGAGGATAGTTATATCTCAAAACTGAAGATGTTACAGTCGTGATAATTGGCATTCGGAAGCTCCTTTATAAATAAACAAGTATTTTTGGGTTTTGGAAAATTCACTTAAGGGGGAGGGTGAAAGGAAGTGAAAAAATTAATTATTTTTTTATGGAGAAACTTATATATCAAAAGCTTAATGTTACACACGTGATAATTTGTATTTGAAATCTCCTTTAAAAATAAAGAAACACGCATTTTTGGAGGGAGGGAGGAATCAACTTAACGGGCTGGGGTGAAAAATGAGTTGAATTATTTTTATGAGGATACTTATATCTCAAAAATTGATGATGTCACAGACGTGAAAATTAGTATTTGAAATCTCCTTTAAAAATAAAGAAACAAGCATTTGTTTTTTCGGAAAATCTACGTGAGGGGCGTGGGGTTAAAAATAAGTAAATAAGGAGTTGAAAGATATTTTTGAGGGTATTTTATCTTAAAAACTGAAGCTGTTACAGACGTGAAAGCTGGCATTTTGAGTTTCCTTTCAAAATAATGAAACGCGTATTTTTTGTTTTCGGAAAGTCCACTTAAGGCAGGGGAGGGGTGGAAAGAAGTGAAGGAGAAGAAGTTGAATTATTTTTATGAGTATACATTTATCTAAAAAACTAAAGGTGTTACAGACGCACAGACATGAAAACTGATATTTGGAACCTCCTTTAATAATAATGAAACACGTTTTTGTTTGTTTTCGGAGAATCCAATTAAGGGGCTGAAGAGAATTGGAAAAGCGGGTGAATTTTTAAAATGAGTACCGGTATATCTATATTATGTGTAAAAAACTTAACATGTTAAAGAACATATACTGTTTTGTTTTCGGAGAAGGCACTTAATGGGGGGCGAAAAGAAGTGAAAATGGTTTAATTAGTTTTTATGAGGACACGTATCTTAAAAACTGAAGATGTTACAGACGTGAAAATTGGTATTTGTAATCTCCTTTAAAAATGAAGGAACACGCATTTTTCTTCTCGGAAAATACACTTAGATAGGGGTGGGATGGTGGAAGGACTGATTAAGGGGTTGAATTCCTTTTATGGGGATGCTCATGTATATCTCAAAAACTGAAAATGTTACAGATGTGGAAATAGGTATTTGGAATCTCCTTTAAAAATAAAGACACATGTATTTATTTTTTCGAATTGAGAGAAGACTGTTTCTCACATGTACAGTTCTATGTCGCATGGACGTCTTAGCCCCAAAAGTAATACCACAAACATGGTTTACAAAGAATTTCTGGGGTAAATGAAACTCAATTTTTGGGTGAGTTTTTATACTTTCGGAATTTTCAGATAATGTCTTAGTACAACGCCGAGGAACGATTACTTTAATCAAATTACAAAATCCACGCGAGCGAAGCCGCGGGTAATTGCTAGTCTATATACAGGGTGTTAGGTGTATACGTGCAGATATTTATTGTAGCAATAGAGAACGATGTGACGAACCACTATATATCAAACTTTTAGTAATCTTCGGAAGTTATTTTCGAGAGCAAAGGGGTACGATGTTTTTAGAATAGGTAGTATGCCTTGTTCTTGTGAATGAATAGATTTCCTTTGATAACAGGCAAGTCACGCGCCATCCCTGCCAAACTGGTTTCCGTTCTGTTTATGTTTAAGAGCAAATGGACTACTGTGACAGCTGAGCGCTCCCTATTCAATGCCACGAGATGTTACGTAATATACTTGCCAAACTGGTTTTATGTTTACGAGCAACTGACCTACGGTAACAGCTGAAGGCTACCAGTCTACAACATGTTACGTTACATTATCGCCAGACTGGTTTGATGTTGTTAGTATTTAGTTTCCGTCTTAGGGGTTTCAGACAACACTAGTTATCGGTTTCGGACCCTGGAGATGTATTGAATTCTCAGCGTTAATACTGGTTCATTTGCTGTTACGTCCTTTAGGGGATAGGGATATCTGTGGTCGTCAGCCCTGTGGTCTAGTGAGTATGGAAATGACCTGAAAACCTGTATCGGTGCGCAACCTGTACGAGCGTGTGATATAATTATTGGTTGGGATACGCACGCCGGGACGTGAAATGCGGTACGATCCCCGTTGTGCATTGCGTAAAGGTAGAAGAAGGAAGACAGTTCCTTGCGCCAACGAACAAATGCATGGCATAGGATATCCATATGAGTAGAATCAGTATTGAATTATCGAAGCACATCGAACGTTTTGTTTCAAACGAAAAATGGACATATTATACAACTAAGTAAATTAAACGTACCTACATTTCGTGCTTCCTGCCTGGTTGAGTGGCTAAAACGGTTGAGGTGCCAGCCTTTTGACTCCAACTTGGCATGTTCGAACCTGGCCCCGTGCAGTGGTATTTGAAGGTGCTCAAATACGTCAGCCTCGTGTCGGTACATTTACTGGTACACCGAGCTCGATAGCTGCAGTCGCTTAAGTGCTACCAGTATCCAGTATTCGGGAGATAGTGGGTTCGTACCCCACTGTCGGTAGCCCTGAAGATGGTTTTCCGTGGTTTCCCATTTTCACACGAGGCAAATGCTGGGGCTGTATCTTAATTAAGGCCATGGTTGCTTCCTTCTCACTCCTAACCCTTACCTGCCCCGTCATCGCTATAATACCTATCTGTGTCGCTGCGACGTAAAGCAACGTGTCATTCGAGCCAAGACACCACTGTGGTTCAGAATATCCTCTGGTACTTAAACATACGTTCACGGAGGTCATCCGAAGTGGTTACCTCAGTTCGGTATACTTTGTTTCTCATGCCCCCCCAGGCATAACAATCCACTGGAATAAGGGCTGGCCAATTGATAGTTCCACATCGTCCTGTCTACCGTTGAGGAAATGTCTGCACCATCGTGTAAAATCCACGTGGTTCGGCGTAGTCGAAGCGACACGTCCTCTGAAAGCTCCAGTAACGTACTGTATCTACTGTACAGGAACAAGATAACATTAATAAAAATATGTAACCGACCTCCAACTACACCCATCCTGATATTAATTAGAACCGGTGCTGGGAACTGCCTTGTCCTATTGAATGGGGATATTCCACAGCTCATGAGTGGGATATAGTGGGTTCCAACCCCTCTGTCGGCAGCCCTAAAGGTGGTTTACCGTGGTTTTCCATGTTCACACCAGGAAAATGCTGGGGCTGTAACGTCATGAATGCCACGATCGCTTCCTTTCCGATACTAGCCCTTTCCCGTCCCATCGTCACCATAAGAAAAGCTACACCGATCAAATTTATGCAAGTAAGGTGATTGGTACCGGTCTGAGTGTCTGAGACCGTTGAGGTCCTTATCTTCCGACCTCCAACTTGGCAGGTTCAATCTTGGCTCAGTCTGATGATATTTGATGGGGCACACATACGTCAGTCTCGTGTCGTAGAAATACTGGCACGTAAATGAACTCCTGCGATATGAAATGTCGTCACCTCAGCGTCTCAGAAAACGGTATAAATAGTATGTGGGACGTAAAGCAAAATAACGCTAATAAAAAGACGATTGGTCAAAGAGACAGACTTCTCACTGCATCCATCCAGATATTAATTGAGAGCCGGTGCTAGAGGTTGCCTTGGTATACTAAATATTAAACACTCCTTCTATAAAAATTGCCTTATGTGTCACTAATACACTTGACAGAAATTCTGGATTGAGTGCTTGATCAATTAACCAGTGGCAGAAATCCACTCTTAAATCATCACCGAGCTTGATAGTAGCAGTCGCTAAAGTTCGAACAGTATCCAATATTCGGGATGTACTGGCTTCGAATCCCTCTGTCGGCAGCTTTAAAGATGATTTTCCGTGGTTTTTCATGTTCACACCAGGCAAATGCTAGGGCTGTACCTTAATTAAGACCACGGTTGCTTCCTTCCCGATCCTAGTCCTTAGTTATATCTGTCGCCATAAAACCTATCTGTGTCGGTGCGACGCACCGATACAGATAGGTCTTATAGGACGATGGGATAGCAAAGACCTAGGTGTTGGAAGGAGGCGGCCGTGGCCTTAATTTAGGTACAGCCCTAGCATTTGCCTGGTGTGAAAATGGGAAACCACGGAAAACCATCTTCTGGGCTGCCGACAGTGGGATTCGAACCCATTATCTCCGGGATGCAAGCTCTCAGCCAAGCGTCTCTAACCGCACGGCCAACTCGCCCGGTAATAATAATAATAATAATAATAATAATAATAATAATAATAATAATAATAATAATAATAATAATAATAATAATTTTTGCTGCCGGGCAGAGTGGCTCAGACGGTTGAGGCGCTGGCCTTCTGACCCCAACTTGGCAGGCTCGATCTTGGCTCAGTCCGATGGTATTCGAAGATGCTCAAATAAGTCAGCCTCGTGTCGGTAGATTTACTGGCGCATAAAAAGAACTCCTGCGAGACTAAATTACAGCACCTCAGCGCCTCCAGAAACAGTAAGAGTAGTTAGTGAGACGTAAAGCAAATAACATTACCGGTATTATCAGGTCATTAGGAGCTGAAAGGCAGGGAAGAAAATAGTAAAATATGCGTGGTGTAGGAGGAAACAAGATAAAATGTACTTCACCCGTGCCTACATCGCTCGCAGTAGTTTACTACAGGATATATGCGTAAGACCAGAACCAGGTCTCTTTGCGATGAGTCAGGTGTATCTTCCTATTGTGGTTAGCACTAGAGGACAAAGTGTGACAAACAGGTTTTGTGTATAAACATCAAACATGCACACCAACAGACACACACACGCAATGTACCCAAACCAGTACAGTGTAGAATGAAGAACTGCCATGCTGTGTTCAAGGTCAATATCTAGCGTTTTAACAAGCACGTCTTCCGTGTGTTGTGTTCAGCTTGCGCCACGTACAAGGCAATCGCGAACTGAAACTCTAGATTTATAATTTTTGTTACCGGTACTTCAATTTTTCTGCTCGGATTTATGAGAATATCGAACTATCGAGACTCAAAATACTACATCGATTGAGAACTGAACTCCCAACTCGATACGCTGCAGAAATGGTGTAACATCTGACATACCAATGTGAAACACGTAGCAATTGTTCAAGTGACCTCCCTGGACTACTCTGCAGGCTTCACTTCTCCGTACCCGGCGAGTTGGCCATGCGGTTAGGAGCGCACAGCTGTGAGCTCGCATCAGGGAGATTGGGGCTTCGAACCCCAATGTCGGCAGCCCTGAAGATGGTCTTCCGTGGTTTCCCAAGTTCACACCAGGCATTGCGGGGCTTGAACCTTAATTAAGGCCACGACCACTTTCTTACCATTCCTAGGCCTTTCTTGTCCGATTGTCGCCATAAGACCTCTCTGTGTTGGTGCGACGTAAAGCAACTAACAAAAGAAAATCACTTCTCCGAATCCAGTCTTCCGTAATATCCATTGGAGATCTGGCGGGCCAATTGATGGGTCCATGTCGTCCTATTCGCCATAGACCAAAGGACTGATCCAAATGATCACGCAGTAAGCGGCTTATATCAGGTGGTGGACCATCGTGTAAAAACCACATGTTTCGGCGTAGTCGAAACGGAGCGTCCTCTGAAAGCTCTAATAACGTACCTATGAGGAACTCCAGGTAAGATACCCCTATGAACTGTGCAGGTAAGATGATGATAATAATGTCATTGGCTTTACGTCCCACTAACTACTTTTCACGGTTTTCGGGGACGCGGATTTGCAGGAATTTAGTACGATAGGAGTTCTTCACGTACCAGTAAATCTACTGACACAAGGCTGACGTATTTGAGCACCTTGTCAAGACTGGACTCAGAAGGCCAGTGCCTCAACCATCTGAGCCACTCAGCCCGGCAAGATGATTGGTGCAGCACTGCGTCAAGTGCTGGCCTTCTGAACCCAACTTGGGAGGCTTGGTCTTGGCTCAGTCCGGTGGTATTTGAAGGTGCTCACATACGTCAGTCTCGTGTCTGTAGATTTATTTGCATTAAAAAATACTGCGATAAAAAATTCTGGCATTTCAGCGTCTCCGAAAACCGTGAAAATTAGTTAGTGGAACGTAAAGATATTATTATTATTATTATTATTATTATTATTATTATTATTATTATTATTAGTAGTAGTAGTAGTAGTAGTAGTAATATTATTTTTACGGAAGTTCTAATTAAACGGGTCCATTACAGTCATCATTTTACCTATCGGTACTTACTGTTCAGTAATAAGCCTTCCGTCCGCCTCTGTGGTGCAGTGGTTAGTGTGATTAGCTGCCACCCCCGAAGCTCGGGTTCGATTTCCAGCTCTGACAAGAAATTTGAAAAGTGGTACGAGGGCTGGAACGGGGTCCACTTAGCCTCGGGAGGTCAAATGAGTAGAGGTGGTCCGATTCCCACCTCAGCCATCCTGAAGGTTGTTTCCCGTAGTTCCCCCCTTCTCCAGGCAAATGCCGGGATTGTACCTAACTTAAGGCCACGGCCGCTTCCTTCCCTCTTCCTTGTCTATCCTTTCCAATCTTCCCATACCCCCGCAAGGCCCCTGTTCAGCATAGCAGGTGAGGCCGCCTGGGTGAAGTACTGGTCATTCTCCCCAGTTGTATCCCCGATCCAATGTCTCACGCTCCAGGACACTACCCTTGAGGCGGTAGAGGTGGGATCCCTTGCTGAGTCCCATGAAAAACCAACCCTGGAGGGTAAACAGATTAGGAAAAAGAAGAATAATCCTTCTATTAGAAATGCCCGGCGGCAATTCCACAGTAGGTCTTTTTCCTTCGAGCAATGTTCACGATGGATGCAACTACGGTTTTTGAAATTTGTCTCATTAATAACAATTTCACTGAATACTTATAGCCTTTTCTTTCAGTGTCCACCGTCCTTTCAATGACCTAAAAAGTTTATGAATAAGCATAGACAACCCGCATTGTCTATTGTCAGAAATTCATCGTAGACTGTCGCAATAACAGCACAGAAATGTTGCGCCCATATTTCATTTACTTATTAACCATTTCCTTTCATTTTGTCAGCTTGGATCACTGAGTAATGCCATTGACGTCTTAAAATTCGCACACAAATACACAACACTTGATTCGCACGTATGTGCTTGTACGGATCTTCGACGTCACTGTAAGGATTCTGTGTACTTTTCACACAGAGTACCCTACACCGGTTTTCGAGTACAGCAAGTGACCTGGCACGTGAGTCATCCTCTTCTACTTGCCAAGCCTTTAGGGGAAGTGCACAACAACATGTGTTGGCCTGTGATAAGAAACAGGTTCAACAAGCCCTATACTCGGCTACTGTACTTCCGCTACGCGTGGACAGAATGACATCACCGGCGTATCCTGCTACGGCCGTTCAAAACACATTAGGTCCTGAAATATTTGGCTCAGTTATGGGCAAACTAATAGGACAAGGTAAAAATTACATAGCATATATTATGAGATGTATTTTTCTTAGCCGACTAGCTTAATATCTGCACGTATACACCTAACACCCTGTATATAAAGTAGCTTGTCCTGACTGACTGACTGACTGACTGACTGATTCATCATCGCCGAGCCAAAACTACTGGACATAAAGAAATGAAATTTTGGGGATATGTTCATATTATAATGTAGGTGCTCGCTAAGAGAGGATTTTTGGATATTCAGTCGCTAAGGGGGTGAAAAGGGGGGTGAAATTTTAAAATGAGTGTGTCTATATCTCAAAACTTTAAAAGTTTACAGATGTGAAAATTGGTATTTAGAATCTTCTTTAAAAATAAGGAAACACGTATTTTTTTTGTTTTCAGACAATCCCAATAGGAGGGTGAAAAAGGGTGAAAAAGGGGTTGAATGCCTTTAATCAGGATACCGCTATTTATATCTCAGAAACTGAAGATATTATAGACCTCAAAATTGGTACTTTCGATCGCTGTCAAAAATAAAGAAACACATATTTTTTGTTTTTGGAAAATCCAATTAATGCGAGGGTGAAAGGGGGGTTAATTTTTAAAATGAGTGCATCTATATCTCAAAAGTTTTAAAGTTTAGAGATGTAAACATTGGTATTTAGAATCATCATTAAAAATAAAGGAACACGTATTTTTTGTTTTCGGAAAATCCCAATACATACATACATACATTTATTGAACATAACAGGCGACTTCGCCCCTATACATGTTCACATGCAATAATAATAATAATAATAATAATAATAATAATAATAATAATAATAATAATAATAATAATAATAATAATAATAATAATAATAATAATAGTAATAATAATAATAATAATAATAATAATAATAATAATAATAACGATAAAATGAATAATAAATAATAATAATAAAATGGATAATAATAATAATAATAATAATAATAATAATAATAATAATAATAATAATAATAATAATAATAAGAATAATTAGCAGTCATTAGCTGAAGCAGTTCACTCACTCAGTGTTCATCCAGTGTCCTTATTATGCTCTGTACTTGCGTCACATTCTTGTTACTGACCTACACCTGATCAATAATCAAATAACAACACTCAGCATTTCAGCACTTGCATTCCAGCTAACTTTAAAACAAACAGACCATGCAATCCTGTCCTCTTACCCAACTCCACCTAGCTAAGTACTCAGTCCCTATATTCCCTAATCCATTAGAATTTTAACATACTATCCCCTTCCCTTATACAGATAACTATTCCACCCCCCTATTCCCCTGCCCACCCTCTAACTCACTCTCCTTCATTTTACTCTCGCAGGCCTTTTTTGTCGCACAAAAATACCTGTTCAATTCACCCCCTTTTTCCCATTGTTTAATAATCCATCTCAGTATTGCGTTCTCATCCCCTCTCCCCAATATTTCCCGATGCTCGGCACTCAATAATCCATGTCTTAACCCCCTCGTTACCTCACAGTCTCTTAGCAAGTGAAACTCATCATTCACATCTCCACAAAGTACACACCTTGTCTTATCCCTCCCCTGTAACCAGCCTGTATTCCTTGGCAAACCTAAAAGCCACCACATCATCCCATATCGTTTTGACCTATCGACGTATCTAATATTCAACCCTGCTATCTCCTCTATTTTTGTCAAAACAGTCAGCGAATTTCTTAGTCTGCTTTCCCCCAATAATTTCTGCCTATGGATATCTCTAATTCTCCTTTCCAGTATATTCATCCCTCTCACTTCTGTCTTTGACCAAACCTCCCCCCACAGGTGTCCTAATCCTATCCTCTCCAAATATCCCTTTATTTTTTCTAACCATCCACCCTTATACATGCTCTTAAATTGCTGTACATATGCTGCCTGTAATACTCTCCCACCTTCCTGTCTTTTTAAATTCATCCAGTATCTAACTATTCTTTTCACACCCTCTGATTCCAAATCCTCCCCACACATTAATTCCGCCCCTACATTTGCTGTACACCTCGGTAAGCCCATCACTAACTTAGCAAAACTACTAACAATCCTTCTTAGTTCCTCTCTTTTCTCATCCAGCCCCCAAACTTCTGCTCCGTATAATACCCTCCCAACGATTACCGACCTGAACACGAGTCTCAGTGTTTTATAACTGATCCCCGGGTACTTGAGTAGCAAATTTCTGACTGAGGCTAAGGCTGCCAATCCTCTATATTTCACTCTTTTGATCTGGTCACTCCAAGTTCCTTTATCATTAAAAATAACTCCTAGATATTCCAACTTCCTTACCTGTTCCAATCTTTCTCCCTGAATTACCCAATTCCCTTCTATCTTTCTTCTTTTGTCCACCTGTACTACCAATATTTTAGACTTATTTCCATTAATTTTCAATCCCCATTTCCTCGCAAATAGCATCACTGCCTCTAAGGCCCTATTCATCGCCCCTGAAGTTAGCGTCATCAATAACACATCATCCGCAAATATCAGTCCTGGTACTTCCAAACCATTAATTACTGGTACAGCCCAATTTTCTGCCCCAAACCCCTCTAAAATATCGTTGATAAATAAAATAAACAGTATTGGCGATAACTTGCATCCTTGTTTTAAACCCACCTTGGACTCTAATGGTCCACTCATTCTCCCTTCTCCCAATTTTACACAAAACCTGACGTCCCTATATATTCCTTCCACTGCCCTCAACATCTTCTCCGAAATCCCTAACCTACCTAATTTCTCTAGTAGGGCCTCTCTATTCACCTTGTCAAAAGCTTTCTCAAAATCTATTGCTGCTACATAAACCGTACTTCTAGCCATATTCTTATACTTTTCTAAAATAGTCTTTACTATCATTATATTATCCACTGTTCTTTTCTTTTTCCTAAATCCCCCTTGGTAATCTGTCAAAATTTCATTTTCTTCCGCCCACCCGCTTATTCTGTTCGCTAGCACCCCAGTATATATTTTACTCAAAGAATCCAGCAGAGATATACCTCTATAACTGTTCACATTGTTCCTACTACCCTTCCCCTTGTATATAGGGCATATAATTCCTGTTTCCCATTCCTTAGGATAATTTCCTCCCTCAAATATCCTATTGAATAGTTTAACCATGCCCTCTATCATTATCTCATTTTTACTAATTTCCTTCCAAAACTTGTTATTTATACCATTACACCCCCCGGCCGACTTCGCTCTGGCTCTGCTTATCACTCTCCGGATTTCCTCTCTTGTGATTTCTTTATCCAGGTCATAAATTGCCACTCCCCTATTCCTCCAAATTACTTCTTCTCCCGAACCTCTCCATCTATCACCCCCCTTTTTTCCTAGTAATTCATCAAAGTGCCTGACCCATTGCACTTCCTCAATACTCGTTCTCTCTATATTCCTTCCGCCCTTAATAATTCTATTAATCTTATCCCAAACTCTCTCAAAATTGTTTGTCTTGCAGTCATTATTTATGGCTTCCATTTGTTCCTCTAACCACGTCTTTTTTGTCTCAGAGATTTTCTTTTTATACTCCTTCCTCAATCTACAGAAAAACTCCCTTTCTTGGCTCCCACCTTTCCTTCTATATTCTCCTAACGCGCCCATCACCTTCCTCCGCAATCCTTCACACTCCCTATTAAACCATTCTTCTCCCTCTTTCTTATTTCCTTTTCTAGCTTTCACCTTCTGCGCTATCATCTTTATTGGATGTAGCAACAATTCCAAGGCTTTATCAGTATTATTCTCTTCTAACGCCCCTTCCCACCCATATTTCAGAAGATGTAGCTCCTCCTTTACTACCCTATTCCAATCCCGGCCAACCTTCTCTGTCCATTTATACTTATTATAACCACTCCCTCGTTTATCATTTGTCTCATCTTCCTTCATTGTACACTTCTCTTCCTCCCTTTTCAGCATAACCCTCACCGGGAAATGGTGTGATTCAATCCAATCTCCTATTTCCATACTTACAACTTCCTCAATCATCCCTTCCGAACTTAAAACCATATCTATCACACTACCCCCCTTCTCCGTAACATATGTCAATTTCCCCGTCCTGTCACCCTCTATCCACCCATTCAGAATATACAAATTTCCCACAGCACACATCTCTAGGAGCTTCTCTCCATAACTATTTGTAATTTTGTCCTCACTCCTTCTACTTTCCAACAAACACATTCCATCCTCCCTACTATAAACTGGGCTCTGTTCTCCTATTCTCGCGTTCCAATCCCCAAATAACAACATATCCTCCTCACCTGGATACATTCCCCTTATCCTACCAATATCCACCAATAACTCTTCAAAAAATATTTATTTGCATATGCTGAATTACTAGGGTGGCAGTAAACAAAAGCTAGATTTATTTTCTTCCTCCTTCCCTCACTCCCTCCCAAATTCAATCTCAGCCATATGGTTTCCATCATATCGGTCTCTATATCCTCTACTCTTTCACTAATTTCTTCCCTAATTAGAACTATCATCCCTCCTGGTGCTCGTCCCTTATTCCTCTCTTTTCTTCTATATTTATATTTTATCTCAAACCCCTTCCATGAAATCTCCCTCCCTGTTTCCAACCACGTCTCCAAGAGTGCCACAACATCACAACTTTCAATTACTTCCCGAACTTTCTTGTTTCCTAATTTGTTCCTTAGTCCCTCAATATTCACACATCCTATCTTCCAATATAGTTATAACTTTCCCTCCCTCCCTTCTAGGTCTCCCCCTCTATTCTTACTTCTAGTATTTATCGACCTCTCTTCCTCTGTATCCTCCATCCCTTTACGTACTTTTCCCCATATGTCTTTTAAGCTCTTACTTCTGACTTTACTCATAATTTTTTTACCTTCTTGTCGATCTGTCTCCTCTTGACCTTTCTTGTTCACTACACCACTGCACCCTGCTCTCACCCCTTCTTGCTGCTCACCCCCACTCACCCCCTCACTATTTTGGACTTCTGAATCCATCTTCCTTTGTCCTTTCTTGCTCACTGCACCTCTACACTCTACTCTCCCAGTTTCTTGCTGCTCACTCTCACCGTCCACTTCACTATCTTGATCTTCAGTCTCCCGGCTGCACTGCCCATTCTCTTCCGAGATGCTCTGCTCTCCTGCCACGTCCCTCCTCCTCTTCTTTTCTTCTTTCTTCTTCCCATCTTGCCTTGTCCTCTCACCACCCTCAACCCTCTCGTTTTCGTCCATTTCCTTTAGCTTCGTCACTGAATGTACTCTAACCCATCGCCCGTTTGTCACCTCCAACCTCAGACCTCTTATTCGGGCCTTTAGCCCCTGGTTCCTCGCTCTCCATAGGTGCCTATTCAAGATCTTCATATTTTCACTTCCTTCTCTTCCCATGTCTCCTTTCACCCCTATTTTCAGCCCTTGTAAATTCTTGCTGTTACCTAACACAGTTTCTGCCATTAAGGTTTGGAACAATTTAACCCTAATTGGCCTCCGACCTTTGATTTTACCAACTCTCTCTACATCATCTATGTCTATCTCACTAAAGTTTATCTTCATTGCATCACGTATAACTTCCACCACCTTATATATCAGCTCAATCTTGCTCTCTCTCGCCCCTTCCTCAACTCCATATATAAATATGGCTTTTTTCAATCTCTCCTGCCTGTACCCCTCCGCTTCTTTCTTCATCTTCATCACCTCCTCTTTCAGATGTTTCACTTCCCCTCTCAATAACTCGATTTCTTTCTCGTTATTGACCACTCTCCTGCTCGATTCCTCTGTCTTCGTTTCAAGCCATTTCTTCATGTTCCCTATCTCCTTTCTCTGCTCCTCCATCACGTCCTTTATTTCTTGCACCTTATCCCATTGACACTTTTCCTGCATAACTTCACTTACAACCACCCTGAGTGCGGCCAAATCCTCCGTACTATATTTTCCACTGGTATTTGGGCCTGGGTTTACTTCCACCCCCCCAATAACCAGTAGCACTGCTATCACTGTCACCACCAGCACCGCTTCACTCATTTTCAATCCGTCCGTACTTATCACCAATCCACTCCTGGTCTCCTTCTTCTGCCTTGCCTGCCATTTCCCAATAGCGGCCCGGTACTGTTCAATGCCGACCATGTTTACAGCACGCACTTCACTACGCAACCTCTCTCCTCGACCGCTCGAGCTAGACTGGAAAATCCCAATAGGAGGGGTGAAAAGGGGTGAAAAATGGGTTGAATGCATTTAAAGAGAACACTTATATCTCAGAAACTGAAGATATTACAGACCTCAAAATTGGCACTTTTGATCGCTTTCAAAAATAAAGTAACACGTATTTTTTGTTTTTGGAAAATCCAATTAATGCGGGGGTGAAAAGGGGGGTGAATTTTTAAAATGAGTGCATCTATATCTCAAAAGTTTTAAAGTTTAGAGATGTAAAAATTGGTATTTAGAATCTTCATTAAAAATAAAGGAACACGTAGTTTTTTGTTTTCGGAAAATCCCAATAGGAGGGGTGAAAAGGGGTGAAAAATGGGTTGAATGCCTTTAAAGAGAATACTTATATCTTAGAAACTGAATACATTACAGACCTGAAAATTGGTATTTGGGATCTACTTTAAAAATAAAGAAACAGGTATTTTTTCGTTTTGGGAAAATCCAAATAATGGGGGGGGGTGAAAAGGGGGATGAAATTTTTAAACTGAGTGTATCTATATCTCAAAACTTTTAAAGTTTATAGATGTAGAATTTGGTATTTAGAATCTCCTTTAAAAATAAAGAAACACGTATTTTTTGTTTTCGGAAAATCCTAATAGGAAGGGTGGAAAAGGGTGAAAAAGAGGTTGAATGCCTTTAATGAGACTACTTATATTTCAGAACCAGAAGATATTACAGACCTGAAAATTGGTATTTGTGATCTACTTTAAAATAAAGAAACAGGTATTCTTTCGTTTTTGGAAAATCCAAATAATGGGGGGCGAAAGGGGGGGTGAATTTTTAAAATGAGTGTGTCTATATCTTAAAACTTTAAACGTTTACAGATGTAAAAATTGGTGTTTAGAATCTCCCTTAAAAATAAAGGGGCACGTATTTCTTTGTTTTCTCTAAATCCCAATAGGAGGGGCGTAAAAGGGCGAATAATGGGTTGAATGCCTTTAATGAGGATACATATATCTCAGAAACTGAAGATGTTACAGAACTGAAAATTTGTAAATGGGATCTCCTTTAAAAATAAAGAAACACGTATATTTTTGATTTTGGAAAATTCAATTAATAACGGTTAAACAGGAGTGGCAAATTGGGGTGAATTTTTTGAAAGACTATATCTACAGAATATCTGAGAAGCGTAAAATGTTACAGACGTAAAAAGTGGGTATTTGGAACCTCCTGTAAGTGTAAAGAAACATAGGTGATTTGTCTTTGGAAACTCCACTTAAGGGGAACTAAAAAGTGGTGACATTTTAAAATGAGAATTTCTACAGTATATCTCAAAAAACTTAACATGTTACAGACGTGAAAAATGGTATTATTTAATTCTATTAAAAATAAAGAAACGTGTATTTTTAGTTTTCGGAAATACCACTTGGGTAGTGGGGGGGGGGGGGGGCATAAAAGTGACTGAAAATGGTGTTGAATTCTTTTAATTATGCTACTGATATCTCAAAAATGAAGATGTTACACACGTGAAGTTTGATTTTTGGAATCTGCTTTAAAAGTAAACAAACATGTATTCTCGGAAAATCCAATGAAGGGGGTTTGGGGGGTTAAAGGATTGAAAAAATTAATTGACTTAATTGTATGAGAATACATACATCTAATAAAAACTAAAGTTGTTACAGACGTGAAAATTGGTATTTTGATCTCTTTTAAAAACAAATAAAAGCGCGTTTTGGGGGGGAAACAATCTTGGGGGGGGGGCGGGAGTGAAATGGAGCTGAATTCCTTTCATGAGGACACATAAATCAAAAACTAAAGAGGTTAGAGTGGTGATAATTGGTATTTAGAAGATCCTTTACCATTCAAGCATTTTTTGCCTTAATATCACTTTGTGATGGGGGGGGGGGGGGAGTGTGAAAGGAAGTTAAAAAAGTGAATTTTTTTAAGGGGATACTTATATCTCAAAACTGAAGGTAATAAACGTGAACATTGGTATTTGGAATCTCCTTTAAACATAAAGAAACACACCTTCTTTTAATTTTTTGGGGGGTGGGGGTAAATAAACTTAACGGCGGTGGGGTGTAAAAGGCGGTGAGACCAACTGATTTTACTGTTCATAATGTACTTATAATGAGCCTCCGTTGCTCAGGCGGCAGCGCGCCGGCCTCTCACAGCTGGGTTCCGTGTTTCAAATCCCGGTCACTCCATGTGACATTCGTGCTGGAAAAAATGGAGGCGGGACAGGTTTTTCTCCGGATACTCCGGCTTTCCCTCTCATCATTCATTCCAGCAACACTGTCCAATATTTAATTTCATTTGTCACTCATCGATCATTGCCCCAGAGGAGAGCTTCGGCAGCCGGCACAATTCATATTATCGCCGCTAGATGGGGCTTTATTCATTCCATCCCTGATCCTGTCGAATGATAGGAAACAGGCTGTAGACTTTCGATGTACTTATTCTGATCATAAACCGATCATTTTTAATCTTTCCTGGGTTCTTTTTCAACAGCAATCTTTTCCTTCGGAGAACGTTCTTAGATTACAGTAGATTCTCCTGGCATATAAATAAAAATGTAAACACATTTGAAATAAACGATAGGAATGATATTGAGCGTCAAATTGTTCACCTCAATAATAAGGTCAATAATACACGGAGGTATGTCATTCGTATCGCCAGAAATCCCGCACACTTGCCTACGCGCGACAATGGTGCTGGTCACATTGTCAACAATGACAATGGCAGCAGATGTAATTTACCGCCAAGTAGCGGTCTTGCATATTGCTGAGGGGTCCAGAATATATAATAATAATAATAATAGTAATAATAATAATAATAATAATAATAATGTTCTGGACCGTCGTCACATGTGTGGACCACGCTGGAAACGGGTCCTGGACGGCTAATGACTAAGAATGCAGTCCGGCCGCGGGTTCAGTAGGCTACCGCCAAGGCACCCAAGACGACACCACGACAGATCCCCTGAAGGATTTGATCCATATTAAAAATGCTTATAGGAAAAGATGGCAAAGATTTAGGGACCCAACTAACTGGGTGGAATATCTGGAAGTACGAAATCGATTGCTGGAAAGAAAGATTGAAAAATGGGAGGAAACTTGCCGTAATCCTTTAGAAAACGAGTCAGATCGCGAATTTTGACGGATTCTCGCAGAAAACTATTCAGATCGCGAATTTCGGCGGATTATATATCTAAAACAATAAGCATTCAATTATAAATTTCAGTATAATACCGTAGCGAAGCACGGGTATATTGCTAGTATTAATAATAAAGTTATAAAGGAAACCACAACATAACAATTATTATGAAAAATTAATGTTTCGAACACTCAGATTTGACGCTGAAAAGCTTTTTCTTTTAAATATTGAAACGATACGACAAAGATTTTAAAACTGGTAATCGCCAATTAGGTCATCCGGTGATTTGCTTACAACGAATAAACTCCCCTATAAACTTTTCACTAACACAGATTATACACAGAGTGCTTTACTAGTGTATACGTCTTTTGGGCTTAGTCTAGTTATAGTGTAAATACAGCATCGGTATAAATATGTGATATAATTTAACTCTCAACAGTTGCTCTAGTTGAATGAGTCTTACAAAAGGTTATGTAATAGTCTACTTAATTTTATACTTATTTTTATGTAATGTTTCGCTATATAACGAATTTTAAATGTAATTAGTTGTAGAATGATACCTACTCGTAAGGGAGTATTGTGTTGTAAAATAAAATAAAATAAAATAAAATAAAATAAAATAAAATAAAAATAAAATAAAACATTTTGGTGATCATTTCTGTAAGAAGCTACAGAATGAAAAACTACACTAAACTTTGTTGTGAAGATCGCCGGGATCCTGGGTGTGAATTTTTTAAATAGGTGTTTCTTCTTCCCGCACCCTTTTCTTCGCCAATTGCGTCTGTTGATTGACTTCTAGCTGTGCATATTTCGGAACTCCACACACGTGACTCCTTGAAGGGCCACTAATAACTTTATTTCCTCATGATTTTACAATCACACAACACTTGTTCGATTGCTGCTTTACACATATCCAAGTAACAGTATCGTCCTTCGCCTGACGCTTCTTACTATATGCGTATCTCTCGAAATGTGCGCACAAACCTCCCTTAGTCGTAGTACACAACTCTATGTTAAAATTCCAAAATTTTAAAAGCCGCAACGTGTGACCATTACTGATCTTAACCTTCCATCGGGCGCAATTTCGTGTGACCTTCAAGCCCAAATCGGCCAGTTCATCAGAATCATTTATTTTACTTACTTGATAATGAAATAATGCGGTAATTTATAAATATTCACAATAATAATAATATTATACATCCTTGTGCTTATCAGGCACATTGCGCCCGAATGCGATGTATATTTCTATCGTATCGCTTTGTTTCAAAATTTGTACTTTTAAAATTGTTCTTATGATAATGTTTACGTAAACATAAGCGATAAGTATAGTTTAAAGGGCTATTATTAAAATGATATAGAAGTTTTCTTCAGCAAATGTAAATGAATTTTGTTTCTGATATCTAATTTCTGATTTCTAAAGCATGCCTGTCGGGCTCATTACGCCCGCTGGTGCAATAAGTGCAAATATAATTCCCGTCTGACATTAAGTGATACGGATTGTCATGCCATAAATATTTAGGGATTAAGAGAAAACCGTTCGCAGGTAGATAACGACCTACGTTGTACGAAATGTCCTAAAAAAAAACAAGTGGTACGGAACGGCCGTGGTATGAAATGTCCGGACGCCGCTCTGACTGAAAGGTAGAGAACACGTGCAGGTCTCTCCACCACGCTTGGCCGTCGGTGACGTCATCGAGAACCCTCAGCGCTTTGTCTTCTGTATGAGGTAATACGCAGCTGTCGTAAGATAACTTCATTGATATTTTAACATCACCTTAGAACTTCACTATTACAAATAATATGAGATAAAATACAGTGTGAATCAAGCAGCGTTCCTGAAGTATTTCGATCTATATAAAAGATTGTAACAATACTAAGACTGTGATCGCGGTGGAATGGCCATTCCATACGTTCATGTTCTCAACACCTATGATAACAATAAGACTCGAACATTAAAGCGTGATGAGTACAAGAAGTATGTCCGTTGTTACAAACAATATCAGGAAACTATATACACTGTGAACAACACAAACAGCAAATGTTAGGAAACTGTAACTGTCCACAACACAAACAGTAGGGTACAGTAAATGTTCTTCAAGTGCCAGGACCTGACAAATTCCACGTTAACATTAGATAGGCTATTTAAATTAATGAGCCAGTATATGAACATTCTTAGCACTGGTTTCATATACAAAATAATAAACTGCCTTTCATAAAAATTAAAACATACTAAGTTATCCACTACTGATATTAAAAAAGTATTATCAAACACACTTACCTATAGCGCCAGTGGAATGTATTCGCTTTTCTTCTTTCTTTATCGGTATTGTATTAACTGAAACCCGGTCTCCTGAAAGTCTTGCTTTTGTTTAAATCGTTCATTCAAATAAAAGAACGGCTTCTCATGAAGCAACTTGCAAACTCATAGGTACATTTCGGGGAATTTCTTCTTCAAGATATCCATAAGGTTTGTAATGATGTTAGAACCCTCCTTCAGTTTTTTCCCGTGCTAAATTTTTAACTCTTTTTCCATCTTCACTACCGTGGTGTACCATTTTTCTGTAGGCTGCATCAAACTGTCTCCAGACGTCTTTGAAATCTTATTTCCACCTCTTGTAGGTTGACCTGTTTTCTTTCCATAATCGCTTTCGATAACGAGGTTCTTCTTCTTTACCCTAAAAGCTATATAGCCAGTGAAGTCTTCAAGCAGCTCATCACGATCCTTGGTTTCGCGACTGTCCTCGAGCAGCTCCACTATCTCTTCAAGGGCTTTAACGAACCCTTTTTCATCCTCCGTTAAAGAATAGGATGTTGTGGGCTCAACGCTGGCCTTAGACTGGCAAACGATATCCGAGTTTTGATCGACTTCATCAGTAGCACATTACTTAATTGGACGTAATGTTCCATAATCCTCCAGAGAACAGTTGGAATTTCTTATCGCCTCGGAAGCATTGAGGCTGAGAAGCAATGATTTCACCCTTTACGTCACAGCTCTCGGAAAAGGATGGTCATAAAATCTTCCGAATCCTAGAAGCTGAGAAAGATAGCTTTCAATAATGTCTTGATTACTTCTTACTCAGGGGCGTATTCTCCTTGAATGCAAGGCATTCATTGCATGCGTTATGATAACACAAAGAACTGTCTGATTTACGATTTTAGGTTGTTTCAGGTCAAATATTAACGATTTCATCTCTCAGAAGTTCAAAAGGTCCGCGCAACTGTACTAGTTCCGTTGCTTGATTACGTGTGGTGCTGGTGTAGTCTCGCCGTCTACTCCACTCTCGGAAGAAAGAGACAGCAAATGTAGGAGTTACGGACGTAAGGCATTCAATCTTAAAATTGCATTCAGTGGCAGACGTAGTTCTGAAACCCTCCGAACGATTTCGCTGCAATTGAAACTTGGTCAGAATTTGTCACCCCATACCCGTGCTACCCTCTGCCATCTGTTAGCAACTTGGAGAAGTCGACATGTTTACAGCGAACGGGACACACAGATTACCCCCCAGCGAGAACCCAACGTGACGAAACTGACCAATGCCACTGGGGTGACTTACCTCCAGTGCTTGAGTTGTGGCTAACTAGTGAGTTAATTCATTGTGTGTTTTGCTGATTAGTGAGTTCATTCTGTGTGTGCTGTTCCTGTGCTATTCGTCGTTTTCGGTGTGTTATTATATTTTGCGCACATGTGGTATTAACGATGGATGAGTCTAAAACGGATATAATTGTAAATCAGTTTGAAAAGCCATTTACTGGCCGTTCGTTTGATGAAAAGATGCAAATAGTTAAAACCGCGAGACCTCTACCTTCCCTCGTAAATTTCTTCTTCTTCTTCTTCTTAATCTGCTTACCCTCCAGGATTGGCTATTCCCTCGGACTCAGCGAGGGATCCCTCCTCTACCGCCTCAAGGGCATTGTCCTGGAGCTTCAGACTCTGGGTCGGGGGATACAACTGGGGAGGATGACCAGTACCTCGCCCAGGCTGCCTCACCTGCTATGCTGAACAGGGGCCTTGCGGGGGATGGGAAGATTGGAAGGGATAGACAAGGAAGAGGGAAGGAAGCGGCCGTGGCCTGAAGTTAGGTACCATCGCGGCATTTGCCTAGAGGAGAAGTGGGAAACCACGGAAAACCACTTCGAGGATGGCTGAGGTGGGAATCGAACCCACCTCTACTCAGTTGACCTCCCGAGGCTGAGTGGACCCCGTTCCAGCCCTTATACCAATTTTCAAATTTCGTGGCAGAGCCGGGAAGCGAACCTGGGCCTCCGGGGGTGGCAGCTAATTACACTAACTACTACACCACAGAGGCGGACCCTCGTAAATTTAAAAACAGAAAACAAGAATTGTGTACGCACGTTCAATCCAGAAACTTACAGTAAAACTCTTTGGCTCGAGTTCACCTACATGTAATTAGGGTGAGTAGAATTGAAATTTACTTAATACATTGTGTTAACTGCATGGTTACTAGTTGCATGTCTCAGTGGAGATTCCAGGATACGCCACTGTTCTTACTGGCACCATTTATTTAAGTCAGTGGCTTTAGGGAATACATGAAAGTGTATGTTTCGGAGTAATTAGGATTTATGGGACATGCATGTGGACTCTCGGGTCGAAGAAAGCCTCCATACAGCCTGAATATCACGAAGGATGCGCTCTGAATAACTGGAAATAATATTACGATTCAGTTTTTGGAAGCTTGATATGTCGAACTTGTTTCTAAGGAAACGCACAATTTATTATTGCCACAAAATCGTATTAATGTATGAGGAAATGGCAGCTTGTAATATATGAGATGCATAGTAATCATTGTTCATTGAGCGCAATGCACCATCTACAGGATTGAGGTAGTAACACTATTAGTGTATCTGATATCCTAGGAGTATGTGTCCAGAGTAGAATGCGAGAGCAGGAGTTTCACAGCCCAATTCAACAATCATCCCATAGGAAACAATATAATATACGAGAGAAACTCGGTTATTTTTTCTTACGACCTTATTCCATAGTGTAACATAATTTTAAGATCTGGTAGGAAATAATGAGATTGGAAGAAGCCTTCATTCTGCTCTATAGTCACAAAACATTCGGTGCATAGTCAACACCAAGACACGACAGAAACATACTATTGTTGAACAGGTCGCTTACTGTGCAGTCCGCATTCAGTTTATATAAGGGCAAGAAAGGTTTTTCGCTATTCCTCGTTCACCTAGCACGCGTCCGTAAGGATTCCTGGGGCGATCAAGCGTGCTGACTCTCTGGATGGTTGCCACGGGTGTTGGCGGGGAGGAGCTATGACTACGGGGAAGCTTGCTGCGATCGCAGCTGGTACTCCCCCACTGTAAAAAAGGGGCCCCAGGGGCTCTGAACTTTGGAGCGTGGGTTGGCGACCACGGGGCCCTTAGCTGAGTCCTGGCATTGCTTCCACTTACTTGTGCCAGGCTCCTCACTTTCATCTATCCTATCCGACCACTCTTGGTCAACTCTTGTTCTTTTCCGACCCCGACGCTATTAGGTTTGCGAGGGCTAGGGAGTCTTTCATTTTCACGCCCTTCGTGGCCCTTGTCTTCCTTTGGCCGATATCTTCATTCTTCGAAGTGTCGGATCCCTTCCATTTTTCCCTCTGATTAGTGTTATATAGAGGATGGTTGCCTAGTTGTACTTTCTCTTAAAACAATAATCACCACCACCACCACCACCACTCCCCCACTGTACTTGTTAATATCGTCGGGGTTACAGCGGAACTCGTCATGAGGTCACTGCTCCTCAGAACAGCGTTTTTCTCTGTTTGGGGATTCAGTCCTGATTGTCGGGAACGACTGAAACTTCGAGGATATTAGCAAATACGCGGGATGAGGTGCGCGTCCGAAAGGATTCCGGAGGCGACAAAGCGCATCGACTTACTGGATGGTCGCCACGGGTGATGGCGGGGAGGGGCCATCACCTCTACGAAAGCTTCCTGCGTTAGGTCAAGGAAGCAAGATACCCTCATAGTATTTGGTGGTGTTCTTGGGGTGACAGCCGAACTCCAGATTAGGTCAAGGGCTGTTGATCTGTTTTGAGGATCACTTTGCGACCGAGTCGCGGGGACGACTGAAGCCTCGTAGGCATCAGCAAGTAAGTGTTGGGTACAGTGCGCGTCCGAAAGTAGACAAAGCCCCCCACACCACAAACTTTCTGAATGGTAGCCACCACTGCAACTTGCTGCATTAGCCAGTTACGTCAAGACTGAACGAATTTTCCTTGGTTGATTGGTTATGTCCTCACAACATAACTTCCTTTGGCTGTGAGACCGCTGGTGTCTTCCAGCTTCCTCCTAACTTCCAAATTGACGTTCGAAAATATTCCTAAAAAACAGCAGCTCTGAATCTCTAGATCATCTCCACCATAATGGCGTGAACCACCATCACCATGAAGACATATCAGAGTAACCTTCTCTGATATTTCAGATCTGCTGAATGGTGTTGTGCAAGTTTCTTCAATGATTTTCTCTGCTGTAGTTGTTGATGCTGCTGCTCTTCGCGGATTTACCACATACTACAGACACGACAGATTGACCTAGAAGAAGGTCTTCCCTCTATCTGACAAGAGAGAAGAAACTTACGGTGAATCGACAAAATGCATGTTCAGTTGCTGTGAAGAGCTTCAATTGTAAATATTGGTATAAATGGATGTTCATAAAATCGATGAATGGATAGTTTCGTCTATCCCTGTGAAATTCGCTAAATAAAATTTAACATCACTGTTCATAACTGCAGACGTAGATAAAGAAAAAAACAGGATATATATACATGAGCAATACCCTACTTCTGGGTGCTAGAGGGACCATCCCCAATAATTTTGTCGAATGGTGGCAATCGTACAGACTGGAAAGAAATATTCAAGACAAAATTGTTAGCACGATTATAAAATTTTCAGTGGCAATAATGCGGAACCATTTGTGTGGAAAACATAGTATTTAATTTCCTCCTGGCAACATAAAAAAGTGCATATTCTTGAGTGCATTAATATTTCTTTTACGAAACCAACAATCTATATGTAATACCAGTTTTGTCTGTACATTGCTCAGAATTTAAAAAGGATGGCATTTCTTTATCGGTCATGTCCACAGTAACAAGAACATGCACTTTTTAATTTTCTGTAATTTCTGTCTGTCAATATGTACGCGCATCACGAGAAAACGGCTGGATAGAATTTTATGAAAATCGGTATGCAATGTCGGGGAATAAGTCGCTACAATCTAGGACATAATTTTATTCACGCTGAGAGAAATGGCAATTTAGGGGAAGGCCTAAAATTGAATTCTGAAATATTTATGTTTTTAGTGGTACTATCTTAATGAAATCCGTATGCATAGTCGGGAAATAAGCTGCAATATAGGCCATAAGTAATTTTATGCACACTGAGTGAAACTGTAGTTTAGGGGAAGGCCTAACATTTAATTCTGAAATATTTTGTTGTTAGTGGTCCTATCGATAAATACTCCATAACTAAAGTTATATAGTATTGCATTTCCGATCATTTATGTCTTATACTGGATATGATAACAGAGATATTAATGAATTTGGATTTTTGTTGCTATGTCCATATCAGCGCCGAGTCACGAGAATGGTACACAGAATTTAATGAAAATCGGTATGTAAAGTTGGAAAAGAAAACTAAATGCGAAGGTCTAAAATATAGAAAGCTCATAAAATTGGTCAACAATAACATTACATTGACCATTGTTTGTTGTGATGTGCTTTGTGACTTCTGTAGCCACTTATCTCCGATAGATGGGATTACTGCTGGTACCGAGTATGTTAAAAAATGCTTTACTTCGCACCGACAGAGATAGATCTTATGGTGACGATGGGGTATCAAAAAGGGCTAGGAGTTGGAAGGAAGCGGTCGTGGCCTTATTTAAGGTACAGCTCCAGCATTTGCCTGGTGTGAAAATGGGAAATATTCAGTTCTACCGACAGTGGGGTTCGAAACTATCTCCCGGATGCAGTATAACAGCCTGCCTGAATATTGGCGGGAAGTATCTGAGGAGTTAGATAACTTTCTTCTTTAGCATGCCATTCCTCTGGTTCATCATTTTCTGGTACTACTGGTACGTAACACACTGGTTCATCATAGCGTTCGAGCTATTCAATACATACTCTGTAACACTGACTGGAATGAACAATGTGCACATTTAACGAAATAATGGCAAAGAAGTGTTCACGGTGTCTGCGGCCTGATCATTTCAGCACTGGAAGTTTGGATTGTTAGGTCGGAACCGTAGTACTGTTCGTTAAAAGCGAGAAAATGTGCGGTTTTTCATTTGATCGAGTATTTTATATGATGACATTGCTTTTAATCGCTACATTCCTACTGACATTTTTGTATATATCTAAGTTAACTTCAGTTTGGGAAACCACAAAGACAGTCCTCCTGAGAATCCCGTAGCGAAGCACGGGTACATCAGCTAGTTCAATTATATTTTCAAAGAACCTGTAAGCTGCTCTGTGTCCTTTCGCAAACATGTATTGGTGTCAGAATGAATAAATAAAAAGTAAACAAATTAAATTTAGAAGGCTAAATATATTACACTATCTGTACTACCCGTAGCTGATGGGTTATAGAGAAACTCGCAACCACAAGGTTGGGAGGAGGTTAAAGATAAGATAATACCCATCTCCCATAATCTCGGAAACCATAGATCCGGGAGAGGGTACTGATTACTTTAATATTTTTTATTAAGTTAGTTTAGAGTCACTTTAACCCTAAGGTCTTATCGTGACTTCTAATTGTAGAATTTACATCAAACTACAGTAAAGTGAAGAATGAGAAGAATATAAACGATTTCGGTATTTTCAATTGAGCAGTTAAATTTTTGAATACAGACCAGTGTCTTTGAAGAACTTGATAATTTGTTTGCGCAGTGAAGGAGATGAGAGTGCCTCCTTAATACCCGTCGGTATACCGTGGTACTGGCGCCATTTGTCGTACAGTGAACAGTCTGTAATGATGTGCTTCACAGTCAACACACTATTGCATGTTGTGCAGATGGGATGCAGTTTCTTCTCAAGGGGGTAGCTGTGACTTATCTTGGAGTGTCCGATCCGTATTCTAGATATTAGGACTTGATCTTGCCTGTAAAGGATGTGAAGATAGTGTTGTACCTTAGATTCCGTTGTTACTTCATGGAGTGTGCTGTTGAAGTTTGAAGCCATTTCATCTTCCACTGTTGGTATAATTTTGATTTTAGCATAGGCAATAATGTCAGTGTGAGGGGTAGCTATTGTTAGATCTTCGGCAAAAAGGCAAGCCTTTACTGGTAGGTGAATGGTGGAGACAATGCCATTTATTGCGATGGGGAATAATGTAGCGTCTTTGGCTGCCTGATCAGCAGATTCATTGCCTTGAATACCTCTGTGTGAGGGCACCCACACAAGGATGACTTGGCCTTCTTTCATGATGTTGTTAAACAACAGTTGTATTTCTTGTACAAGGACGTGTTTCGATGATGGACTTTCTATTGCATTTAAAGCACTTTTTGAATCAGAAAAAATCACGAAGGAGTTATTGCAGGTGCTGGTTTTCAAAATATATAGCATAGCGTGCTTTATTGCATACAGCTCATTAGAGAAGACTGTATAGTACTCAGGCAATCGGTATATCATGGTACGTTCAGGATATATAATCCCACACCTATTTCTTTCCTCACATTTTGATCCGTCAGTATAGATTGGAGTGTGTCTTGGGTATTTATTAGAAATTTCAAGAAATAATTGATGGTAGTGAGATCTGTCAATTTCGTCTTTGACACTGAAATTTATTCCAAAGTTAATTGTTGGAAGGGTAATAGTCCATAATGAGACATTAAGAGAGTGGTGTGAGAGGAGTATTGAAGGGATATTTAAATTTAATTCTTCAAGGAACTTAACTATTCTGACATTGAAGGGCTGTGGTTGTGATCCTGATTTAATGTGTTTACCTTGATGCTTGTTAGGAAAAGCATACAACTTAATTCTTGATTCACTCATAGTTGCTACCTCGAGCGCGTAAGTCAAACTTAGTTGGCTACGTTTAATTGCGAGTGGTGGTTCATTTGCTTCTATTTGAATGCTGGCTACTGGACTGATGCGGAAGGCTCCTAGAGCAATTCGAAGAGCTCTGGACTGGATGGAATCAAGGATTTTGAGTGAAGACATTCTTGCGGAATTGTATACAATGCTGCCATAGTCTAATTTAGCCCTAATAATGGCTTTTTATGTGTTCATTAGGACTTGGTAGCCTGCCCCCAAGTTCTTTGCTGCCAGGATCTTCAATATGTTCAGCCTTCGCAAGCAGCCATCTTTAAGTTCTTTTGGGTGAGGTATCCAACTTAACGCAGTGTCGAATAAGACTCCTAAGATCTAAGGTCTTGTACAGTATGTTTACATTTGGAGAAGAGTATGCATTTGGTTTTAGTTTTGGAAAACTTGAACCCGGTAACTTTAGCCCATTTTTGGATATTATCAATTGATTATTGAAGTAATTGTTGAGTAGTCAATTTATTTCTTCCTGCACTTAATATAGCCAAATTGTCGGCAAAAGGGCAAGTCTTTACTGGTAGGCGAATGTTGCAGACAATTATTGCGACGAGGAATAATGTGACACTGATGACTGATCCTTTGGGAAATCCATTATCAATGGTTACTTCACGTGAAAGAATTCCATTTGTCCTGACTTGAATTCGGCGATATTTAAGGAAATTATAAATGAAGTAGGCATGTTTCCTGAAATATTATGTTTCATCAAGCCGTTTTAAAAATTCATATGGAATGGTATCAGGGCCAGGACTAGATTTGCCGCATTTGTTGAGTTCTGTAACAATTTCTTGCAACTGCAAAGTACCGGTATCATTATAAGCATAGTTCGATCTAGGTACAGTTTCACTTAGTCTATTGTATCTCGAGTTGTTTTCATGTGAAGAAATTCAGGTTCATAACTGTTATCGCTAGAGATTTCTGAAAATAATTTAGCCAGTTGATCAGCTATTTTTTGAGGTTCATTTTGTAATTGAACCAGCGACTGGATCTCTTAGAGGAGAAATACAGACTTTATTGTATTTGCCACTTATTCTTTGGATTTTATTCCACATAACCTTTTGTGAAATTTGGGAGGTTAAGGAGGAGACGAATGTTAACCCGGAGGTTTTCTTTCTTAATTTTATTTTATATCTTGCTATTGTTCGATATTTCTGAAAATTACTTTTGTTTTCAGGCGTAGGATTTCTTTTGTAGAGGTAGTACGCAAGATTTTTAATATTTGATAGCCTCTTCACTGGAGTCATTCCACTAGGGAACCGTTTTCTTGAAGGGCACAGGAGTTGTTTTTGGGATACTCTGGTCAGCAGATTTAATTATTACTTCAGTGAAGTCTTGAAAAATATTATTGATATGATTAGAAAGAAATTTATTTGTTGGAGTTAGATGATTTAAATAGTTATTTACCGTCTTTCTAAATGATTCTCAATTTATTTAAATTCCATTTACAGTATTGGGGGTTTGATGTGTTGTCTGGAGAACTTTGATCATTGTTAATTATGATGGGAAAGTGGTCACTTCCTTGTAGAGTTGAATAAATGGACCAGTTAAACAGTGCAGCTCTGTCTGGCGTACATATAGTTAAATCTGTGCCACTGTATGTTCCGTGTGCTATATCAAAACGGGTTGGAACAGTTGGGTTCAATAATACTAGAGTAAATTCATCTAGTATCTTCTCTATTTCTTTCCCCCTTGCATCAGTATTGCGACTACCCCATAAACTGCTGTGGCTATTAAAATCACCTATCAAAATAAAGGGTTTGGGGAGTTGGTGTATTCGGTTTCTTAAATCATCAGCGTGAGACGTACTATTCTTAGGAAAATAAACATTACATACGCATATAGCTTGCGGTAGGTATAATAAAATTGCGACTACTTCTAAATCAGTAGTTAAAGGAACCTCTTGATGGTGTAAATTATTTTTAACACTGGTAGCTACGCCTCCACTTGCATGATTTGGATTAATTCGGTTTTTACAATGTACGTTGAACTGTCTTAAATGGGAAACAAAGTTGTCTTGAAAGTTAATTTCTTGTAGACAGACAACTGAAGACTGATGTTTATTTAGTAGAAGTTGTAAATACTCTCGCTGTGATCAAAAACTCTTGAGGTTCCATCGAAGCAATGTTATGACAAACAGGTGTTGTAGAGGGAATGTCATCATCATTTTAAAAATGAGGGAAGTAGAGTCATCGCTGGAGTAATCTGGAACTAAACTGTTAATTGCTTCATTTCGGTTTTCACTGCTAGCCTTAAGCAGTTTCTTGACTATTCGAGTACTCCTGTTCTTTATGGATTTTTCAGTGTAGTATGGATATAGTTTTTGAAGGGCTTGGGCTAAACCCTCTAGATCTTGGGTGTAATTGGAAGCTAATTTTGTTATGTCATTAACTCCAACACTGTTATATAAAAAAAAGGATTGGAGTTTGAAAGTAACTGAGGGCAAAGGACTGAGGGTTGGCTTCTAGAACTTGCTTAATTGGCTTAAGCATATCACTTTCTTTTTCTGTCTTTGGTTTCTTATAATTTTGTTTTGTCTTATGTTTTCCGGCCTGTTCACTTGTAGGTTCAGTTGTTAGGGGGGAGGTTACTTAAAATCAAGGTCTTTTCTGTCTGTAGTTTCACTGCTATATAGTGATGTTGGCTCTTTGATCCAGAAAGATGAACACATGAGGAGTTTTAAGGAAATTCCAAAGGAAAGGCTATAGAGTCGTTTCGACTGAGAGTAAAGGACCACAGTTTGGCTCTGGGAACACTGATGCATTTTAGATGTAGCAGTTGTCTGTGGAGTAGTTTGTGAGGGAATACAGGTAATATTTTCTTGGCAGTTTGTTTTCATATTTTGTGCTTCCTCTACTAGTTGTGGAAATGCCGTTAGATTGATCTTAACACGAGAATGACTGTTTTGATCGCGTGAGGAATCTTCATTTATTATTTCATCATTATCAGGACAGTTTCTAGCTAAGTGCCCCTCAGTTTTACAAAGGAAGCAGGTGGGTGTGTCGGAGGATAAAAAAATCCAGTAATTCGTACTCTCATATTCGATTTGGAGTGAGTCTGGAAGTTAAAGTCTTCATTTTGAACATAAATCTGTCTCCAAAAACTGAGAATGTGAGAAAATCTAGGGATTGTTAGACCTGCTCTAATAGGTGATATCTTTCACATTGGTTTAATGCCGAGTTTGAGAAATTCTTCTTCACTAACAGTACTGGGGATCACAGGGCAAACATTAGATAGAATAACTCGTTTTAGTTAGGAGAGGTCTTATTTCTAAAGAAACACTATTTATGAGAATCTTGGGGTGTTTTGAAATTAATTCTTCAACACACTTCTGACTTGTAAGGAAGGTACCCGGTACATATTCTTCCATTAGATATCATTGAGACAAATCGGATGTTACTAGGACTAGTCAGTTTTCCAATTGCTAGGATATAATCTTGGATACTAATACCATCACAAGATTCAATAACAATAGCTTGATCTTTGGTAGGATAGGATTGCATTGCTGCAGAGTAAATTAACCTTGGATTGTTAGGAGATTGATTAAGTGTTTTAGGAACAGAAACAGAGGTTGTCATGAGGTTACTTGGTTCACCGGTTAGGGTGAGAATTGTGCTTTCTTTATCCTGTTGATTCATGAGGTTACTTGAAACTTGTTGATTTTCATGATTTAGATTCAGTGAGTTAGAAAAATCTTGCCGACTTCCATCAACAGAGGCGGCCATTATCGGTTAAATAAGAGGATGAGGTTAGGTATGAAATTGATCTTTTAATGAACACTACTCTCTACAATGCAGATTTAAAACCAAACTCACTTGCAAAAATACTTAGCAGCTTCACTCTGGTGCTTCAGACGGTAAAATAGAGCTTAGAATTACCGATTATTCAATAGTTCTTAGCGACAATATTACACGCGAACTTCATGTACCGGGTAAGTCACTGCCATCTTGAAAAATCACCTACTTTAATCTTACTTTTCAATACATGCAGTTTTAAAAACTGAATATAGCATAACTGAAAGTCATGCAGTAAAAACACAAATAAAGTGTCCGGAAAATATCATGAATCAAAATGTAACATTTGTAAGTGATTTGGAAATTGAACAGAGAAAGAATGGCCTGAAAAGTGTGTTAGAAACATTATTGTAAGAAATGAAACTTCTCGGACATGCTATGGAGTAGAGGCGGAAAACTATCGATAGTGCTATCGATAGTTATCGATAGCGACCACTATCGTCCCACATCGATAGTCAGTTGCCTATTATCGATAGTGAACGATAATCCCCCTTCTGGCTTATTTTTCGTGCTAACAGAAATTGTACAGCAGTTTGCAGTTAACTGGTGATGAGTAAATAGAGTGGCTAACATGGCTGCTACAGTGCTCTGGGTGGTGCCAAGGCGAAATAGCGACTCCATAGTTTAAGCGCCATTCATATAATTTCTCCGCATACGGTGCGATACTTCTAATAGATTAGATCGAAGAAAATATGCTCTCTACGTGTGTGGCATGCAATTGCATACATTGTAGAGAAAACACGAAGAATAAATATATTTTAGATAAGATTCTTTTTTTACTAAAGTACACAGTTTTGGGCGATTAGCAGAATTACGTTGCCTGTGTAGCACAATCCAGCACGTGTACATTAGGCCTACTTTTATTTTCTTGTATTTGGTATTTGAAGGTGCTCAGATAGGTTACCTTTGTGTCAGTAGATTTACCGGCCCGTAAGGGAACTCCACCGGGGCATATCTCCGGCACTTCAGCTTCTCCGAAAACCGTACTAAGTAGTCGGTAGGACGAAAAACCAATACCACTATTTATTATTACATTGTATCCTACAGAGCACATTTCCCCAGCATTTTGAAAATAAATATAAAGTGAACAACGATGTTACAAGACGCCTGCTGTCCAACGCCACACCTACAATATTTAGAATTTCCTAGTCACCTCATCCCCTTTGCCAACGATACGGAGTAATGAGGACTTTCAGTCCTACATCACCACTACTACTGAGCGAGTTGGCTACGTGGTTCGCGGTATATAGCTCTTAGCTTGCATTCGGGATATAGTGAGTTCTAATCCCACTGCCGACAGCACTGATAGCTGGTTTTCCGTGGTTCCCACTTTCACATCAGGCAAATACGGGGGCTGCTGTGCCTTAATGCCACTGACACTTCCTTCGCAGTCCTAGCCTTTTCCTATCCCATCGTAGCTATAAGGCGTGTCTGAGTGGGTGCTACATAAGGCAAATAAAAAATCGGCGTTACCATAACCTTCTTCCAAAGATAATCGAAGTGAATTATTCAGGAAAGTTAACTTATGTGATTTAAGATCATTATCACAAGAAGAACTGTTCTCTTTTTTAGCAATTATTTCAAATTGTTTATCCTACAAATTCTTGTTATTATGATTATTATTATTATTATTATTATTATTATTATTATTATTATTATTATTATTATTATTATTATTATTATTATTATTATTATTATTATTATTAAGGGATACTTTATTACACCATTGTTCACTTCAAACCTTGTACCCCACGGCTCTAGAATACTTATTTTTCGTAAATTATTATTAGTTTTACGCCCTACTAACTACTTTTTCGGATAAGCCGAGGTGCCGGAATGTTGTCCCGCAGGAGTTCTGAGGGATTTGAGCACCTAAATACTATCGTACTGAGCCAGGATCTAACCTGCCAAGTTGTTTAGTGTCCGGCTTCTTGTCTGAATGATCAGCATGCTGGCCTTTGGTTCAGAGGGCACCAGATTCGACCGGGTTGAGAATTTTAACCGGGTAGTCGACAGTTAATTCCTTTGGATCCGGGACTGGATAACCTTTTTCATCTACACACAACAGAACATTCTACAAACCACTACAGAAGCACGCAATAGTAAATACATCACTCCACCTAGGGTTGGCGTCGTCAGGAAGGGCATCCGGTCGTAAAATTAGGCTAAATCCATACAAAATGCCAATTCCAGGTAAATGGAAAGATATCAGAATTATTATTATTATTATTATTATTATTATTATTATTATTATTATTATTATTATTATTATTATTATTATTATTATTATTATTATTATTATTAAAGTTATATGAATTATTTCTCGATGTTGTTATATTGCTTTGCTCAAGGTTTTCTGTTCTATATTTTCATTCCCTGTAAGTGGGTCTAAATTTTTGGCAATGTCTTGTGATTTGTTTTGTAATTCGGACTAGTGGAAATGCGCTAATTTTCTTTCTTTATACAATATGTAAGTAAGTAGCCTGTATCTTGTATTTTTTAATGTCCTTTTAAACAGACATTGCGCATCTTTGAGTGCTTCCCTAATAAAGAAAACTGTGAAACGGTATTGATTCCCGCAGCCTCTGTACTTGCTTCATCACAAGCCCACTCGATTTGGTCGCTTACAATATGGCGGACGTGGCTTTCAAGTAGATTCAAATATGGCGGTCCAATAGCCACTCTATAGTCCTCTTTCTAGCTCGTTGGTTTGTTCCAATTGATAGGTTTGCATTTAAGTATCTCTGTGTATCTACGACTTCAGTGCCTAACGTTAGTTGAGTTGATGCCAATACGGGAGAAAAAATTATATTTATAAGTTGTCAGAGATTGTATGTAGGCGGGAGAAGATAAGGCACATTTGAAGTCAAAGACTTCATGAAAGCAACTGAAAACTCTCCTGCCATCTGTTGAGAATGCTGTAAAACGTTTTTACAAAGATATTGCATACCCGAGAATATGTCGGGCGATCGCAAAATGAACACTGCAGCTGAACGGGAATTTCTTGAGCGGTCACGTTATGGGCAAGAGCGTGCAGCCTGAGAATGTCTCGGACGTGCCACTGAAGAGATTTATGAGTGATTCCGATTTGAAATTCAGAAATTATATAGCATGAAATAGTTGTGCTTTCTACTAATTTTTTGTGGATTGTGTTCAATAAATGTTCTACTGTATTTTCAGGCATAATGATATGATTCGTTCGACTTTTTAGAAACTGTCGATTACTATCGATGGTAGAGCTCATAATATTGGAAAATATCGATGACGATTACTATCGATAGTTTGCTGCCTCTACTATGGAGGCTCATCAGATACCCCAGAAACACAACCCCCCAAAGAGGTCACACAATAGTCATCCTCAGTCCCTCCATATCTTGTCCAACTCATGAAATGAATATTAATAATGACTATCGAAAGGAAAACAAAACACATGCAGACTAACAAAACTACGGCGATAAAATAATTATATGCTATAACTATAATCTACGTATCTAACTGCTCTAAACTTCTACGAAGTAATATTTTCTTGGTTGCCTTAGGCACAATTCTGTTACCAAGTAGCATGTATCATATCCTCCTCATGTATAAATTTCTCTCTTATTTCCCTTGTCCCTAAACAATAGTTTATAAGGTGTACCCATCTCATTTTCGTTACATAGTAAACATTTATTTTCACCTCTATTCTGTCTTTATGCTTTATTTTTGTGTGCCCCCATTAACCACCATATTATGCCCCTCATTTCCTTATTTGTTATATTATCTATATTTATCCTCATTCTCCCAATTACATTATAAAACTCCTCTAGTGATCTCATATTTTTACACTGTGAAGCAATTTGTTGCTTTTCAATATCATTCAATCTTAGAACTATTTTTTTTTACATAATAGCTTCTCTATACAATCCTTTTCCCCGTAGTATCCCAATCCTATCGTATCCAAAATGTTCCGTACCCCATCCACCCAGTATTCTTGGTTCTGGTATTTCATTTGGCTTTGGTAGGCTATCTGTAACACTTTGCCACCTGATCCCAACTTCAGTCTTAGCCAATTATTTTTAACAATACGAGATATGACTCCAGACTCAGATCAATGCGCATCATTCTTACTCCAGAGTTAGATGTACAACTGGGTAGTCCCATAATTATTTTAGCAAATCTACTCGTAATTGCATCAAGTGTATAAAATTACCCTTCAACTCACCAGATCTCTGTTCCGTATAACACCCTAGATTTAAGTCATGCAGGGCCATCCACACAGCGCTCCCCGAACGCTAGCGCTCTGGCCGCGCTCTAAGCCAGTGCTCCGAGCGCTTTGGTGGAAGGTAGTTTCGGTGGTGGAGAGAGGAGCTTGGCTGGCTGAGCCCGCGGTCTTTCTTTTAAAATGCTATAGAGATCTTTTGCCCCTACTTACACCATATGATATGAAACTGCGTGTAATCGGAATTGCGGAAGTGTAGAGTGTTGAATGTGCGGTAAGGAACGTTAAGGACGACACAAACACCCAGTTTCCGTGCCAGGGATATTAATAATTTACGATTAAAAACCCCTGACCTAGCCGGGAATCCAACTCGGTGCTCCGGTGACAGGCGGACGCGTTACCCCCCTACACCGCGGGGCCGGACGAGCGCGCGGTCTAAGTGCCGCGCCGAAGTGAGCAGCTGATCCCATCAGTCGCTAGTCTAGTCCAATGCGCTTTGTTGATAGCGTGTAACTAAATCTATTTGGCAGTTGTCATGACTGAACATCATATATATAAGAGAAGGAGTGGTGAAGCAGCAGCCTTTAACGCTGAGTGGAAAATTTAATTTTTCTATACAGCGTATAAAGGGCATGCCAAATTTTTAATGTGCCACTGAGATTTAATGTGTTAAAAAAACGCAATTAGGAACGGCACTGCAGTGCCAACCACAGGGATGATTATAGTGATTTGACAGACGCCAGTCGCCAATCGAAGTTGGAAGAATTGAAAGAAAATATCAAGCAACACTATTCTGTAAGATTATTGTTTTAATTTTAAAATGCTTGTTTACAAACAGGAATGGAGGGATGACTTAATTATCTGAAGAACACTAAAATCGTGACTTGCCGTTTTTTGTCTTACGGGAAGTAGTATAAGTGGAGAGTTCTGCCGCCACCACAGCCGCAGGCCCACCGCAGAGGGCTCCACCGCCACCACCGCCACCACCGCCACCACCGCCACCACCGCCACCACCGCCACCGGCCATCCGCAGAGGCCTCCACCACCCGCGGGAAATTTGAATTTTGGCGGGAGATTTTAATTTTGGCGCGAGATTTGAATTTGTAAACAAAGCCACGTGCTTTTTGACAGCTGTCATTGACAACAATGCATCGCTAACCTCACTGCTGCCATCCTGACGGGCCTAAACCACAGTACTGCCAACTAAACCTTACTAGCGCGAGATTTGAATTGTTAAACAATGCCACGTGCTATTTGACAGCTATCTTTAAACAACAACGCATCGCTAACCTCAGTGCTGCCATCTTGACGGGCCTAAACCTCAGTGCTGCCAACTAAACCTTACTAGCGCGAGATTTGAATTGGTAAACAAAGCCACGTGCTTTTTTGAGGGCCACGTGCTTTTTGACAGCTATCTTTAAACAACAACGCATCGCTGACCTCAGTGCTGCCATATTGACGGGCCTAAACTGCAGTGCTCCCAACTAAACCTCACTAGCGCGAGATTTGAATTGGTAAACAAAGCCACGTGCTTTTTTGGCAGCTGTGATCCGCCATCTTGCATCACAAACCTCAGTACTGCACTCTTTATCTACCTACCTTTGAAATGTGGTGGCGGTAATTTTTACGTGCTCTTGTTTGGAAACAAACCCACGTGCTTTTTTGATAGCTGACAACAGCCATCTTTAATCAACAGTGCATCGTGCTGCCCTCTTTAGCTACTTACCTTTGAAATGTAGTGGCGGCAATTGGAAGAATTCCACGTGCTTTTTTGACAAGCAGCCATCTTTAGTCAACAGAGCACCGTGCTGCCCTCTTTAGCTACTTACCTTTGAAATGTGGTGGCGGTAATTTCTGCTGTCATCTTAAAGGTACAAAACCTCAACAACAACGCATTGCTAACGCCAGTGCTATCATCTTAACGGCACTAAACCTTATAGGCGCGTGGTGGCGGGCAATTTCCACGTGACAGCTGTCATCCGCCATCTTGCATCGCTAACGTTAGTGTTGCCCTCTTTACGGCACTGCGGGTAATTTATAAAATTCCGTCAGCTGTCATCCACCATCTTGCATCGCTAACCTTAGTGCTGCCCTCTTTACGGCACTACCTTTGAAACGTGGTGGCGGCAATTTGAAAAATTCACATGCTTTTTGACAGCAGCCATCTTTAATCAACAGAGCGCCGTGCTGCCCTCTTTAGCTACTTACCTTTGAAATGTGGTGGCGGCAATTTCCACGTGCTCTTGTTTGGAAACAAACCTATGTGCTTTCTTGACAGGTGTCATCCACCATCTTTAATCAACAGAGCACCGTGCTGCTATCTTTATCCTAGTGTCGGGGAATTCTACATGCAGCTGTAACCATCTTTAATCAACAGAGCATCGTGCTGGTATCTTTAGCTACCTACCTGCTATCTTTAGCTACATACCTTTGAAATGTGGTGGTAGGTAATTCTACAGCGACCATCAACAAAGTGCTAGCTAAATCCACATGCTTGCAACTTTACGCAGGCAATTTGTTAGGCGCTACTTTTTTTTGGTTGGCGGACCCTATCCAACGGATCTGTTTTAGGATTCGAGTTAAAGCATGCAGAAGCAACTACAGCCTTAGGCAAATGTTGCTCAGCACGATTTGCATCTGACATGTTCTTGTGAAAGCAAAACGGAAGTGACTTAGCAAAACTAAATCCCGGTCCTGTTACGTCAGGAAGGGAAACTGGTCGAATCCCGGTCCTTCGGCGTCAGGAAGGGCATCCAGCCGTAAACAATGGTTTATGATGTAAGACAATAGATACTGCGATTTAAAATCCCAGTTCTCGCGTCAAGAAGGCCATCCGGCTGTAAAACAGATTCTTGCGATTTAAAATCTTGCATCAAGAAGGGCAACCGGCTGTAAAACACATTCTTGTGATTTAAAATCCTGCGTCAGGAAGGGCATCCGGCTCTAAAACAGATTTTTGCGACTTAAAATCTTGCGTCAAGAACGGCATCCGGTTGGAAAACAAGACTAGGAGCGGGGAAGCAGCTAGCCGCTCCCTAGTGTAGTTCGGGCGTTATGCCTTGCGAGTAGGTATGTACCAGCACCGGGTTTCGAATAAGCAGACTCTAGAGTTCCCGAGCAAGAAATATATCGGGGATGTGTTTTACTAAATTGTTGTATTAGAGTGAGCTTGAAACCAAACCCACACACAAGCTAAATCAAGTCGGCCAGCACATAGACACTGCTGGAATGTGATGCTTCAGCGAGTTTCGCCTAGTACAAAATTCACTACTCGCTTACAGGCCGTGTCAAAAGTTGCGGCGACAGCCTGCTCTCTCTTGCCGGGCTGGGCTGAGTAGCTTAGAAGCGCTAGCATTATAACATAACAGATTCGATTCTGGCTTAGTCTGGTATACGTCATGTCGGTAGAACTTTTGAGGGACTATGTCTTGCACTTTGGCGTCTCCGAGTTCGATCCTAGCTTAGTCTGGTAGTGCTAGGCCGAACTTCTGAGGGACTTTATCGTCTCTAGGTTTAATCCTAGCTCAGTCTGAAGGTGCTCGGAAGAACTTTTGAAGGACTAAATTTTAGCACCTTGGCGTCTCCAAGTTCGATCCTGCCTCAGTCTAAAGGTGCTTAGTAGAACTTCGGAGGGACAAAATTCTAGCACTCGGCGTCTCCAGGTTCGATCTCAGCTCAGTTTGAAGGTTAGTAGAATTTCTGAGAGACAAAATTCTAGCACCTTGGCGTCTCCAGGTTCGACCCTGGCTCAGTCTAAAGGTGCTTAGTAGAACTTGTGAGGGACAAAACTCTAGCACTTCGGCGTCTCCAAGTTTGATTTTAGCTCAGTTTGAAGGCGCTTAGTAGAATTTCTAAGGGAAAAAGTTCTAGCACCTCGGCGTCTCCAGGCCCGATCTTAGCTTAGTCTGAAGGTGCTTCGTAGAACTTCTGAGAGACAAAATTCTAGCACCTTGGCGTCTCTAGGTTCAATCCTAGCTCAGTATGGTCATGCACGACAGAACTTCTAAGGAACAAAATTCCGGCACTTCGGCGTCTCCGGGTTCGATCCTAGCTCAGTCTGAAGGTGCTCGGTAGAAATTTCAAAGGTAGTGCCGTAAAGAGGGCAGCACTAAGGTTAGCGATGCAAGATGGTGGATGACAGCTAACAGAATTTTTTTTTTTTGCTAGGGGCTTTACGTCGCGCCGACACAGATAGGTCTTATGGCGACGATGGGAAAGGCCTAGGAGTTGGAAGGAAGCGGCCGTGGCCTTAATTAAGGTACAGCCCCAGCATTTGCCTGGTGTGAAAATGGGAAACCACGGAAAACCATCTTCAGGGCTGCCGATAGTGGGATTCGAACCTACTATCTCCCGGATGCAAGCTCACAGCCGCGCGCCTCTACGCGCACGGCTAACTCGCCCGGTTACCAGAATTTTTTTTTAAAATTACCCGCAATGCCGTAAAGAGGGCAGCACTAACGTTAGCGATGCAAGATGGCGGATAACAGCTGTCACGTGGAAATTGCCCGCCACCACGCTCCTATACGGTTTAGTGCCGTTAAGATGGTAGCACTGAGGTTAGCGATGCGTTGTTGTTTAAAGATAGCTGTAGTTGAGGTTTTGTACCGTTAAGATGGCAGCAGGAATTACCGCCACCACATTTCAAAGGTAAGTAGCCAAAGAGGGCAGCACGATGCTCTGTTGTCAAAAAAGCACGTGGAATTTTTCAAATTGCCGCCACTACATTTCAAAGGTAAGTAGCTAAAGAGGGCAGCACGATGCTCTGTTGATTAAAGATGACTGTTGTCAGCTGTCAAAAAAGCACGTGGGTTTGTTTCCAAACAAGAGCACGTAGAAATTACCGCCACCACATTTCAAAGGTAGGTAGATAAAGAGTGCAGCACTGAGGTTTGTGATGCAAGATGGCGGATGACCGCTGTCAAAAAAGCACGTGGCTTTGTTTACCAATTCAAATCTCGCGTTAGTGAGGTTTAGTTGGCAGCACTGAGGTTTAGGCTCTACACGATGGCAGCACTGAGGTTAGCGATGCGTTGTTGTTTAAGAATGGTTGTCAAAAACACGTGGCTATCAGAAAAGCACGTGGCTTTGTTTACCAATTCAAATCTCGCGCTAGTAAGGTTTAGTTGGCAGCACTGAGGTTTAGGCCCGTCAAGATGGCAGCAGTGAGGTTAGCGATGCGTTGTCGTCGATGACAGCTGTCAAAAAGCACGTGGCTTTGTTTACAAATTCTAATCTCCCGCCAAAATTCAAATTTCCCGCGGGTGGTGAAGGCCTCTGCGGATGGCCTGGCGGTGGTGGCGGTGGGGCCCTCTGCGGTGGGCCTGCGGCGGTGGTGGCGGCAGAACTCTCCACTTAGACTACTACAGGAGACTGAGGAGAGTTCGTTCGGCGGGCCAATTTTACGGGCAAGCTACAAATGTTCGATGCGAATTGCCGAAGCTGGGAAACCCTTCGCGGAAGGGAATTTATTGGACGCGGCGGCATGTATTTGTCCTGCGGAGCTAGTTGATATATTTGACACAATTTCTCTTTCTCCTCAAGCTGCATCTCGCAGAATAGACGATATGGCCGTTGTTATGGAACAGCAGTTAATGGACAAGGCAGCAAATTTTGTATCATTTTCCATCACCCTCGACTAATCAACCGACACTGCGGACCAGCTCAGTCCGTTATTTTCATTCGAGGGGTGGATGACGATCTCGGGTCACCGAGGATTCCTTAGAGTTGGTAGCTCTCAAAGACACCACTACCGGTTTTGATATTTTCCAAGCTGTGGAGGGTGTTTTTGAGTCGATGGGATTAAAATGGGAGCGGTTGACTAGTGTTACCGACGGGTGGAGATTCAGCCGCCTCCTCCTCCTCAGTCCCTCCGCAGAGGCCCCCTCCTCCCGCGGGAAATTTGAATTTTGGCGCGAGATTTGAATTTGTAAACAAAGCCACGTGCTTTTTGACAGCTGTCATCCGCCATCTTTAAACAACAACGCATCGCTAACCTCAGTGCTGCCATCTTGACTGGCCTAAATCTCAGTGCTGCCATCTTTACGGCACTAAACCTGACTAGCGCGAGATTTGAATGTGTAAACAAAGCCACATGTTTTTTGACAGCTGCTATCCGCCATCTTGCATCGCTATCCTCAGTGTTGCCATCTTAACGGCACAAAACCTCAACAACAATGCATCGCTAACCTCAGTTCTACCATCTTAACGGCACTAACCCTTACAACCACATGGTGGCGGGCAATTTCCACGCGCTTTTTTGACAGCTGTCATCCGCCATCTTGTATCGCTAACCTTAGTGCTGCACTCTTTACGGCACTGCGGGCAATTTGAAAGATTCCACGTGCTTTTTTAACAGCAGCCATCTTTAATCAACAGAGCATCGTGCTGCCATCTTTAGCTACTTACCTTTGAAATGCTTGGTCCTCACTTCAGCTCTAGTGTACTGGATTTGTTTACCAGTCTGAGTGAAATATCCGTATCTGTGACGAAGGCAGGGTTGCTGTGATTTAAAACAATGCACTTACCATCTAATTAGCAGTAATTCAACCGGCGAGGTGAATGGACGTAATGTGCTGATAGAGAACTAAGTGTGTGTGTGTGTATGCATGTATGTATGTATGTATGTATGTATGTATGTATGTATGTATGAACTACATTAATATGGGCGTATCTACCGAGCAATACCAGTGTGTTATAGGGAGGTGGCATTGCAGGATCCGAAACAAATACAGTATATCCAAAATGCCAACAGTCCCTTTGCTATAGCGCAAGTGGTACCTGGCATCAGTGATGGTTATGGTTCTTCTTGTTATTGATGGCGTTTGAAATGAACCCTGGCCCTGAACTATCTTGGGAGGACATCGAAATGCTAAAGGAGGTAATGAAGGAGTATGTGCCGAGTCAAATCATGGAAATATTACTAGATCAGAGTAAGGAGTTAAAGGATATGAAAAGTTATCAACAATCGGAGTTGAGCGACATAAAGTGAGCTTGACTAAAATAAGTCCGACCAGAGAATAAGAATCTGGTGATGGACTTAGAAGAAAGGGTTAAGATACTGGATCACTCACAAGTAAGGGAGGATATGAAGAGAAACGAATGGACTGGAAGACTCCAGTACGGAGAATTTTAATGAGATGATGAACAAAGTAATCTCGCTGATTAGGGAAAAATAAAAGTAGACTGTAGTGAGAGCGATATTGACAAGGCTTTTAGAATAAGAACGAACACGGGAAGGAGACCTCTAAAAGTATGTATGGTATCGAGTCTAAAGGCGCGAAGAGTTTTGGAAAATGTGAGGAACTTGAAATGAACTAAAATATGGATCAAGCAAAAACCGGACTCGGAAGAGATGGAAGACATGAGAACGCAACGCATTCACTTAGGCAGATTCAGAATTCAAAGCTTTCATTCGTGGTAATAAACTAATGGTAGTAGGTCTTTCGTGGAGCAGATCTTGGTTCTCAAAACAGCTAAAGGCCATCGGAGAGCGTTCTGATGTATCAGCAGTGAATGAGGTGGTCAGCTCCAGGGCAACCAGACCATCGGGTGATGATCGAGCATAAACAACTAAGCAACCAGGAAGTATCAAATTTGACATGCGTGGAGCATCAACCTTGCTACATCAGCAGTGCAGAGCAAAGCGAAGAAGCGGTTTCCCGAATGCACGACAGCACAGCAAGGAGAGAAGGATACAAACGCAATGAACCATTCAATTTCAAAGAAATTTGGGGTAGAAAAGGGATGAGGAGTGCACGTAAAGTTAAGGATACAGAGGACGACATAACTCTGCAACTAGAAAAACACGAGCCAGAGCCGTGAATATTGTGGATATTCGAACAAGTAATAACGAGTATGGAACATAGGCTGTGTAAATACAGCGGATGTGTTGAAGAAGCTGGGAAATGATGAGGGAATTAATGTCTGACAATGAGATTACAGGAATGATAGAAACGTGGCTCCCAGTAGGATGTTACAACATCTGGAATGAAAGAAAACAGAAGAGAATACTTTAAGGTTGTTTTTGTGAGGGATATCTGTGTTTGTAAGGAAGCACTATGGAAAGGGATAGAACTATTGGAATTGGCTCTCGATGAAGTAGTCTGGGTCAGGATAGTTAAGAAGGAAGGGAGAGAGAGAATTACTATAGGATTTTTCCACAACCATCCCGAGGGATTACTCTGTTCAAAGAAAAATTATTTGATGACCTAATTGGGAAAATAAATCAGATAACATTAAAGAATGAAGAAGTAGGGATAATTATAATGGGAGATTTTAATGCAAAGGTGGGTGATAAAAATTCAGTGTACGATAGAGAAACAAACGAGGTGTTAACGAAGGGAAGGAAAAGCGAAAACAAAGAATGTGATAAGAATGGAGAGAAGCTGTTGGAAATGTGTGCAATAGAGGAAGTATACTAAATGATTGGTGGGTGTCCGGCGGATGCAACAGGAAATTCATCTTATATTGAAAAAGGAGGAAAGACTATAGATCTAGCTATAGCTTCTAAAGAGGCACTGAACTATATTAAATACATAAAGGTAAAAAACTGGGCAGTACATCAACATTTTCCAGTTGTTATTAAGTTGCACAGAATTTGATGAAAACGAAAGGAAAAACAAGATAAACATAGAAACGAATTTAAGTATAATTTCAGGGAGAAAACGCTCGAAATTTTGAAGACAGGTGTTGAAAATATGATAAAGCATAATAATATTGATGAAACAATAACAACGTTGTAAAGACCAATAGTAGCTGGTAGCAAAATGGTTGTGGAAAAGAGAGGGGATTTTTTAAAAACAAATTGGTATTACGATTAATGTAAAACGAACGGAAAACTGAAGTGACAAGGTACAGAAATGAGGGATCACAGGTATCGGTGGTAGAATTGTGCAGAAACGGAGGAAGTATAACGACGAACTAAGTGAAATTAAAAATAATTAGTATGCCAAATAAGTGCAGTTGTTGAATAGATACAAACAAAATGAAACTAGGAAAGCATGGAAGAGAATAAACTAAATTTCTAAAGATAATAACAATAATAACTAAGTAATCATACGCAATTATGAATGAATAAAGTATTTCAAAGGTTTATTCAGGTTAAATAGAAAGCTAAAAATAATGAGATTGGTAGGCCTATACATAGACATACCGGAGACCACTCTGCCCTTATTACGACGTATGTACAGTGATATAGTTAAATATAATAATATCACCACCGCTCTGACTACACTTATATATAACGTATTTTTTATATATAGCGTATTTTCACTTAGCACAATTACAATAACGTTTAAATTATATATATATAATTTACAATCTATCTGCGAAGCAGTGTCATAATGTTACGCCTGATCTACGATAGCTCCCTATATCAACAACTGAGTGTCAACACATCACTATATTAAACCATCATGGATGTGCAGTAACGGTATCAATAACACAGAATACATAACAACTCACTCTTCTTCAACAACACTGACAATCCGCTACCACCGCAGTATCAAAACAGCTGAATACGATAACATCACAAACTGACTTGCACCTCTGTACAATTCCCTTACAGTATATATACTGGCTAGGATTCCAGATAATCCTGCTTTTGTCGATATCTCTTCATTTTTAGCTCATAACAACAGTTTAGGGAAACAAATTTTACGACAAAAACACCAGCTTCGTCACACACATCTTTTATTGCGAACAGTTGCCGACAACTACAAATCACACACAGCTAGCAGTTCAAAGAATTAAAAGCATGGTAGACAAATCGGCTCAATTTCTTCAAGGAATAATACACCTGAGTTACCACCACATAACCTTAATGTAGATATCTTATTTATGAGAAAATCACAGCATTCCAACAGCTTTCTTACGACATAGTATTACTATAAGATGCCCGGAAGATTCTTTAATACCATCGGAAATTCCTTCATAAGTTCCTGTTCTAGAATTTTCTTGAAACAACTTTGCCACTGTGACATGTAACTGAACAAGGGCGCCCATACCCGGGAGCAAGGTGGGGCCGCGACTCCCCTCTAACTTTCAGGAAAAGGCAAAAATCTAGTGCAGTCACGTGTTTTCCTTTCAAGAAAATGATTTAAACGTCAATATTACGTAAAAGCGGTAGTACCGCCCCCCACCAACAGGCAGGGGATACCGTGGGTTATTCTAACGCAAAATACAAATCGCCATTTATCTTTCAAAATATGAAAATTACAACGTACCCCCAGGTCTGGGCCCCCCTCTAGAAACTGTCATATGGGTGCCCATGTAACTGAATAATATCTACAAACATCTAGAATATTATACAACCTGTACTTAGTACATGACGATTCCAGAGCTCACATTAACACACACATACCTGGCGGTTTTCCTTAGCAACATGGAAACGCAGACGGTTATTTATAAGTGAAAAACTTGCTGTAACCTTAATCCAACTTCCCTTGACTAAGATACATATAACCAGAAGTTTCTAGAATGACTAAACAGATCACGGGTAATGGAAAATATAGCCTAACTTATAATACACGTGCTATATGCACATGATTAAACCTAAATAGGCCTACATAACCTAGCCTATTACACATGAAAACTTGTTTTCCTTTATACATATAACATAACCTGCGTCAGTTATTCCCCTATAACTTACAACATTTTTTCATTTCATTTCGATACTTACTAGGACGCAAATTATATCTTGGATCGGTACTTTCGCCCTTCGTGGCTCCAAAGTCCATTTCTCTCTTCGGTTCGGTGAGCTCGGTTTCCTCCTCGTCATGACCAAACTGCTCAGTGTCTAGGGTCGTAGGTACCACACTGTCATCTGCCTCCAGTCCAGCTGGAACTGATTCCCTCGCTGCACCTGACTCTCCCTAAAATCGTAGGGGTTGTTCACCGCTCGTAACTGTGCTACGTGGACCTTGATTGGACAGGTGGTCCTCACTGCCGCTTCCTCGCTCATTGTCTGTGGTTCACGCGTGCTATACAATTTAGAAAGAGTCGAACCCGAGCAACATACCGAGCATAATTTGCAATACGGAAGTGAAAGCTGTGTGGACTCAAGATATCTTATTCATAGGTCAGAAGTAACAGACATGAAAGTAGAGAGAATGACCGCTGGTACAAACAGGTGGGAACAATCGCAGGGGGTACTCGAAATGACGAGATAAATGCTAAGTTAGGAATGAATTCAATTGATGAAACTGTACGCATAGACCGGTTTCGGTGGTGGAATCATGTGATGTGAATGGAGGAGGATAGGTTATCTGGATTCCGGCATGGAGGGTAAGAAAGGTAGAGGGAGACCAAGATGATGACGGTTAGACTCAGTTTCTTATGACTTAAAGATAAGTGGCATGGAACAAAACGAGGCCACATAGCTAGCTATAAATAGAGGATTGTGGAGGGGTTTAGTAAATTCACAAAAGGTTGCACACTGAACGCTGAAGCCATAGCAGTCCATAACGAAGATTTATTGAATCCTTTCTGGCCTGGGATTCAATGCCACCTCTTTAGCTAAAGCCAAGTGGATCCTTGACAAAACATGTCGCAAAGCCCAATGCCTGTGCGGAATTCGAACGCACACTTCTCCGCCCCACGATCTTGATTACCGGCTTTCCTGGGGGTGTGGCACATTCGGGTCTAGAAAACTTATATCTAGCTTACATGCTGAAAGAGGCGGGGGAATATTCGGGATGCTCTAATTTCCGACAAATGAAGTCCTTCAAAATATGCAAATTAACTTTTAATGACCTTGGTGATAAATAAAATGAGGAAACAGTTATCAAATTAAATTTTACGTATATTTCGCATCGGTCAGTAGGACCATCATACGGAGTACATGACCCCCGGCACGAAATTGACATCGCTAGATCATTTCGAGCTATTTTCAGACGAGTACGTTCCCATTGGTAAACTAGAAAACTATCGTAACTATCAAGGCGTTAGCGAACCCAAAATCTTACTCTCCCATCGACACTAAGAACAAAGATATACATAAACAAAAATAATAATTGAAGCTTTTTGAGTGGTTAATACCTACCTTCGCGGGCAAGTAAGTAAGTATCTGCAATAATTTTTATAATTTCTTACAAAAAGTTACACAATTTTTATTGATATAATTTTTCAACAAAGTCACCCTCCTTTTCAATGCACATGTCCCACCTTTTCAAAAGCTTTCTGATACCCTCTGTAAAAAGGTTTTTGGTTGGGCAGCAGGCCATGCATGCGCCGCTTCCTTCACCTTTTTATCGGAGTTGAATCGACGACACCTTAGAGCATTTCTAAGTGGACCAAACAGATGGTAATTCGAAGGACGAGATCAGGACTGTACGTAGGATGCTCCAACACGTCGAAACGCAGCACCTGAAGAGTTTGAGCGGCGTGAGCGGAGGTATGTGGACGCACATTGTCATGCAACAGAAGAGCTCCTTTCGATAATCGACCTCTTCGTTTGTTGCGAATTGCAGGTTTCAGCTTGTTTACCAGCATATCACTGTAGTGTTCGCTGTTTACTCTTTCCCCCTTTTCCTAGTAATGTTCCAGGATTGGCCCTTGAGAGTCCCAAAACTCTGTGAGCATCACTTTTCCTGCAGAAGGTTGACTCTTGCATTTCCTTTTGACTGAGGATCCAGGATGCTTCCTTTCCATGCTCTGACGTTTGCTCTCTGGTTCGAAGTGTTGGACCCATGTTTCATCTCCAGTAATGATCGGTTTCAGGAACGTTTCACCTTCGTTAGCTTGACGGTCCAGTAGGTGTTGACAGATTCTCACACGATTGCGCTTCTGCTCTTCATTGAGTTGTTTTGAAACTCATCTCGAACCGACTTTGTGAAAGTTAAGTCTGTTATGCATGATTTCACATACAGAACCATGGCTAACGTGCATATGGTTTGCCACGTCATCAATAGTCACTCGTCTGTTATTCAGGATCACATCACGCACTTGTTCAATATTGGCATCAGTTACGGCTGCATATGGACGCCCGGATCTTTCCCCATCCTTCACGCTTGTGCGACTCCTTTTGACATGTTCGATCCACTGGTAAACACTTAGCTGTGGCAAGACATTGTCCCCATACTGAAAGTCTTCTATTAATTTCCGCTCCTGGTACACACTCAGACCACAAAAACGGATTACGGAACGCCATTCTTCCTTGGTGCAAACAGAGAGTGGTGCGGCCATCTTTATGTCGCAACAGAGCAAGTTGTACTGATCCGATAAACGCTGAAACCTACCCCAGACTTAGACAACGGTGCCATCTAGCGGCTGGTGAGCACACAACGCCATAGAGTTAACCTAAAGAAATTTAGAGCAAAATTGCAGGTACTTATTGACTTAACTATTGTTAGTACCGTAGGAAGAAAATAAAAGAACATAATACACTTCAATCAATTGTGCAAAGTCCTTGGGTCACGGAACAACGAATCCAGGATCTTTACACAATTGTGAGACCAAAACTCGCTCACAAAACCAACATATCATATCACAAGAACAATGTACAACACACTAGAACCAAAACAAAATCAAAGCACTGGCTGGATGTACGTCTCTGGCCGAGTAAACCAACCTCCACATTGGTTTGGCGGGGATTCGAATCATTGAACTTCTACCATAATGGCGGTTCGCTGAAAAGGAAAACCCTACATACTTCATTTCGAGAGGAAAAGGGGTTCCTGCCACATACAGCACATTAATTATGACACAAATATCCTGGTTTTTAGACATTAAGGGAGGCTGGCACTGAGTTTTTGGTGAACAAAGTAAAAATGATCGATTTTTCAATTTGTGCATATTATTGTACACCGGACTCCTTCGGATCATTTGGCGGTGGTATTTTTCGGGTTCCGCCATTTTAAAGTACTAGCGTGACATTTAAATGTCCGTTTGAGTCCCCATCCACTAGCTTTTACTTACAAAAATGTTTCTTTCCTTTTCATATATACATTTTCAGGTATTTAAAATGTTCCAGCTGAACCAATTTGGTTTCAAATTCCAAGAGAATTTCACGGGTTGTTAACACCTGTATTGTCTTGATATTAACAGAAGGAACTTTTTATAATGTTGATACTTTAAAAGATAGTAGCCTTCAAAGTGGTATTTTTTAGCATAATTTGAGAAAAACATAAACACACAAAACACATATTTTCCCCACATTCATGGACCACATATGCAGACTTTCTCTCTGTTAAAATTCTTTTCATACCTTGAAGTGCCTGTACACCAGTTTTGAATGTGATATTTGATGTAACAGTTCAGCTGGAGCATTTTTAATGCTTATCGATTTTTTAAAAATTTTAAATTGTAAGTGTTAATTTCTCAGAAAGTTCTATTGGTATTTTCCTGAAAATTGGTATATGGCCTTATTCCACGATTAGGAGACCAAAAAACAAAATTTCATTAAATTTTATCAATAATTACTATTTTTTATAAATTCAGTCCTAACTTCCCTTAAAATATTAAGATTCCTCTTGACAATAACTTCGAGTGACACGTTTTAGCTCCCCTCGTCTGTATTTTCCTTAGAGGACCAATCATTAGATACTGACAGCCATGGCTTAAACATAAACAAACGGGCCCGCCTCTTCAGGGCCTTGGCCTGTTTCCTTGACCCTAGAGACCCCTTTGAAAACAACTCTGAATGAAGTCCTTATACAATACTTTTAACATTTCTTTATACTGAGAACTTTATTTCTTAAATCCCACCTCACACAAATGTCACTGCCAATCCTACTGGCAGGATATACATCATGCCCTCTCATGATTACGGCTCTAATAGGAATATTATCTCGTCGTCCAATCCACGCTGACGAAATCTCGTAATATATAGTCCTGGTTTCAAAATCCATGCACACATAAGGAAACCAAATCTTTTAAACTTTGAAACCTATCATTATTTTTAGAAAAAGACTACTCTAAATGCAGGGGACAAAAAGAAATGAAAATAAGATGTGCTTCCGTTTGGAGGGCGCTTGTCTAAATGGTTCGAATCGCGGCGGCGTCATAGTACACCACACAGCATATCTCCATCCAAATAACCTATGCTAGGAATCTTTTACCAATTACATTACAAATTGAGCGCTACAGGTTTTCTAAAGCATACATAAATACAACTCTATTATATGCAGTCTACGCTATTTTCCCAAATTCACTGTTCTTTAAACTCAGTTACTCTCAAAAATCTAGATGCTCCTAATCTTGAACTTCCCATCCAGTACATTCTTGAATATTGAACTACAAGATGAATATCATGTGATAATTAGAATATGTTACTTAAATCCCAACTTATGATTTCTATATAACTGAACTAAATTAACACAAATTGATTCCTACACTAGCTCCCCTTGATAGGGTAAATATTACATCCTATTCTAATAATTATTTATTTACAAGTTACGAATTCATAACTTGCCTACTTAGACTGGGATAATGTACTCGTCTGATTATTGCATTGTGATTTCCATCCAAGCCTCGGGAAGACCCATGCTGAGAAATCTTGTAAATCCACTACGACGGCAATTGTCCTGGTTAGGTTGCCGTCTGCTGCTCCTTGGTTCAAGCCTGGTTCTCCATTAATGAAAGCTGTTGCATCAACACAGAATGTTAGCCACACGTTCCAGTAGTTTCACACCACCACTACCATACAGAGATATAAAGATTCTCATCCCAGTCTGAATGTACGCACAGTTATATGTTCTGGCGTGGTTTTAACTGTTTGAAGAACTGCGGTACGTATTTACTTGACTTTCAATAGTTTGCTAACCCCCACTGCAACCCTTTCCTTTCTGTGGTCGGCACTATTTCCACCCCTCGTGGCACTCAAACTTACAACAACAACAACAACAACAACATCAACAACAACAACAACAACAACAATAATAATAATAATAATAATAATAATAATAATAATAATAATAATAATAACACTAGTGGTTTGTTAAGTAGGCCTAGGTAGTTTACTACCCCCTGTTTTGGAGATAAAAAAATTGCCGATCAGTTCTTAAATCTCTTTAATAGTACACGTAGCTTCCTTATTAACTTTTACACTGTTTTTAATGCACTTATATCTATGTCATTAAATTTACTTTTACTTCCACTGCTGTGTTAAGCATGTGGCTACCTACCTTTAACTGTGAACATTTGATAGAGCATAAATCATGTTCAGGGTAAACTATGCTGTGTACTGTAGGTTCGCTGCGTGTATGCATTTCAGTAGTATATTAAATTCAAATGAGAAATTTGCTTTTATTTCTTTAGAACATGTTTTGCAGAGCTCAGCTTACCCTGTCTGCTGGCTGGCTCTCAGAAAGATCTCGTCAGTTTTGACAGGGGTGAAGCGAGGTTCTCATTTTCCTCCTGTAAACCCATCTCTCGATTAACAGTACGCACGTGGACAGGACTACCCCTAGGGAGATCCACGCAATGATTGGAGCAATACGTCGTGTATCAATCGTTACAGGTGGCACAGGTGTCGACGGTGGGGTTGAGTACCATTTCCTGTGGAGATGGTCCAATAGGCCGGACTCTCGCATTTTCCTCAGGCTGAAATAAAATAATATTCGTATTGCATAATTTGCAGGTACATTATTTACTGCTTAGTAATACTTGTTTTAAAAGGGTTCATGTTCATTGATAAATTGGATTGGAACACTTACTGATGACTGCTATACACCATCAAATATTTTATTCAGTTCAATAGGTACTGTACCGGTTACGACCAGTACATGAGTTTTTTTTGAGTATAAATGATATTTAATTATCACGCGTGATGTTCTGAGCACGCCTGGTTTGTTTACCGTCAGCGGGGCAAGCAAGCGAGTGAAGGACAGCTGTGAGCTGTGACGTAGCCACAGGGGCTAGCTAGACCGCCCGCACGTCACACCACTGTTCCCAGCCTGGACTCGTTTATTCTAGATTCCACGTCACATCTTCCAGATTGTTCGACGGGGAAAATTTTGTAACTCCCGTAATAATTATGCTAGCGGCTTGAGCAATATGTCATCTTGTTTGGGATCACCTGAACGTCGCAATGCTCAAGTTTCAAGTAAATCCATCGAGGGATTCAGGAGATATTCAGTCAAGCCGTATTGTGACGTAGACGTCCCGGATCGAATAAAAGGAGGGCCCACTGTAGCCTGTTCACTCAGTTACAGCTGAGTAGTCAGCGTGGACACTCTCGCTGCTACTATTGTCGTGTAGTGATAGTCCCGACGAGGAACTCTGTAATTTTCTAAGTATTCATAAAGTGAACTTGTATTTTCTTCGAGTGTGGGAGAACGAATTCTTCCAAGTATTCTCAAGTGGACTTGCAATATTTCGAGTGTTAAAGAACATTTTCTAAGTCTTCATAATTGAACTTACAATATTTACGGGTGTTCGAGACTGGAATTTTTCCAATTATTCATGAAATGGACTTGTATTATTTACGTGTGTTAAACTCATAATTGGACTTGTATTATTTACGTATGTTAAAGAACGAATTCTTCATAAATTGAACCTGCAATACTTGCGAGTGTTAAGAGACTCATTCCTCTAATAAACAGTGATTTACAAACTTTGCTAGTGATGATCACTGAATGTGCTCAAAGTTCCGGTAAGCATAAATTTGTGATTTTGCCGGTACTGGTTCAAAGACTTATAAACTTTGCCGGTGATGAACTCTAACTTCATTCAACGTCTTTAAAACATAAATTTAGGATTTCACCTGTGTTTATTCAAAGACTTGGATACCTTGCCAGTGATAGACTGTAAATTTATTCATGCGGATGGACTTGTGTTTTTCGTACATGTTCACTCAAAGACTTGTACATTCACCAGTGTTGATTCAAAACTTTATAAATTTCGTCAGTGATGAACTTTTAATCTATTCAGATTTTCATGTGGATGGACTTATGTTTTTCGTCCGTGTTCATTCAAAGACTTGTACCTTCGCCAGTGGTGAACTTTAAATTTGGTCATAGTTTCATGAGAAGGGACTTGTGTTTTCTTGCCAGTATTTATTCAGAGACGAAGGCTTTTGCTAGTGGTGAACTCTGAAATTGTTTTCCTCGTATACAGAGACATATCATTTTTACGAGTGTTAAATTTTGAAAGTCTTGATGAATAATAACCAGTGACTTCGCTAATAGGTTAATCACCCAAGGTTTTTATGAACTCAGATTTATCAGTACTGCGAGTGACCTTGGAGGCATCAACCCTCTCAGTCATATTGGACTGAGGTAGCAAATGATTATTTGCAACATCACCAGGATCATCGGGGTTCAACCTGGGCCTCGAAAGTTCGAGGCATCTCTACCTTCTACCAACCCAGACAGTCCAGCTGCTTCTATACGGAGTCCCTGGAATCTTCTGGAACGTGTTCCAACCTGCTCGGCTTGGTGAACTGGAGAATCCGAGCCATATTATAGGACTATGTGGAAGACAACTTATATCTACCTGGAGGTGATGTGCAATTTCATGTCTTATATGAATAAACTCATGTTCAGTCAGAGTCAAAGTTTTCTTGTAGATAGGACCCGAGCCCTAGCTACTAGTCACCCAGTTTTTGCCCTGAGAACTATATACTTGCTTACTTTAAAATATAATCTGAGAGTCGGGCTCTTTTACCGGTACAGTACTTCACAACAAAAGTTGTCAAATAGTGTCAAAGATTGTTCAATAGTGTTGAAGGTTGAAGATAAAGATTTGGCAAGGTTTGATAACATTTTGTTTCAACATGGAGGAAAGGCCAAGAGCAGTTGTGGTTCTTGGACTAGCAGTGGGATACATTCTTAAAAAGAAGAGAAACGAGTAATAAACCATCATTTACATGTGGAAAATATTAATGCGATTATCTTCAACATCGTTTTTACAATGTATTTACTGCCATAACATAATTTGCAGAGGTTATGTCATATTGCAATTACTCCTATTAATTAAATAAAAATGATAACAATGCAACGGAAATGTATATCTTATAACATGAAAACATGTTAGGAATATAAGTAACTCCATAATAATAATAATAATAATAATAATAATAATAATAATAATAATAATAATAATAATAATAATAATATGCGGAGATAAGTCATAAGTCGGTCATTGCTTACAGCATTTACTTACAGGTTACCGTACGGTTATAAACATAAAAGCTGTCCACTTCAATGAGAGATTTATCTCCTCGTACGCTGCCGTTTTATTCATTTTATTTTGGTACTCTATGGAATCCACTGAATATGAGCAGTGATATGCCTCATACTTAGCAATTAATGCACACACAGGAAAAAGCTGACACGTCGTGTCCACATGTTTTTTGAAATTATAAGGAAGTAGAAATTAATAAAATGTTACTTGAAATAAGTGTCAGAGGAGAGATGTATTAGTTGCGATGTCCAGGAACCCACCATCCCACTCCCAGAAGTACATTTACTTTGATAACATAATAAAGGGCATTACAGGTCATTTTCCATTGCTGCAGTATATTATTATTAACAAATACATCGCAGTTGGGAAATATCCCGGAGGCAATGATCACTTACAGTATTGTGATAATAAAGTAAAGTTAAAAAAAATACCCAACAACAAACAACAACAAGAACAACAAGAGTACAAAGGGCAATTCCATGGAAAGAAGATATTACAAGAAATATTAACAGTTTAACATTCAAAATCCAGCATCATCATATACAAATACACACACAATTTAAGGATTTCCAGTGCTTAGCACTATGCTTACAATACGATAGGTTGAGCTTACTACTTGCTTAACTTTACAATACAGTCATATACAAATTCCCACGTAGGTATCTTAAGTATTTCAAAATGTTACACTATGACTTACGGTAGACTGAGCGGTCCAGCTATTATTATCTTGGCATTGTAAATACAGGACGTTCATTATGCACATTTACATATCCTAAATAATTCAGATGCCTTAATACTACAATTTACAGTGGGTTGAGCATTGCATTAAAATATGACACCATCACACAGAAATTTACACACTATTTACAGAATGCTGGAGTCTATTCTTGAAGCATCTTATATTTTTGGGAAAATGCTCTAAGATAGCTGCAGGTAACACATTCCAGTCATCAGTTCCCCGATTTACAAACGAACGGGCAGTAGCTTCTTGCATTTCTATTCGCTGACGTAAAGTGGCATGTGCCATCATTGTAATCAATCATGATAATGAAATTCTGTTACCAACGCTGGTACAATAAAAGCACATGTGAAGGAAACAATATAGAATACAGAAGAGCAATAATGCTATAAACAACTTACCTTAATGTGGGTACAGCGTAGCCGCCACCTTAAGGAACTCATGCACCCGAGCGTTTAAGGGGAAGGAGCCCTTGAACAGGAATTTGGAAAATACCCGAGGAAAAATTGTTTCGTCCTACCCTAACCTATCCAGACCAATGGTCTTGTCCCAGGGCCTACCCTAACCAGTCTAGACCAATGGCCTTGTCTAGGACCCATCCTAACCAGTCCAGACCAACGGCGTTTCCGCAGGAAACTAGAAAGTTAAGGACGCTTCGTGGTGCTAAGGGAACAGGGAACTGGAAATCAAGTAGGGATGGCATAAAAATGTTAGTACTCAACTGTAGAAGCATTGTAAACAAAGGAGTCGAATTAAGTAATTTAATAGATATATACATATTGTAATAGGAGTTGAATCATGGCTGAGAAATGATATAATGGATGCAAAAATATTCTCACGGAACTGGAGTGTGTATCGTAGAGATAGGATAGGAATGGTAGGAGGTGGAGTATTCATTCTGGCGAAAGAAGAATTTGTAAGCTACGAAAATGTTAAGGATGCAAAGCATGAAATTCTGTGTGTAAGGCTCATGTCTAAAGATAATAGGCAACTTGATGTCTTTGGAGTGTACAGACCGAGAAAGGGTGGCACTGACGCTGATTCAGAATATTTGATAAGATAATCAGCTATGTGGGAAACGATAAGGAAAGGAACGTGATTGTAGCGGGTGATCTCAATTTACCAAATGTCAATTGGGAAGGTAATGTGAACGACAGGAAGCATGAATAAGAAATGGCAGATAAGTTAATATGGGAAGGGTACCTGATTCAGAAAGTGATGGAACCAACTAGAGGGGATGTGGTGCTGATAAAACCAGATGAGCTCTATAGAGAAACCGAAGTAATATATGGTATTAGTGATCACGAAGCTGTTTTTGTCGTAGTTAAAAATGAATGTGAAAGAAAAGAAGGTATTAAAATTAGGACTATTAGGCAGTACCATATGGCTGATAAAACAGGCATGAGGGAGTTTAAAAAAAGTAACTGATCGCTGGAAAATGGTAAATAAAAATGTAAACAGACTCTGGGATGGGTTTAAAGCAATTGTTGAGGAATGTGAAAAGCGGTTTGTACCTTTAAAGGTGGTAAGGAATGGTAAAGATCCACTATATTATAACAGAGAAGTAAAGAGACTAAGAAGGAGGTGCAGGTTGGTACGAAATAGAGTTAGAAATGGTTATGGAAGTAACGAGAAATTGAAGGAACTTACTAGGAAATTGAATCTAGCAAAGAAGTCAGCTAAGGATAACATGATGGCAAGCATAATTAGTGGCAATGCAAATTTTAGTGAAAATGGAGGGGTATGTGAAAAAAATGAAAACCTACAACCTGTTTTCCAGTCATTGACCGGGTCAGGAATGTAATGAAAGAAGCATATATAGGCTGTTAGTACGATGGGGTCGCCACTCCCAAAGTGATATATTAATGACTGATAGATGCTATGAAATGAGAATGGAGAGTGTTGCTGGAATGAAAGATGACAGGGAAAACCGGAGTACCCGGAGAAAAACCTCTCTCGCCTCCGCTTTGTCCAGCACAAATCTCACATGGAGTGACCGGGATTTGAACCACGGTATCCAGCGGCGAGAGGGCTACGCACTGACTTCTGAGCCACGGAGGCTCTGGAATGGTATGTATGTATGTATGTATGTATGTATGTATGTATGTATGTATGTATATATGTATGTATGTATGTATGTATGTATGTATGTATGTATGTATGTATGTATAGGTACTTTAAGGCAGAAACAGGTTCAAAGAAGTATATTCCAGGAATCATTAATGAACCAGGGGAGTGTGTATGCCAGGATCTTCAAAAGGCAGAAGTATTCAGTCATCAGTATGTAAAGATTGTTGGTTACAATGATAATGTCCAGATAGGGGAGGTGATTAATACTAAAGAAGTATTAAAATTTATCTATGCTAACAATGACATTTACAGTAAGATCCAAAAGTTGAAAACTAGAAAAGCAGCTGGAATTGATAAGATTTCTGGGGATATACTAAAGGCAATGGGTTGGGATATAGTACCATATCTGAAATACTTATTTGATTATTGTTTGGTTGAAGGAGCTTTACCAAATGAATGGAGAGTTGCTATAGTAGCCCCTGTGTATAAAGTAAAGCGTGATAGACATAAAGCTGAAATTTACAGGCCAGTCAGTTTTACATGCATAGCATGTAGGCTTTGGCAATGCATTCTTTCTGGTTATATTAGACATGTTTGCAAAATTAATAACTGGTTTGACAGAAGGCAGTTTGGGTTTAGGAAAGGTTATTCCACCGAAGCTCGGCTTGTAGGATTTCAGCAAGATATAGCAGATATCCTGGATTCAGGAGGCCAAATAGACTGTATTGCGATTGACCTATCTAAGGCATTTGATAGGGTAGATCATGGAAGACTACGGGCAAAAATGAGTGCTATTAGACTAGAAAAAAGAGCGACTGAATGGGTGGCTATATTTCTAGAAAATAGAACTCAGAGAATTAGAGTAGGCGAAGCTTTATATGACCCTGTAATAATTAAGAGAGGAATTCCTCAGGGCAGTATTATTGGACCTTTATGTTTTCTTATATATATATATCAATGATATGTGTAAAGAAGTGGAATCGGAGATAAGGCTGTTTGCAGATGATGTTATTTTGTACAGAGTAATAAATGTTACAAGATTGTGCGCGGCTGCAGGGTGACCTCGATAATGTTGTGAGATGGACGGTGAGCAATGGTATGATGATAAGCGGGGATAAAAGTAGGTTGTGAGTTTCACAAATAGGAAAAGTCCTTACTGCGTTGATGGGGTGAACGTTCCTTTTGGGGATCATTGTAAGTACCTAGGTGTTAATATAAGAAAAGACCTTCATTGGGGTAATCACATAAATATGATTGTTAATAAAGGGTTATTCTATGATAATGTCCAGATCTCTGCACATGGTTATGAGGGTAGTTAGGGGTTGTAGTAAGGATGTAAAGGAGAGGGCATATAAGTCTCTGGTAAGACCCCAACTAGAGTATGGTTCCAGTGTATGGGACCCTCACCAGGTTTACTTGATTCAAGAATTGGAAAATATCCAAAGAAAAGCAGCTCGATTTGTTCTGGGTGATTTCCAACAAAAGAGTAGCGTTACAAAAATGTTGTAAAGTTTGGGCTGGGAAGACTTGGAAGAAAGGAGACGAGCTGCTCGATTAAGTGGTATGTTGCGAGCTGTCAGTGGAGAGATGGCGTGGGAGGACATCAGTAGACGAAAAAGTTTGAGTGGTGTTTTTAAAAGTAGGAAAGATCACAATATGAAGATAAAGTTAGAATTCAAGAGGACAAATTGGGGCAAATATTCGTTTATATTAAGGGGAGTTAGGGATTGGAATAACTTGCCAAGGGAAATGTTCAATAATTTTCCAATTTCTTTGCGATCATTTAAGAAAATGCTAGGAAAACAACAGATAGGGTATCTGTCACCTGGGCGACTGCCCTAAATGCAGATCAGTAGTTATTGTATATTGTATATTGGGTCTAACCTGGGGGCTTATGCTCCCTCATCCCCTTTGCTTGTCGCCAAATCACTGGTCTTGTTTAGGCCCTACCCTAACCAGTCCAGACCAATGGTGTTGTCCAGTCCAGAACAACTATCTTGTCCAGGCTTCGCGGCTCTAACCTGGGGTTTTAGTCTCTAAGTGAACAGGTTGGCAGCCTTGTACACTGCCCGAATATGTCCTCCGTGAGAAGGCCGCAAGGAGTAAACAAAGGATAGTCGTTCCGCGTGGTGAAAGTTTGGTTGCGAGAGAGCAACTATCGATCACAGACGACATCTCTCGGTAATGAAGACGGAGCCATTTTTGTTGTTTTGATTTCCGTCCTGGCAATTCCAGCATGCCTAGCGGCATAGCGCGCACCGTTAATACTCGAATTCCATTGGCCATTTGTCAAATACTTGGCAAGACTTGTGAAGTATTGAACATTCTTGTGAAGACTTGTATTTGACAAAAATTGATCGTGTAAAACAGGTTTTATCATCAGGGCTACCAGACGTACTCATTTTTGGAGTGCCTACTTTTGTACCCTCGTTTTGTTATTCAGTAGAGTAGTCTCTTCTTACACCCAGTAACCCAATTAACCGACAATTTAAAAATTAAAGGAATATACGGCAGATATATAAGGTACTGTAGATGCATTAGCCAGTCATTCTCCTGTGCGTGAGAGTGGTAGAATACATGCATTGTAACCCCTGCTTGTCGTAAAAGATGACTTAAAAGGTGCCAGGTGCTCTCAACTTGGGAGCGTGGGTGGTGGCAACAGTTCCCCTAGCTGAGTTTAACAATCCTCCCACTTATTCATGTCAGGCTCTTCACTTCTTTCTTAGCCGACTTTCGTTTGTTTATCTTCAGACCCTAGGTTTCGGACTCCTCTCCGCACCTTTAGCGGCCATTCCCTCTTTTTTGCCTATACCTTCATTTTTGAAGTGCTGGATCTCTTCCTTTTTCATTTCTGTCAAGTATTAAGGGAGGATAGTCGTCCAGTTGTACTTTCTCTTTAATCAATAATCACCACCACCACCGTTAGTCAATCCCAACACAAAGTCACCGCAGTTACCAATAGCGTGCCATTTATGTACAGCTCGTCTCATTGGTTGCTAATCATATTAATTTAAATACTGAGAAGTCTGTAGAATGAATACAGAAAGAAATAAGTTATTACTCATTAGTAATGACTGAGGTGTACCTCTAGTTTGATTAATTTTCAAATATAAAAACGTTCCTGAGAGGAAAGGAGAATGTTTAAAGAATTCAGTGAACCATTGTCTAATTAAAAGTGGGTGAGCTATTTCAGTGCTACTGAAATACCACTTTGTTCTTTCTGAAAGTATGTGAGTTTTCGTTTGCCCTACCTGTTCACAATAGCAATGTGAAAATCATTTTTAGTCTAATAAAAGCTTAGTGGACGCCAGAAATAAAAGGCTATCTGTAAATTCAGAGAAAAATTTATTGACTCAGTTCAATTTCCAGTTTTATGAAAAAATATATAATCATATAATCATAATAATTTAATCATATAATCATATAAGATGTTGAAGCCTTCGGTTCAGAGAGTCCCTGGTTCGATTTACGGACGAGTCGGTGATTTTAATCGCGTCTGATTAATTCTTCTGGCTTGCGTACTGAGTGTTTGTTTGTGCCAACACTCTCCTCTTCATATTCACACAACACAGCACACACTAGCAACCACAATAGTGAATACATCCCTCCACATATAATATATACTGTATATATTACCATGAAATGTCCGTACTTTATAGCTTGAAGAGCATGAGATGAACGCAAGGCGTGTACGGTACATTAAATTGGAGCGGGTACAGAGAGTGAGAGGGTTTTACTTCGAATAAAGTTCATGTCTATTTTAAACTGTTGATTTATTAAACAAAATCAAGATTATACCACCTCAGTACAGTAGGATATCAGTCAGATATGATGTGCGTCAGTACTGCTGCTGGCGACGTACTGCGTCGAACCGCTGCTCCTCCCGTCCTCATCAAGGAACACCTCTCGACACCATGGAACCACGTACCGATCCCTCAAGGGCTGTTCTGGACGGTCTTGAAGTTCTAGATGTTCTGGAAGGTCTCGGAGTTCAAGTTGCAGGGTTCGCTCACGTGGAATAATGGAGCAGAGCACATGTATAATTCCCCTGGACTTGTAGGATGGACGAGTAAGGAGGTGTCATTTATAATTGCTTTGCAGGTTTCTCATGAAGGGATAAAAGAAATGTTGATATTCCCTGTTGAATGTTAATGGAATCAGACAGAAGACACTTCTTTAAAGTGAACTGAATTAGTCTCTAACTTGAGTCGAAAAATTAAAGAAATCAAACAAGATTTTTGCAGCCGAATGTTAATTGAATCGATTCCGCACACTTCCTAATATCACTTGCACTTGTGAAATTAAGCACACAAAAACAAACGTAATTAGTGCTCTAAATGTTTGGAGAATTGAGGACGCAAACGCTCGTCGGGTCCTCTAGGTTTCACGATCACTTTGATTCTATTTACAGTAATTTGGAGAGTTTATTCATTGAAATGAACATTGCTAAAAGCAGTAGGAATATTATTCACACTGGGTTAAATTAGAGTCACTTCAACTGGGTGTTAGAAATAAAATGCCTAACGTGTGAAATTAGTCCCGTTCACACACACGACATACGGCACTGTTAGAAAGCAAACTATTGAGCGAAATTAGTCCCGTTCACTCGCACGATTGTTTTTAAAGACGTAGAATAATATTGTTAACTCAATTTCTAAATAGTGGAAATCGCTTTCGTTTACACAATGCCCTGAGTTCACAAATAATGTGACACTATTTCACACGAAGACTAGCACTGCTGCTGGCGACGTACCGCGTCGAACCGCTGCTCCTCCCGTCCTCATCACGGAACACTCGCTTACTACACGACTAAGTCCGTAGACAGAGAAATATTACAACATTTTTGCAGAGTATCGAAGACTTCCACTCTATAACTTCGACGTATTGTAGCACTGACAACCGCCAGCAGTCAATTGTACAGGTTCGACTGTGGGGCAAGACTCATTTGTGTGCAATTCTTGCGTCTCTTTTATACTGGAGTCGTGGAGACTGCAGCTGTTTCGTTCCTTCAAACAACTTTCTTAATCCGTGGTGGATTTTAATGAAACTTGGTAGTATTGGAGGTATTACCATGGGGTATACGGCGATGTTACTATCATATTCGTACCATAATTAATCTAAGCGTTATTAACGGCAGAATGTATGGAAGGTTCTATGAATGACGTAATGGCGAGTTGGAGCTGGCCCTATGTCACTCGCCACTTGTTCCCAGTAGCCGGCTGCTTGCTTGGCGCGCGGCGCGTATTTTAAAGTTTGAAATACTTCAAAACAAATTCTAGACCAGCGTTTCTGGTACAATCTATATTTCACGTCGCAGCGACGCAGATAGGTCTTATGGCGACGATGGGATACGAAGGTCTAGGAGTGGGAAGGAGGTGGTCGTGGCCTTAATTAAGGTACAGCCCCAGCATTTGCCTGGTGTAAAAATGGGAAACCACGACAAACCATCTTCACGGCTGCCGACAGTAGGGTTCGAACCCACAACCTCCTGGATGCAAGCTCACAGCTGCGCGCCCCTAACCACACTGCCAATTCGCCCGGTGTTTTATGAATATTGAGGGACTAAGAGTCACTTCGTAACATTGCACGTTTTTCAAAATGCAAATAAAGGCAAGATTCATAATGGAGTCCGACTCCTTTGCTGAATGGTCATCGTTAAGGCCTTCGGTTCAAAGGGCCTCTGGTTCAATTTACGGACGAGTCGGTGATTTTAATCGCATCTGATGCAAATGTGTATTTTTTATGTGTGTTAACCTGGTTCTTAGGATTTTTTTTATGTACCGAAGTTGTCAACACTTCAGCTGGTTCCTTCTTCAACAGTAACCAACCTATCAGAAACTTGTAAATATTTTCTCTAGCCAATGAGAAGGAAGTGTTGCAAACCTTAAAGTTTCAAAATAATGAAAGTAAATTCAGTTGAGAAAATCTAAAAACACAAAACTTCTTTACATTTCTAATTATACCACTTTGCACCAGAGTGCATGACCTCAGTTTTTTTAGAGCCAGTAAAGATTTCTGGAGGCTTCCCCTCAAAAATACTATAAAAGCTGGGTGCCTTAGGGCAGTATTGTCTTTATTTGCTCCAGTGGTTTGAGTGCGGCGTGTCCTAAGGGAGGCAGGGGACGCGAGCGGCGTTCGGAAGGCCCAGCAACTCAAGGTAATTACAGAATTTTCATGAATTTGTGATAGCTCCTGTGGATAGCTTGAGGGGAAGGTTTGAACCTCTTTTATTTATGTATAGTTCTAAATTTGGTGGTTTAAATGTAGAATATTCTGCAAGTCTGAGGACTCTATTCTATTCCCTACTGGGAAATATGTAATGTAAGGGAACAAAGAGTATCATTGAATCATTGGGTCATAAGCCCACTTAGGGTTTTACCTATTTCTATAAGGAGGGCAAGTGTTTCGCTTTCTACCCTTTCGGTTATGGCCAATTATATTCAACCTTTACTTTTTTCACTAAGGCCACTTGGGATGGGCAATTAGGCCCCTGTAAATTTATTGTTGTGTGTAGAAGTGTTTGTTGGTGTGAATTTCCCTTGAGGAACAGAAAATTATAAACTGTCGAGCAATAGATAAACACTCCTCTGGGCTACTTGGTGTAAATACTTTAATTGTGGACAACCGATGGATTGTCAGGTGTAACCTAGTGCGCATAACCCAGTAATGCCTCTGCGAGGCTAGACTATTGTACCTTTTGGAATTCGGACTCATACGTCGTATAAATGATCAGAGCAAAACATGCTCTTTGTAAAACACTGTTCCTATCAACAGCAATGCTGCTCTTTTCTATGTAAATCAACAAAGCTATCAACAATTTATTGTGAATGTTACGGATTTTTTTCGTGGAACAGAGAAAGGTGAAAGAAGTTGTGGGCTGGAATCTACGAGAGCCAAAGATGAATTTAAAACTTTAAAATAAAGATTATATTTCTTTTCAGAAAATTAACTATTAACAAAATATATTTTCAGGTACAGGTAGTCAGGTACAAAATAACAATTTAGATACAAGAATAGAATACCCAAGGTTACAAGGTTTGAGCTTAGAGCTCCAAATTTGCAAGTTTGCAACGTCTCTAATGTTGCATTTAGTTAGATAAGGAGAGATATCTCCCAAGACACAATTTTCCAGAGCACTTTGCTCCAACCGTTACAATTTACAGCCTTCCAAGGGCGCCACTCAAAGGTACACAGAAATTTATTACAGAATTTCACAAGAGCTTACATGCTCTACACTTTCTACCAAGGAGACTGCGCTCCCAGCCTCTTTCGCCCTACTCAAGGCAACTTTACACAATACCTTTCAATTTATGCCCTCTCTAGGCACAATCTACAATTTACAATTTAGATTACACAGGGGTATCTAGTACCCATCCTACTGGGCCTTCGTGTAAAGGAAGAACAGGTTAAATTACTGGCCCAAACTCAAAAGTATGGAGGAGTACATTTGCGCTCCTTGAAAGCCAAGTTTAAAACCCTACTTAGGCTCGCGGTCCGATGATACAGAGGCTAATCCCAAACTACTGAGGTGACTAGAAGGACAAGTTAATTAATGCTCTACAGTATGAAAACAGTTACAAAATCAGAGTCACCTCAGGATAAATTGAAGGGGAATTCGAAATTTACAGTTTAAGTCTTTATGAGATTTTACATGAGAGAGAAGAAAGTTTACATTTTAGAAAACAGAGGGTTAAATAATTAAAGATTAGAAACTTCCTCTCGGGTCAGTTTGCGGAGATAGCTACAGAGATAGAAAATTGGTGACCATTGCCTTGGCTGATGTTCTGCCTGCCGAAGAATGAGGAACCCCTCCTCCTCTCTAAACACACACACTCAGAAGTTCGACAACAATAAGACAAGTTAACTTGCAAAAGCCGCAGCTTTTATAGCCGAGGGGAAGCTTCGAGAAGGCTCTGGACTAAATCCGGACACACCCTCTAATTTTATTGGATAATCAAAAAGGTACAAGAAGCCTATGATTGGCTGAAAAATAAATACAGAAAATTTTCCATTGGCCAGACACAAAGCGGGCGGGATGAGAAGGAAGTGTTGCAAACCTTAAAGTTTCAAAATAATGAAAGTAAATTTAGTTGAGAAAACTTAAAAACACAAAACTTCTTTACATTTCTAATTATGCCACTTTGCACCAGAGTGCATGACCTCAGTTTTTTAGTGGAGAAAAGTGCGAACTTCTTATGATACACCCACCGCCGTCTTGGATACACCAAAACAAATTAAGGAAATCCAGTCAGTTTAGGAAACTTTAAAATAACATATTACTCTGTCATTTAGCAGTGACATATTTTGATCAATGTCCCAACTTCATGCACTAGCAGTTTCAAGATTTGTTCGATAGATAGCGTTCCTTAAGGCGCTTCTTTTAAATGTGCGGGGTTGAGGTGTACCTCCCGGTACAGTAAATATTGTACCTGATCTTCGGACTTTAAGCCATTGTTATTGCTAGAGCTGACGAGCTCATTAATATTGTTATTATTAATTCATATTTTCTATTAATCAATTTTAAATTAGAAAGAAAGGAAATATTTAAAATTTCAAAATTTGTTGTGTTAAGTTATGCTCTAGTAACTTCCTTGTCCACTCATCCAAACCAGGTACTTCCTAAACCTCTGTGAGCCACGGAAACCCGGAACAACAACAACAACAACAACAACAACAACAACAACAACAACAACAACAACAACAACAACAACAATAATAATATGTTATTGTTTTCCGACCCGCTAACTACGTTTGACGGTTTTCGGAGACGCCGAGGTGCCGGAAGTTTGTCCCGTAAGAGTTCTTTTACGTGCCAGTAAATCTATCGACATGCCTTTGCTGGCACCTAGTGTTTACAGTGCACTATGTCTTCTGGTATAGGCTAGAGCAATTTTGTTACTTTCATAGATCTGTCTCTGTCTTATCCTTGGTTTTGACAATATGAAAGTGACTGAGGTATGAGCGATGCTAGTAATGTCAATTCCTTGTGCAGCCAGTCCCTGCTATGAATGGTGTGAAAATGTTGCTCATAGGGTTGGTTGATGCATTTCAGTGGGCTTGGCAGACTGATATGTGATAGCAACTCTGGCTCGGTGAGGAAAGCAACGGGAAACTACCTCACTCCTCATTTCCCTAGTACGCCTCTTCAGTGATGCATAGGCCATCTATGACAGCTGATGGCAGAGCTGTTGAGGATCCCACCAGCGGAAGCGCTGACGGACTGAACATCTATATATATACAAAATAAGAGTTTTGTCTGTACATTGCTCAGAATTTGAAAAGAATGGCATTTCTGTATCGGTCATGTCCACAGTAACAAGAAAATGCATTTTTTACTTTTCCGTAATGTCTGTCTGTCTGTCTGTGTGTCTGTCTGTCTGTCTGTCTGTCTGTCTGTCTGTCTGTCTGTCTGTCTGTCTGTCTGTCTGTCTGTCTGTCTGTATGTATGTATGGACACGCATCACGAGAAAACGGCTGAAGAGAATTTAATGAAAATCGGAATGTAAAGTCGGGTGTTGAACCGCTACAATCTAGGCTATAAATTATTTTAATCACGCTGAGTGAAATGGTAGTTTAGGGGAAGGCCTGAAATTTAATTCTCAAATATTTATGTTATTAGTGGTCGTGTCTTAATGAAAATCGCTAGACAAAGATGGGAAATAATTCGCTACAATATAGGCTATACACGCTGAGAAAAATGGTAGTTTAGGGGAAGGCCTGAAATTTAATTGTCAAATATTTATTTTATTAGTGGTCGTATCTTCATGAAAATTGGTATGCAAAGTCGGGGAATAGGTCGCTATAATCTCGGCTATCAATAATGTTATTCGCACTGAGTGAAATGGTAGTTTAGGGAAAGGCCTGAAATGTAATCTATATAATAATAAGTGTTTTGCCTGTGCATTGCTCAGAATTTGAAATGAGTGATATTTCTGTATCTGTCATGTCCACAGTAACAAGGAAATGCATTTTTTACTTTTCTGTAATTTGTCTGTCGGTCTGTCTGTCTGTCTGTCTGTACACGCACCAATATAAAACGGCTGAAGAGAATTTAATGAAAATCGGTATGTAATGTCGGGTGATGAACCACTGCAATCTAGGCTACAAATTATTTTATTCACGTTGATCGAAATGGTAGTTTAGGGGAAGGCCTGAAATGTAATTCTCAAATAAGTTATTTATGTTATTAGTGGTCGTATCGATAAATACTACATAACTAAGATAACTTTAGTTATGTCGTAAGTTAGTAGTAGTTATGTAAGAAGTTATTAAATTTCCGATCATTTATGTCTTATACATTGTTACCGTACCGCATATTATCAGAGATATTCATGAATTTGGATTTTTGTTACTAAGTCCATATCAGCGCCGAGTCACGAGAAAATGGGTAAACAGAATTTAGTGAAAATCGGTATGTAAAGTCTGAGAATAAGGAACTACAGTCTACGATATAAATAATTTTGTAAGACACCCTAATATCACAGAGTCCAAAGAAAACTAATGTGAAGGCCTGCAATATAGAAAGCTCATAAACTTTATCAACACTAACATTACATTGACCATTGTTTGTTGTGATGTGCTTTTTGTCTTCTGTTTCCTCTCATCCCCGATAGATAGGATTACTGCAGCGTACCGAGGTTTTTTTAAATTTGCTTGACGTCGCACCGACACAGGTAGGTCTTATGGCGGCGATGGGATAGGAAATGAATAGTGGTGTGAAGGAAGCGGCCTTGGCTTTAAGGTACAGCCTGGTGTGACTGGTGTGAAAATGGGAAACCACGGAATACCATTTTCAGGGTTGCCGGCAGTGGGGTTCGAATCCACTATCTCCCGGATGCAAGCTCACAGCTGCGAGCCCCTAACCACACGGGCAACTCGCCTGGTCGTATCGACCTTAACAGCCTGCCTGTATATTGGTGGGAAGTGGCTGGGGAGTAAGATAACTTTCTTCTTTAGCATGCCATTCCTCTGGTTCATACATTTTCTGATATATCTGGTACGTAACACACTGGTTCATCATAGTATTTGAGCTATTCAATCCCTACTCTGAGACACTGGTTGGAATGAGTAGTGTGCATATTTAACGGAATCATGACAGAGGAGTGTTCACGGCGGTCTGCGACCTGGTTATTCCAGCTCTGGAACTTTGGACTCTTATAGATCGGCACCGTAGTACTGTTCGTTAAAAGTGAGAAAGTGTGCGGTTTTTCATTTGATCGAGTATTTTATATGATAACATTGCTTTCAATCGCTACATTCCTACTGACGTTTTTGTAATGACCTATGTTGAATTCAGATAGGAAAACCACCAAGTCAGTCTTTCTGAGAATCCCGTAGCGAAGCACGGGTACGTCAGCTAGTCCTACATAAATCTATCGACACAAGGCTGGCGTATTTCAGTACCTTCAAAAACCGCCGGACTGAGCCAAGATCGAACCTGCCAAGTTGGGGTCAGAAGGCCAGTGCCTCAACCGTTTGAGCCACTCAGCCCGGCAGTTTAACTTTCTATGTATGTACAGTATGTAATAATTGATCATTCTATTGTTAATGGTAATGGAGACAGAGATTGTCAACTTACTAAAAGTCGAAGAGGTGTCGATGTGGGAGTCCTTTAGCCATGGCCACAGTCAGCTGATCGTGGATGTTTTGGAGTGTCACTTGATTCAGCTGACATGGAGGAGACTGACGAGGAGTTATTAAGAAGTTGGTCTTATAAGGAGTCAGGAAGGCCAACTGTTCTCGGCACGCTCTCTTCAGACCATCAGTGTTGGAAGCTGGGAAACTTGACTCGGACAGCCAGTGACGCCTTTCCAACGGTCCACTCTGAAACAATACAATAATTACACAGCTCTACAGCGTTTTTGCTGCATTAGATTTTGAATTTTATTACGGTAATTCCCAAGTGTTGATTCGAGACATGAAGGCCATTTTGTTGAACCACACACCGTTTCTCTGGAACATTATCACCTCAATTTATATTTATTCGTGAAACATTTGTGTGAATCATTGTTCCCTTATACCAATGGCATCTATTGGAATAAATGTAGCATCAATCAATCAATCAATCAATCAATCAATCAATCAATCAATCAATCAATCAATCAATCAATCAATCAATCAATCAATCAATCAATCAATCAATCAATCAATCAATCAATCAATCAATCAATCAATCAATCAATCAATCAATCAATCAATCAATCAATCAATCAATCAAAAATATTTTTATAATGTACGTAATCAATTGTCCGCCTCTGTGGTGCAGTGGTTAGCATGATTAGCTGTCACCCCTGGAGGCCTGGATTCGATTCCCGGCTCTGCCATGAGGGCTGGAACGGGGTCCACTCAGTCTCGGTAGGTCTACTGAGTAGAGGGAGGTTAGATTCCCACCTCAGCCATCCTTGAAGAGGTTTTCTGTGGTTTCCTGCTTCTCCTCCAGTCAAATGCCGGGATGGTACCTAACCTAAGGCCACGGCCGCTTCCATCCCTCTTCTTTGTCTGTCCCTTCCAATTTTCCCATCCCCCCACAAGGCTCCTGTTCAGCATAGCGGGTGAGGTCGCCTGGGCGAGGCTCTGGTCCTCCTTCCCTGTTGTATCCACCGACGCAAAGTCTCATGCTCCAGGACACTGCCCTTGAGGCGGTAGAGGTGGGATCCCTCGCTGAGTCCGAGGGGAAAAATCAACCCTGGAGGGTAAACAGATTAAGAAAGAAAGAAAGAAAGAAAGAAAGAAAGAAAGAAAGACGTAATCAATTATAATTTACACTATTACTCCGAAGAGGTGCTTTAGAAACAGTTCTAATATAATAGGGGAGTTAAGGTGAATAAGCTGTGGCTTGTCGTTATTCGGTTTAAATTATCTGATAAACTCACCAACAATCCAATCATGCTTACCGGGAATAAAATCAATGATATAATTTATTTGAAGGCATACTGTGCATCTATTTGGTAGTTACATTTACGTTGTCCTCGTCGTTTGTTGTTGTTGTACTTTAATTTTGGACAGTAAATATATGTCCTCACTCGTAATGAAACTCCCTTTCGCCATTTAGAGGCTAGCTATTATCACCGGACGCCTGTTAAATTTTAAATACTATCTTCAGAAATTCAGTGAACAGGGAAAGTCACAGAACAATACAACACTGTGCAAAATAATTGTTGCATTATGTACTTATATTACTTTTTGCTTAAAGAATAACAGGAATTTTACTTTAAAAAATGAAAATACTGTCATTCGCATCCAAGGAATTGTAAATCGTAGCTTGTACGCTTAAACCCTGCACTTTTGTAGATTAGACCGTAACACAAAAATTATAACGTGTCAGTTTTCTTTGAACGAATGAATATAAGAAAATAAAACTCACTGTTTATATCGAGTTCAGTACAAATCGAACCGGAATATCTTAAAAAAAGGTCAGTTTCTGTTTTGTTCCGATTATAGAGTTTTATTTTAAATAATGTATACCAATCAGCACTTCGCTGGGTAGTGGAGGAGAACTTCTTAACGTCAACGCTAGTGGCGAGTTGTACAGTCCTATTGTATATTCAACATATGCTTTTGTTGACGTTATTGTCAGAAATTGATGATTTTGGTGATTATGAAAGCTCATATTTATCGGCAATGACGTCTTCTGTCTTAAATGCTGGAATTACTAGCACGAGCTTAGGAACGGTATGTGAAGATTATGCTGTGTTTCTTAAAACTTATATTTTTTAATCTTCTTCTTCTTCTTCTTCGATGTACGGTATATACAAATGAAAAGTTCAAGTTCAGTCCCCATAGGGCAAGCGATTCCAACTGAGGTGCTCCCACGGCCCCGGCTGGCCCCGTCAGGAGCCCCGGTGCTGTGCTATAGCACCATTGAGGAAGTGACAGAGGCAGAACTACAGGTCGTCAAGTCAGCGCGCAGCTTATGAAAACAATGTTATTTATGATAGTTCTGTGAACACATAAACACACAATTTATTCTGTAGAGGAGAGTCGTATAGTATGGAATACCATTTACTTTTGGCAGTATAACTTCTTACCGAAATCAATTATGAAATATAAATAAATATGGTTTGAAAATTCAAATAATTAGCCAAGATTCTCTATATTTGTAAATTGTAAATTGTTAATGTCTTCACGTCCAAATTATTTCTTTCAAAAAGTTGCGCTTGGTGGGTAATACGGAATAGTCGGCTAATATGGAATAGTAGGGTAAATAATATGTAAATTAAAATACAACTTCAATAAATTCTTTCAGTTATATTTAAGGAACTTTCTTACAGGTGGACAAACATAAATTTAAAAAAAATCGAAAGAATAAAATAGGTAATTAACTTAAATGATAATCTGTATACACTAATTATTCAGAGTTTTCTTTTTACAGTCACTTGTTCATTCAGTGACAAAAGTCACAGATGCAGAAACTGAGATCTATAGGTAATTAAATGTTATAATATACCAGGATTAATGCAATTAATTTTAATTAATTTTAAACGTCATTTTACTTTGAAACTGTTACGGCGTTTTGTGGATCTGCAGAGGTGAAAGAAGGTGCGGGTTGGAATAGGTCTCAACTACAGAAGCACGAAAGATGAATTAAAATTTTAACAAGGTTATATTTTCAAAATTTTACAATGGTAGCATAGAATTTTGAGCATACAACAAATAACAACAAGTTAAATCAGGTACACAATTTAGAGAATATTTAACCGGTTCCCACTAAGGGAAATAACCAAGACAATCAGGTATACAGCCGCTGTACCAAAAACCAGTTAAGTGATTTTAACATATATTGGGCTACGGCCCGAATTCATTAACTCTTGAGCTCTCAGCTCACACTCACAAAAGCTACAGGGCAGAAAACCCCTAAGTACAAGGAGCACTTGCTCTTAATTACAATGTTAAAGAAAAGAGCAGAACCGCTCTCAATATTACCAGCCTATCAAAGGCTACAACCTTTATTTCAGACTGCCCTCAAGGCACACTAAGAAACAGGGGTATTTGATACCCAACCTACAGGGCATTTACACGAGGAAAACAAAACATCAGGTTAAATTACTGGCCCATAATACAAGATTGAATGGAGGCGATAACTTGCACTCCTACACAAAGTTTTGTCTAAAACCTATGTGGCGCTAGGCCGATGATACAGGGGCTAATCCCAATCTATGGAGGTGACTAGTTGGCAAATAAGTTTAAGACTTTAAGAAGGAAGAGAAAAACGGTTACGAAAACATAGTCACCTCAAATTCAAAATGAAGGGGAGTTCGAGAGGGTGAAGCACTCTCTATCCCCGCTTTACAGATTTGTAATTTGTAGATAGACAGAAAAGAATTTACATTTTAAAAGGGTAGGTTACATACTAAAGGTTTCGAACCCTCCCCGAGAGTTAAACTGCTGAGCTAGCAAGAAATGCAGATGTTAACAGGCCATTACCTTGTAGATGAACTGCTGCTTGGAGAAAGAGGCGCTTCTCGCCCCCTGCTATATATATTCACACGCTGAGAAAGATGTTACTGAAGATCAGAAAATCAGCAGTTTATATACCCTCGTGGAATATTCGAGACCTTTCATGAATGATAACAACCCGCCCACAAACTTTTATTGGTCGGCTAAAGATTACAAGTCAAAACTGAAGAAGAAATCTAGGATTGGTGGAAAATTAATTTAGAAAATTTAGGATTGGCTAAATTTAAAACTGGCGGAAACAGAGATCAATATTGCCAACCCAAAAAATGAAAGAAAGAAATTTAACAAAGAACAAACTTATAGATACAAAATTTCTTCAAAAACAGTTCGTCCACTTCGCACCAGGGTGCACGGTTATAGTTTTTAAGTAGTGACATCTAGAAGAGAATGTCCACACTTCTTGCTACGGAGCAAACAAAAACAAATCGAAATAGACATAGTTCAGAACACTTCAAAATTTACAGTAGTGACATCTTCCAAGAAACCTTTGATTTAATACGGATTTTAAAGTTCAGAGTTTCTCCTGTAGAGAGGTTTCAACTGGCGCAATATTTGAATTCGCGGCGTGGAGGTGTACCGCCCGGTACAGAAACTAAAACAGTATTCCATATATCCCGACACACCATGTTTGAATTAAAGGATTCGTCATGCCATAAACTTTGCACAACAAGGAAATTACACTGGTGTAGCAATATAAGCAACTCTTGTACAATATGTAACATTGGATTTCCCAGGACTAAACTCAGTTTTGGTCATTAATACAAGCTTTAAAAGAATTACCTGCAAAAGCTTTTCAAATATGAAAAACAAATATTCTCACTCCACGCACTAACCTCACTCACGAGCTTGTCGAAACTGAATACAAAGCATCATGAGAACATTTACCGTAATTCGACGAGTTTCCACCTGAGAGGAGTACCTTACAGGCAAGATATTGTGGTATTCCATATTGGCCGACTATTCCATATTACCCGATTATCCTCTACATACCGGTAATGGGTACAATTCATTTGGTAGTAGAAACTCTAAGTACAGCCTCTAAGTCCGCATCAGACAGAAAAGTCCTAGTTCTCCATTTATTTAAATTCAGAACTGAAAACATGTTATTATTATTATTATTATTATTATTATTATTATTATTATTATTATTATTATTATTATTATTATTATTTTTGCAATTTTCAGAGCAACAATAGCCCATAACGTGCTCGAACTGCTCCTTCTAAAGTATTGGGTTCAGGTATCTGTGGGACAGGGAGATAAACTAATTAAAATAATTATCTTCGTGGGTTCTTTTTTGCAACAGGTCATATGGCGATGATGGGATAGGAAAAGGCTATGAATGGGAAGGAAGCGGCCGCGGCTTTAATTAAGGAACAGCCCCAGCATTTTCTTGGTTTGAAAATGGGAAACCACGGAAAACCATCTTCAGCGCTGCCGACAGTGGGGTTCAAACCCAATATCTCCCGGATGCAAGCTTACAGCTGAGCACCCCTAACCGCGCCGCCAACTCGCCCGGTGTTTTTTCTTAGCAGCACATCTAAGTCTAATTCTAAACAGTTCTTAATAATACAAAACGAAAAACGAAAACAAATCTCTTAAATTGCATGTAAAACAATTATAATGAGTAAGTTATTACGTACCTCTGAAGAACTTAAGAATTCCGAGTTTAACTTAGCAATTTGTTCGGTTCTTGCTGCGCGAACAATGTCATCATAGGTGGAAACATGTTTATTGTGGTAGTGTCGTCACACGGCTGAAGACTTCACGCTTAAAATGACATGACAAATTAAACAGTGAGCTTTCCCTTCGGTATTGAGAACAAAATATGAATCCACCCATGAAGGATTAAACGACATTTTTAACGCAGGTGAAACCAATTGCTCCAATGTCTGTTCTATCGAATAGATTCTACTGAGAATGAGAATGAATGTACTGTCTCTTACGCACACATGCACCGACCACTGAGCGGGGAAGGTGGGGAAGGAGGGGAACGGTGCTGGTGCGCCCCAGCACTAACAAGTAAGTGCTTGAGCTGGAAAGGCCTGCCATAGGGGGTGAGAAGGAGTGAAGTAAGAAAATGTAGGAAATGACAGAGATTACGGGCGAATGTGTGTGTTTCAGCTTAGTTCTCAACCAAACTAGATACGCATATAACTTTTTATTTATTTACTAGCAAGATACCCGTGCTTCGCTACGGTATTATACTGAAATTTATAATTGAATGCTTATTGTTTTAGATATATAATCCGACGAAATTCGCGATCTGACTCGTTTTCTGCGAGAATCCACCAAAATTCCCGATCTGACTGGTTTTCTATTATTTTACGGCTCGTTTCCTCCCATTTTTCAATCTTCCTTTCCAGCAATCAATTTCGTACTTCCCAGGCTAGGCTAAGGTATTCCTCCCGTTCAGATGGGTCCGTAAATCTTTGCCATCTTTTCTTATAATCATTTTTAATATGGATAAAATCCTTCAGGAGATCCGGCGTGGTGTCATATTGGGTGCCTTGGCGGCACTGAACCCGCGGCCGGACTGCATTCTTAGTCATTACCCGTCCAGGAGCCGTTTCCAGCGCGGTCCGCACATTTGACGACGCTCCGGAATATTATTATTATTATTATTATTATTATTATGTGTTGCTAGAATGGCTGATGACAGGGAAAACCAGAGTATCCGGAGAAAAACCTGTCCCGCCTCCGTTTTGTCCAGCACGAATGTCACATGGAGTGAACGGGATTTGAACCACGGAACCCAGCTGTGAGAGGCCGGCGCGCTGCCGCCTGAGCAACGGAGGATCCTTATAAGTACATTAATAACAGTAATATCAATTGGTCTCACCTCCTTCTACACCCCACCGCCGTTAAGTTTATTTACCGCCACCCCCCCAAAAAAAAATTAAAAGAATGCTTGTTTCTTTATGTTTAAGGGAGATTCCAAACACCAATGTTCACGTCTATTACCTTCAGTTTTGAGATATAAGTATCCCAATAAAAATAATTTACTTTCTGCACTTCATATCACAATACTCCCCCCCCCCCCCAAGTGAATTTTCCCGCAAAAAATACTTGTTTCTTTAATAGTAAAGGATCTTCTTAAATACCAATGATCACGACTCTAACTTCTTCAGTTTTTGATTTATGTGTCCTCATGAAAGGAATTCAACTCCTTTACACTCCCGCCCTCCAAGATGGTTTCGCCACCAAAACGCTCTTTTCTTTGTTTTTAAAGGAGATCCAAATACGAATTTTCACGTCTGTAACAACTTTAGTTTTTATTAGATGTATGTATTCTCATACAATTAAGCCAATTAATTTTTCAATTCTTCCCCCCCCCCCCCTTCATTGGATTTTCCGACAATACGTGTTTCTTTACTTTTAAAGCAGATCGCAAATATCAAATTTCACGTCTGTAACGTCTTCATTTTTGTGATATCAGTAGCCTAATTAAAAGAATTCAACACCATTTTCAGTCACTTTTACCACCTCCCTCCACCCAAGTGGTATTTCCGAAAACTAAAAACACACGTTTCTTTATGTTTAATAGAGATAAACAATACCTTAACTTCTATAACATGTTAAGTTTTTTAGATATACTGTAAAAATTCTCATTTTAAAATTTCACCCATTTTGAGTTCCCCTTAAGTGGAGTTTCCAAAGACAAATCACCTATGTTTATTTACATTTATAGGAGATTCCAAACACCCACTTTTTACGTCAGTAACATTTTACGTTTCCAAGATATTCTGTAGATATAGTCTTTCAAAAAATTCACCCCAATTTGTCACTCCTGTTTAACAGCCATTAATTGGATTTTCCCCAAAACTAAGAATTACGTGTTTCTTTATTTTTAAAGGAGATCCCATATACAAATTTTCAGTTCTGTAATATCTTTCGTTTCTGAGATATATGTATCCCCATTAAAGGCATTCAACCCATTTTTCACCCCTTTTACACCCCTCCTATTAGGATTTACAAGAAAAAAAAATACGTGTTCCTTTATTTTTAGAGGAGATTCTAACTACCAATTTTTACATCTGTAAATTTTAAAGTTTTAAGATGTAGACGCACTCATTTTAAAAATTCACCCCCCCTTTTCACCCCCCAATATTTGGATTTTCCAAAAACGAAAAAACTACGTGTTTCTTTACTTTTAAAGTAGATCCAAAATACCAATTTTCAGGTCTGTAATATCTTCAGGTTCTGAAATATAAGTAGCCTCATTAAAGGCATTCAACCCATTTTTCACCCTTTTACACCCTTCCTATTGGGATTTTCCGAAAACAAAAGAATACGTGTTTCTTTATTTTTAATGGAGATTCTAAATACCAATTTTTACATCTATAAACTTTAAAAGTTTTGAGATATAGATACACTCATTTTAAAAAATCACCCCCTTTTCACCCCCCCCCCATTAATTGGATTTTCCACAAACAAAAAAATACGTGTTTCTTTATTTTTAAAGGAGATCCCAAACACCAATTTTCAGGTCTGTAATATCTTCAGGTTCTGAGATATAAGTATCCTCATTAAAGGCATTCAACCCATTTTCACCCCCTTTTCACTCCTCCTATTGCGATTTTCCGAAAACAAAAAAGTACGTGTTTCTTTATTTTTAATGAAGATTCTAAATACCAATTTTTACATCAGCAAACTTTAAAAGTTTCGAGATATAGATTCACTCATTTTAAAAATTCACCCCCTTTTCACCCTCCCATTAATTGATTTTCCAAAAACCAAAAAATACGTGTTTCTTTATTTTTAAAAGAGATCAAAAGTACCAATTTTGAGGTCTGTCATATCTTCAGTTTCTGATATATAAGTACCGGTATCCTGATTAAAGGCATTCAACCCATTTTCCCCCATTTTCACCCTTTTTCACCCCTCCTATTGGGATTTTCTGAAAACAAAAAAATACGTGTTTCCTTATTTTTAAGAAGATTCTAAATACACAATTTTCACATCTATAAACGTTTAAAGTTTTGAGATATAGATACACTCATTTTAAAATTTCATCCCCCCTTTTCACCCCCTTAACGAAGGAATATCCAAAAATCCTCTCTTAGCGAGCACCTACATCATAATGTGAATATATCCCCAAAATTTCATTTCTTTATGTCCAGTAGTTTTGGCTCGGCGATGATGAATCAGTCAGTCAGTCAGGACAAGCTATTTTATATATATGTAGATTTATTTATTTTATTTATTTCAAAAGAGGCACCTGAGCCAAGGCTCATAATGGTGCAGTACAAATAATTACATTTGGCAACAAAGATGAGATTTGAGAACATCAGCTTCTAGGACAAAAATATAATATACTGTACAATGAATAATTATAATATTAATTACATTTGGCAACAAAGATGAGATTTTAGAACATCAGCTTCTAGGACAAAAGTATAATATACTGTACAATGAAGAATAATAAAGATAATATTAAGGTATCCTAGTGATAGAAACCAAATATGAACAGCAGTGATATAGTATACTAAATCAGTACTCTATAGGCTTGGCATTTTTTCTTTTAGAAAATTAACAAGCTTGGTTTTAAAGATGGGTAAGTTAGCGGCTTCTCGAATATGCTCAGGAAGGCTATTGAAAAACTTTACAGAAATATCTGGAAAAATTACTGTAGGGGAAAGAAACACCTAGCACCCCTAAGGAAGGGGTGAAATGTAAGAATCCGAAAAAATGACCGATATTAGTGCTGAGTTCATAATTTTGGGGGGAGATAAGATGAACTGTGACACTCTGGATGCCGTTTGAGCCGAAGTTCATTCGCAATCGGGAGTGGGGTTAGAAGGAGTGGAAGTAACCGAGATCATGAATGTACGTGTGCAGTTCCAGCATAGCTTTCAACAAAACATGATACTCATATTACTTACTGTTTGGGAAAGAACACTCTAGGATAAGACACCTCTACGGGCGGGGGTGGAAACGGAGTAAAATATTAAAATAATAGAAAACGACCAATATTAAAAGTGAAAATGATGTATGTTAATAAATATAGTTTTTCTTTTGCATTTGATTAAACGGTTTAGAAACATGAATTAATGAACGCGAGCGAAGCCGTGGGCACCTGCTAGTGTTTTATAAAACACTCAGCCTGTATGAAAGGGTGATGTGCCGCAGATAGAGGTAACTATGACAACGCAGCGTACTTTGTAAAAATGTCAGACTCCAACTCTCGTGGGCCCAACTATAGTAACGTCAAGAAATTAATATCCAGGCAAACAAACAGCAGAGCGATAGTGGAAGCATAGGCTAGGACTACTGGGCAGTACAGGTCCAAGGTAGTTAGTACAAAGAGATGAAGGCATAAATGCAAGGGACTAAAGAAAAGGATATGCTTAAAATCCTACATAACTGTTTAAAGTACGATAAGGTATATTGAGTTATAAAGGATATGTCAGGGAGGGTCAGGGAAATGTGATCTCCAAACAGGGATAAGAAGGCCATGAAATAGCATCAACACTTTTTTTTTGCTATTGGCTTTACGTCGCACAGACACAGATAGGTCTTACAGCGACGCTGGGACAGGAAAGGGCTAGGACTGGGAAGGAAGCGGCCGTGGCCTTAAGTGATTAAGTGAGGTACAGCCCCAGCATTTGCCTGGTATGAAAATGGCAAACCACGGAAAACCATCTTCAGGGCTGCCGACAGTGGGGTTCGAACCCACTATCTCCCGAATACTGGATTCTGGCCGCACTTACGCGACTGCAGCTGTCGAGCTCGGTCATTAACATTTTAACAAGACCTTAAGTATAAGTATAAATATATTCATAATATTAACATGCTTTGCCAGCAATAATAATAATAATAATAATAATAATAATAATAATAATAATAATAATAATAATAATCATAATAATAATAATAATTTCGTGTGGCTATTTCTAGCCGAGCGCAGCCCTTGTAAGGCATCTGCCATGTGTAGGTAACTGCGTGTTAGTGTGGTGGAGGTTAGTGTTATATGTGGTGTGTGAGTTGCAGGAATGTTGGGGACAGCACAAAGACCCAGCCCCCGGGCCATTGGAATTAACCAATGAAGGTTAAAATCCCCGACCCGGCCGGGAATCTAACCCGGGACCCTCTGAACCGAAGGCCAGTACGCTGACCATTCAGCCAACGAGTCGTACTGCCCCGCAATAAGGGGCTACTTTAGGTATAATATTGAACAGAAGATAAATTTAGCATGTACGCTACAAAAATATCATAAAGAGAAATAGGGGAGATCAACTCTAGACTCAAATAGGAATTTTAAAATACCTTCCCAACCACTTACATTCTAACTGACACCATCTCACAAGGAGAAATCGATACATACAAAGAATTTCAAGAAATATTACATTGATGCTAACAGAGAGTTTATGGTTTAAATGAGAAAGAACACCGAAAAAGGAAAACAAAACGGGGGAACATAGAAAGTACTCGTAGATAGATGAAAAAGTCCAGTAGCAAGAGGTAGCTGCATTGCATTACTCAGTATATAGCAAATGGGCAGTAAGTGTTGTTCGCACTGAAGTAAATAGTTCTGAAGGCATTGCAAGAATGTCCCAAATGCTTCGTTAAGCAATAGTCCTCGCATATTAAATTTTCAATTTGTTTCGACTTCTAAATTGAAATGAAAGATAAGTCCTTTGATTACAAGGCCTTTCCTGTCACGCAGCAATCATGAATGCACAAGTTCATTATGACTGGAGACATGCACAAGGGGAAACGTCCTCAGTCTCCAACAGGCCGGAGATCCGTCTCGAGGAGATTTTGTACAAGACCGTATGTACATAGTTCAAAAGAATTGGGGAACATGAACGTATGCCATGCTCCACAAAACAATACCTCACGCCCAGGTATATTACCAACTAAACCTTTATTCTTTACCGTTGAGGTATACAAAAGAACATCGATGGATGCGCGTTCATTTTCAGAACAAAAACGGAAATATCCAAATAGGGGCGAAAACAAAGTGATAACAGTCCTCCAGGATGGAGTTTTAGCAGAGTTGGAGAGCTTCAGTATGGTGTATGTCCTCCACGAGCATTTATCACAACTTGGCACCTACGTGGCATGCTCCGTATAAGTCGACGGAGGTCACGTTGCAGTATCAGGTTCCATTTTTTAATGAGAGCCTGTTCGAGGTCTTCAATCAATCAATCAATCAATACTGATCTGCATTTAGGGCAGTCGCCCAGGTGGCAGATTCCCTATCTGTTGCTTTCCTAGCCTTTTCCGAAAATGATTTCAAAGAAATTGGAAATTTATTGAACATCTCCCTTGGTAAGTTATTCCAATCCCTAACTCCCCTTCCTATAAATGAATATTTGCCCCAGTTTGTCCTCTTGAATTCCAACTTTATCTTCATATTGTGATCTTTCCTACTTTTATAAACGCCATTCAAACTTATTCGTCTACTAATGTCATTCCACGCCATCTCTCCGCTGACAGCTCGGAACATACCACTTAGTCGAGCAGCTCTTCTTCTTTCTCTCAGTTCTTCCCAACCCAAACATTGCAATATTTTTGTAACGCTACTCTTTTGTCGGAAATCACTCAGAACAAATCGAGCTGCTTTTCTTTGGATTTTTTCCAGTTCTTGAATCAGGTAATCCTGGTGAGGGTCCCATACACTGGAACCATACTCTAGTTGGGGTCTTACCAGAGACTTACATGCCCTCTCCTGTACATCCTTACTACAACCCCTAAACACCCTCATAACCATGTGCAGAGATCGGTACCCTTTATTTACAATCCCATTTATGTGATTACCCCAATGAAGATCTTTCCTTATATTAACACCTAGATACTTACAATGATCCCCAAAAGGAACTTTCACCCCATCAACGCAGTAATTAAAACTGAGAGGACTTTTCCTATTTGTGAAACTCACAACCTGACTTTTAACCCCGTTTATCAACATACCATTGCCTGCTGTCCATCTCACAACATTTTCGAGGTCACGTTGCAGTTGCTCACAATCTTGTAACTTATTTATCACTCTATAGAGAATAACATCATCCGCAAAAAGCCTTACCTCCGATTCCAATCCTTTACTCATATCATTTATATATATAAGAAAACATAAAGGTCCGATAACACTGCCCTGAGGAACTCCCCTCTCAACTATTACAGGGTCAGACAAAACTTCACCTACTCTAACTCTCTCAGATCTATTTTCTAGAAATATAGCAACCCATTCAGTCACTCTTTTGTCTAGTCCAATTGCACTCATTTTTGCCAGTAGTCTCCCATGATCCACCCTATCAAATGCTTTAGACAGGTCAATCGCGATACAGTCCATTTGACCTCCAGAATCCAAGATATCTGCTATATCTTGCTGGAATCCTACAAGTTGAGCTTCAGTGGAATAATCTTTCCTAAAACCGAATTGCCTTCTATCGAACCAGTTATTAATTTCACAAACATGTCTAATATAATCAGAAAGAATGCCTTCCCAAAGCTTACATACAATGCATGTCAAACTTACTGGCCTGTTTTCCTTTATACACAGGGGCTACTATAGCAACTCTCCATTCATCTGGTATAGTTCCTCCGACCAAACAATAATCAAATAAGTACTTCATATATGGTACTATATCCCAACCCATTGTCTTTAGTATATCCCCAGAAATCTGATCAATTCCAGCCGCTTTTCTAGTTTTCAACTTTTGTATCTTATTGTAAATGTCATTGTTATCATATGTAAATGTTATTACTTCTTTGGCCTTAGTCTCCTCCTCTATCTCGACATTATCCTTGAAACCAACAATCTTTACATACTGCTGACTGAATACTTCTGCCTTTTGAAGATCTTCACATACACACTCCCCTTGTTCATTAATTATTCCTGGAATGTCCTTCTTGGAACCTGTTTCTGCCTTAAAATACCTATACATACCCTTCCATTTTTCATTAAAATTTGTATGACTGCCAATTATGCTTGCCATCATGTTATCCTTAGCTGCCTTCTTTGCTAGATTCAATTTTCTAGTAAGTTCCTTCAATTTCTCCTTACTTCCACAGCCATTTCTAACTCTATTTCTTTCCAGTCTGCACCTCCTTCTTAGTCTCTTTATTTCTCTATTATAATAAGGTGGGTCTTTACATTTCTTACCACCCTTAAAGGTACAAACCTGTTTTCGCATTCCTCAACAATTTCTTTAAACCCATCCCAGAGTCTGTTTACATTATCATTTACCGTTTTCCACCGATCATAGTTACTTTTTAGAAACTGCCTCAAGCCTGCCTTATCAGCCATATGGTACTGCCTAACAGTCCTACTTTTAAGACCTTCCTTTCTCTCACATTTATTTTTAACTACCACAAAAACAGCTTCATGATCACTAATACCATCTATTACTTCACTTTCCCTATAGAGCTCATCTGGTTTTATCAGCACCACATCCAGGATATTTTTCCCTCTGGTTGGTTCCATCACTTTCTGAATCAGCTGTCCTTCCCATATTAACTTATTTGCCATTTGTTGGTCATGCTTCCTGTCGTTCGCATTTCCTTCCCAATTTACATCTGGCAAATTCAGATCTCCCGCTACAATCACATTTCTTTCCATGTCGTTTCCCACATAGCTGACTATCCTATCAAATAATTCCGAATCCGCGTCAGTGCTACCCTTTCCCGATCTGTACACTCCAAATATATCAAGTTGCCTATTATCTTTAGAAATGAGCCTTACACCTAGAATTTCATGTTTCTCATCTTTAACTTTTTCGTAGCTTACAAATTCTTCTTTCACCAGAATGAACACTCCCCCTCCTACCATTCCTATCCTATCTCTACGATACACACTCCAGTGCCGTGAGAAAATTTCTGCATCCATTATATCATTTCTCAGCCATGATTCAACTCCTATTACAATATCTGTAAATATATATCTATTAAATTACTTAATCTATTCCTTTCTTTACAATACTTCTACAGTTCAACACTAACAATTTTATGTCATCCCTACTTGATTTCCAGTTCCCTGTTCCCTTATCACCGCTCCCTAGGCCATCCCGTTTCCCTGAATGTACCTCCCTATTACCCTTCCAAACAAATTTCCTTATATGTACCACTGTGGTTTAAATGAAGGCCATCTGAGCGCAGATCCCTATCTCCTACCCACCCATTAGGATCTAGAAATTTCACTCCCAGTTTCCCACATACCCACTCCATAGTCTCATTTAAATCCCCAATCACCCTCCAGTCAGTATCCCTCCTACACAGTATTCCACTAATAACAATCTCCGCTTTCTTAAACTTCACCCGTGCTGCATTTACCAGATCCCACACATCTCCAACTATGTTGGTACTTATATCAGCTTGCCTTACGTTGTTGGTACCAACGTGAAACACTACCACCTTCTCCTTCCCCTCCTCCCTCTCTTCTACTTTCTTCAACATCTGCCTCAACCTAATTCCTGGATAACATTCTACCCTGGTTCCTTTTCCTCCACACACTTTCCCCACGTGTCTAACGATGGAATCCCCCATGACCAGAGCCTCAACCCTCCCCACCTCATCTGATCCCCTCCCCTCCTGGTCAGCCCTATCTTCTCTCACTGCTGCAGAAGCTACTTCCTCCTCCCTTTTCTCCTTCCCATGACCCTGTCCCACCTGTCTTTTCCTATCCTCTACTCTACATTTCCCTTTCCTACCTTTTCCCTTCCTGCTACTTCCACGCATCTCAGCAACAGTTCCCTGTCCCTCATCTTCCCTCTGTTGTTCTACCTGGAGTGACTCGTACCGATTTCGCACAGACACCTGTCCTGAATTCTGATCCTGAATAGAGCCCTTAGCCTGCAATCTCCTTCCCCTTAGAACATTAGACCACCTGTCTTCTACAACTCCTCCCTTTCCTTGCCCTCCCTCTTGTACACCTACTGTAACCTGTACATTGTTTGAGGGAGTCCTATCTTCCTTCTTGTCTTCTGTGAGAATCGTAATTATCTCTCTCAAACTTTCCAACTCCTCCCTCATACCCCTCAATGCCTCACCACACCCACAATAAGTACACTCGCGCTCCTTAGCCATTCTTTACGGGGGAAAAAAATTAAATTAAAAAATAAAATAACTTATTTGCAAAAAATAAATGAACGAAGGGATATATTGTCTGGGATAGTACACAACAATAAGGTAATTAATATACGACTACACTACAATATTACTTAGTCGTGCTCTATTTTTTTTATTCTGCAACCCCTAACAGGATAAAAACTGCTGTTATTACTGAATATCGAAAGTAATACACAAGAACTACACAATTCCAAACTGCAATTAAGCCTATCCTAATTACAACAACAGTATTTTAGTAAGAGTTCCTACGGATACCTCTACTACACCAGTACTACACAAATATTTTACAATAATAAAATAAGCACACTCAATTCTAATAGGATATTACTCGTATACTACTGTACAGTACACTACAGTAATTTTTAAACTACTTTCAGACGTATCCTAATTACGATACCGGTACAGTACCGTATGTCACTACTAAGCACAACAGAAATGAAATTTGCAAGAACTACTGTACTCAAAGATTACCAACGAAGCTAAATGCTTGGAGAGTCTGTGGTGGAAAAGGTCGCCCACGAGCACTTCTGTCAACGATTTCTTTAACAACAGTGCTGCAGAATTATACACTAGTTTATCTGTAACTCGTATAAACCTCTGGTCGTAAGTGACAATATAATTTTCTTGAGAAAATTGACGAGAGACAACAACCGACTTGAAATCGGAACAATATAGTGTCAAGCCACACAATGCATATCTGATTTTTGGTTAACAAAGGCCAAACTAGCCAAAGTAAACTTTGAACTGAAAAAGCCACTTGCTGTAGATCCAAGGGTGTGTTTTAACGGTCCCTAAAACATAACCACCAGGCGAGTTGGTCGTGTGGTTAGAAGCGCGCAGCTGTAAGCTCGCATCCGGGAGATAGTGGGTTCGAACCGCACTGTCGGCAACCCTGAAGATGGTTTTCCGTGGTTTCCCATTATCACACCAAGCAAATACTGGGGCTGTACCTTAATCAAGGCCACGGCTGCTTCCTTCCCATTCCCAGGCCTTTCCTCTCCCATCGTCGCCATAAGACCTATCTGTGTCGGTGCGACGAAAAGCAACTAGCAAGAAAAAAAAAAAACATAACCAACTGAATAAGTTACATAATCTCAGCAACAAAAACGGAAGCTTTCATTATGGTCAAAATAATGCCAAGCAACACTTACCTCACTTTCACTTTCAGAGGAAATTTTATACGCTATCTGCGGAAGATAGCCAGGGTCTACATCCAAAACACTGGGATATTCTTCAGAATCACTAGATAACATAAGCTTTCTCCTTCAATCCATAGTAATCTGGGTCTCCTTGTTGCTTGACACTGTTTTGCTCAGAGTGTTTCCAAGAACTAAGAGGGGGGGGGGGGGGAGGGCGGTGACAGGATGAAAGTCACATGCAGAGCCCCGTGAATGCGTTTCTAAACAAGTTTTCAGTTTTAACCGATAGCTTATCATAATTCACCAAAAAAATTAGCTTGGCACTCTTTTCTTTTCCCGACCCCTTTAATTAAGGCCATGGTCTTCCCGTCCCTGTGGGATACAAATCACTTTCCTAGTAGGGTTGGCCATAGTCATCAGTTCCACGTAATAGTGTATGTGTAGTCAGGCAACCTAATATTTGGGTCTAGAATTTGCTCTAAGGAAACATGTTGATAATTTTTCGACGACTGTACTTTTCCATCGAACATTTGAAATGTAACAACCTCCATTTCATTTCACTCCAATATCATAAAACTATTTACAATCTTCCACACATAATATCCAGTATAAATGGTTAAATATAAGTCAAGCTCGCTTTTTTTTCTTACTTTATATCAAGATTGTTTAACAAATGTGTACCGAGCTTAATAGCTGCAGTCGCTTAAGTGCGGCCAGTATCCAGTATTCGGGAGGTAGTAGGTTTGAACCCCACTGTCGGTAGCCCTGAAGATTGTTTTCCGTGGTTTTCTATTTTGACACCACGTAAATGCTGGGGCTGTACTTTAAGTAAGGCCACAGCCGCTTCCTTCCCACTCCTAGCCCTTTCCTGTCCCATCGTCGCCATAAGACTTACTGTATTTGTGTCGGTGCGACGTGAAACAACTTGTAAGAAAAAAAACCGAATGTGTAGCGGTTACTGTGACCCTGCTCAAAGGAACAGATTATTTGGTTCTGAAGTGCTGTATTTATTCTTATTTAAGTGTTAGAATATCTTCCCCCGTACAGATTTTTGGCGTTGTTTATTTTAACATAGATATCGGTCTAATTACACGTCAACTATTCCACAAAAACATGTACGTTACAAGTGGATGACTCATGTACGTTACAGTCCGGACGAAAGTGTTCATAAAATGCGTGAAGACTAATAAACAGTGCAGTTGACATCCTCTGGTGTTTAGTGGTACAGCGCAGTTTACATGATGGATTACAGACCACTGTCGTGTGAAGGTGTCTCTTGTAAGACTTACGTTCGGAATTGTAATGCTTATGCGAATGTCTGTGAATTCGTGTCCTGTGTCCAGTGAGAATTTAGTATTAGTTAACCAAAGAAGTAAGTTTGTAGTTTTATGTGACTGTTGATATTGTGGTCATAGCCACGGGACGTCTGATTATGCGTGAAATTCGAACCAGAGGAACGTTAAATTTCATTTCTAAAAGTCCAAGTTCATTGGCCGAGAGTCGAACCGTGGCCGACTTGATGAGAAGTCAGTGAGGGCACCACTCGGCTACCACGCTAACCATCTTCTCATTAATAAATAATTTGATCACCGAGAGGTTCTTAAACTTGGGGTTCGCTAGGTACTGAAACACACTACGCACACCGCACTCTAGCAGGTACTTGGATCAGTAGGCATACATATCAAACTTGATCATAGTGTGTATTTGCTCGAAGAGGACAGTGAAAGTTTAAAAAAAGTAACTTACCTGTAATATATCAGCATCAGCAGTTCCCTTGCGCCCTCCCAGGGTGTATGAACCTGAGGCTGCGAGTTCAGTCAGACTATTGAAGGGCACCTTGTTGATGTACACCGCCAGGCGAGACATCACTGTGGCTGAGAAGATGTTGAAGACCAGAAGGCCCGCGCAGTAGGTCAACCAGAGAGTGAAACGACCAGACAGAGATCGAGGGATCGACTCCCAAGACGTTCCTAAACAAGGTCACGGTATTATTAGGTTAGCCACACAGTTCTGATGTTTCTATTAGGAAGTGACTGAACTACAGTATATTCAGATAACAATAATATTCATAATAATCATAATAATCGCTCCTGTGGTACAGTGGCTAGTGTGATTAGCCTCCACCCCGGGAATCCCGGGGTTGATTCCCGGCTCTGCCACGAAATTTGAAACGTGCTACGAGGACTGGAACGGGATCCACTCAGCCTTGGGAGGTCAACTGTGTAGAGGGGTTCGATTCCCACCTCCACTATTTTCGAAGTGGGTTTCCGTGGTTTCCCACTTATCCTCCACTTCCTGCTTCCTTCCCTCTTCCTTCTCTATCCCTTCCAATCTTCCCATCACCCCACAAGGCCCCTGTTCAGCATAGCAGGTGAGGCCTCCTGGGCGAGGTACCAGTTGTATCTCCGACCCAAAGTCTCACGCTCCAGAACAGTGCCCTTGAGGCGGTAGAGGTGAGATCCCTCCCTGAGTCCGAAGGAAAAGCCAACTCTGAACGGTAAACGGATTAAGAAAGAAAGAAAGAAAGAAAGAAAGAAAGAAAGAAAGAAAGAAATAATAATAATAATAATAATAATAATAATAATAATAATAATAATAATAATAATAATAATAATAATAATAATACCACCGGGCGAGTTGGCCGTGTGGTTAGGGGGGCACAGCTGTGAGCTTGCATCCGGGAGATCGTAGGTTCGAACTCCACTGTCGGCAGCCTTGAAAATGGTTTTCCACGTTTTCCCATTTTCACACCAGACAAATTCTGGGGCTGTACTTTAATTAAGGCCACGGCCGCTGGACCATAAGGTAACCATAAGACCTATCTGTGTCGGTGCGACGTAAAACAAATTGTAAAATAATAATAATAATAATAATAATAATAATAATAATAATAATAATAATAATAATAATAATAATAATAATAATAATAATAATAATAATAATAATAAATCTCTCCCCTGTGAATGATACGTGTCCTTGCCGCTGTGGGGAATTTTGTGCGTCCAAATGACGCAGGTTGCCGTACAGAATGTGCAACCATATCGGATGGGTATCTGTCGAGAGACCTGACTAAGGAATGATTAATCGAAAAGGAGGTAGCAGCCTTTCGGAAGCTGCAAGAGCGACGGTCTGGATAATTGACTGATATGACCTTGTAATAACACATAACGTGGTTTAGCTATGTTGGTACTGTCACACGGCTGAATGCAACGGGAAAACTAAGCCGTAAATTTCGAGTACATGCAGCTCTGTCCGGCTCCATGGCTAATGGTTACTGTGCTGGCCTTTGGTCACAGGGGTCCCGGGTTCTATTTCCGGCAGGATTGGGAATTTTAACCATCATTGGTTAATTCCGCTGGCACGGGTCTGGGTGTATATGCCGTTCTCATCAACATTTCATCCTTATGACAACGCGCAGGTCGCCTACGGAATCAAATCAAAAGATCTGCACCTGGCGAGCAGAACATGTCCGCGGACACTCGCGGCACTAAAAGCCATACGCTGTACCGATTTCAGAGGAACTTGGTATTTATCAATGAAAATATACGGCCGCTCGCGTAAGTATTCGTCCGCGCACGCCATAGGAGGAAAATAGCTCCAACACTATACAGAAGTTAACTGTAAACAAATAAGAGTATGTTTTATTTAATTTAATTTCCGGGTTGAACCGTGTTGTACTTGTACGCATATCACGTACAGTTTGCCGACGTTTCGAATACATTGCAGTATTCTTTGTCAAGGCGACTGAAATACCCCTACTCGATCCGAGGTAATCAGTCTCCCAGGAAGAAATTACACTACTAGAGTGGCCTTATCTTGGCCTTTTATATCCTAGCCTTTCTGGCTGACGTAAGCCCTGGCTGTCTCGCGAGACCTGGAAAGTATAGACTATGTCACAGCCAGGTAGTGGGGGCTTGCCCGCGCTGTTATGTAATGGGGTTGCGGCCCGTGTGTTTTGTTGTGGTCTGTATGTCTTAAACTATGAATGATAGGCATCCAAGAATTACTGATTTTGTATCCTTCTTCTAAATTTATGTTGTTCGGATGTTTCTTGATTTCGATAGCCTCGCGGATTTTCCTTTCCAGATTCCAAGGGATAGCTGCTAGGATCTTGGTCTTGTCAAATGATATTCCGTGCCTAGTTTCGTAGGAATGCTTGGCTACTGCTGAAATATCTGTGTTTTGGTTCTTGGTGTGACGGATATGTTCTTTTAGGCGGGTGGAGATCAGACGTTTTGTCTCACCTACATAACAAGCTCCGCAGCTACATTCAATGTGATACACTCCAGGGGCCTGTAATTCTTTTTGTAATCTGGCCTCACGGGAGCAATAACCTACAGCTATTTCTTGACCATCTCAACTCCATACACGTAAATATTCAGTTCACCATGGAAATAGAAGTAGACGGAAAACTACCATTCCTGGATGTGCTAGTAATACGTAACCCCAATGGGACGCTGAGTCGCGCAGTATACAGGAAACCCACTCGCACAGACAGGTACCTACACGCCTCGTCTCATCATCACCCATCACAAAAGCAGGCTGTCCTAACATCACTAGTGAACAGGGCCACAGCGATATCTGACGCAGAGCACCTCGAGGAAGAAAAAGAACACCTCACGGAAACCCTTAGGAAAAATGGCTACTCGCTCAATAACATCCGACGAGTCCTTAAAAAATCAGAAGAGAACAAAGAAAAGACCGCCGCAGGAGAAAACAACGGGAAAGAAGAACTGACCCGCCAGAAAACAGCGATACTGCCATACATTAAAAACACTACAGACAGGATCGGCAAGATACTGGACAAATACAACATAAAAACTATCTATAAACCTCACCGTAAGCTAGCCCGTTATCTACCACCAGTAAAAGACACAATAGAATTACAGGCCCCTGGAGTGTATCACATTGAATATAGCTGCGGAGCTTGTTATGTAGGTGAGACAAAACGTCTGATCTCCACCCGCCTAAAAGAACATATCCGTCACACCAAGAACCAAAACACAGATATTTCAGCAGTAGCCAAGCATTCCTACGAAACTAGGCACGGAATATCATTTGACAAGACCAAGATCCTAGCAGCTATCCCTTGGAATCTGGAAAGGAAAATCCGCGAGGCTATCGAAATCAAGAAACACCCGAACAACATAAATTTAGAAGAAGGATACAAAATCAGTAATTCTTGGATGCCTATCATTCATAGTTTAAGACATACAGACCACAACATAAACACACGGGCCGCAACCCCATTACATAACAGCGCGGGCAAGCCCCCACTACCTGGCTGTGACATAGTCTATACTTTCCAGAAGTCTCGCGAGACAGCCAGGGCTTACGTCAGCCAGAAAGGCTAGGATATAAAAGGCCATGATCAAGGCCACTCTAGTAGTGTAATTTCTTCCTGGGAGATTGATTACCTCGGATCGAGTAGGGGTATTTCAGTCGCCTTGACAAAGAATACTGCAATGTATTCGAAACGTCGGCAAACTGTACGTGATATGCGTACAAGTACAACACGGTTCAACCCGGAAATTAAATTAAATAATTCTTCACACCGTGGAAGCTTCACTTCTAAGAAGAGTATGTTTTATATGCCATCTGAACATCTGAGATATAATGTATAGCACTCTAAGCGCTGGCATTTGGAACAAATAAGAAAACAATCGTACTGCTTGGAGAAACGTCACGTTGCGAAAGTATTTGTTCACAATAAGAACTCGAGGAATATACTGTCATTTCCTAAGTATCAATAGCGCGACGAACGTCTTTTCGAAGCAATCATGGCTTGAAGCTGTTTCAGCATGGATGCCACCAGTTTTTCTGTCACTTCCGGGCCTATTTTATGCCATTTTCCCATGGAAAATTGTTTTACAGCTTCTTTATTTGTAATACGCTGATTGATCAGTTTACATTTTAATTCCGCCCATAAATGCTCTATGGAGTTTAAATCTGGGGACTGGGGTGGTGTCTGCAGCACATGACGTATGTTGTAGAGTAGCCATTCCCTGACAACCCGATCAGTGTGCGTAGGTTCATTATCTTGCTGGAAGAAGTACCCGCTATCAAGACCATTTTGGCTACGCTGGGTGTTAAATGTTGTTTGAACATATTCAAACACAGCATCTTATCCATCCGTTCAGGTATTATATAGTAGTTACCTACCATAGCCGCCGATATGCAACCCCTTACCATTATGGAACCTTCTCCATTTGTTTTAACGGTTGGTTGCAGGTTTTGGCTTTAGGGCTCGTTCTTCTTTCTCCATACACGTCGCTTTCCAGAGCAATGAAATAAACATAATTTGTTCTTGTCAGCAAACAATACGCGTTTCCAAAACGCCGGTGGCTTCCTAACGTACTGTTTGGCGAACGCCAGCTTCTTCTTACGGTTCACCTCACTTATCTGTCCGACTCGTTGGCTGAATGGTCAGCGTACTGGCCTTCGGCTCAGAGGGTCCTGGGTTCGATTACCGGACGGGTCGGGGATTTTAACCTTCATTGGTTAATTCCAATGTCTCGGGGGCTGGGTGTTTGTGCTGTCCCCAACATCCCTGCAACCCACACACCACACATAATACTATCCTCCACCACAATAACACGTAGTTCCCTACACATGGCAGATGCCGCCCACCCTCATCGGAGGGTGCGCCTTACAAGGGCTCCATTCGGCTAGAAATAGCCACACGAAATAATTAATAACCTCACTTATCCAGGGCTTCTTCCGGTTTGTACGCCCCTGCAAACCAGCTCTGGGTAACACACGTCGTAAGGTGTCGGTGCTGATGTTCCTTCCAGTGGATGTTTGTACATCTTTACTAGCGGTTCAGCTACAATAATTTCGTGTGGCTATATCTAGCCGAGCGCAGCCCTTGTAAGGCAGATCCTCCGATGAGGGTGAACGGCATCTCCCATGTGTAGCTAACTGCGTGTTATTGTGATGAAGGATAGTGTTATGTCTGGTGTGTGAGTTGCAGGGATGTTGGAGACAGCAAAAACACCAAGCCCCCCGGGCCATTGGAATTAAACAATGACGATTAAAATCCCCGACCCGGCCAAGAATCGAACCGGGAACCCTCTGAACCGAAGGCCAATATGATGACCATTCAGCCACCGAGTCGGACAGCAGTTGAGCTCCAAAGATATGATTCAAGAGACTGACACAGAGTGTGACGTACCTTGTTGACAGAAGGCGCTCAGGTTGTAGAAGACGATAGTGACAGGAGACAAGGCCCTACCACAAGGTCTCAGACGTGATATTAGCAGCTGTGTTGCTGAGGAGGCGGCCACAGTGACGCACAGGACCGTCAGGATGATCCAGGGAGAAAAGAAGGATAACGTGGATACTGAGAACAGCGCCGAGTCTTCTCTGAAGTAGACTTGGTAGCTGAGGAGAAGAAATACAGTATGTGTTAGTACGGCAACTTAAAGTCAATACTTTACCCAGGGTTATATGTTATTCTTCTAAATGTAAGTTGCATTTAGCTTTTGAGGATAGTTGCTCCTAAACTGTTATTTTAGACGAAAGAGCTGAAAATGTACCTACCTTCGGGAACCCCCAACCCCTCTTCCCCTTCCTTGGATGTGTACGAAAACTTTTTCCCTCATGATATTCGTCACTCGAGATAATACATTCATGTCTTCGAAAATGATGTATTGATTGTTTACAATTCATTAACTATGATTCTGAATTTATGAGAGAAAAGCTGTCTTCTGAAACCGTTTTTGAGTCTCAAAAATGTACTCGGTCCCAGACATCTTGTACAGGAGTGTGTTCATGCATCGACAAGTGGATTGAAAGCAGTGGCAGTTGGTGGTATCTGAAGCTAGGTTTTGCACCAACATTTTCAATGTGACATTTCTATATGAGAAGCTTACAGAAATAATAAACTCAATTATCGTTATATAATGAACTACATTTCTTTTAAAACTGAAATATATTCGGCAATTAAAACACAGGAAAGAAGAGGCTAATTTACAGTATAACTAATTATTGAAAATTTAATTGAAAATTTGCCCTCCTGTATTTCATCATCATCATCATCATCATCTGTTTACCCTCCAGGTTCGGCTTTTCCCTCGGACTTAGCGAGGGATCCCACCTCTACCACCTCAAGGGCAGTGTCCTGGAGCTTCAGACTCTTGGTCGGGGATACAACTGGGGAGTATGACCAGTACCTCGCCCAGGCGGCCTCACCTGCTATGCTGAACAGGGGCCTTGTGGAGGGATGGGAAGATTGGAAGGGATAGGCAAGGAAGAGGGAAGGAAGCGGCCGTGGCCTTAAGTTAGGTACCATCCCGGCATTCGCCTGGAGGAGAAGTGGGAAACCACGGAAAACCACTTCGAGGATGGCTGAGGTGGGAATCGAACCCACCTCTACTCAGTTGACCTCCCGAGGCTGAGTGGACCCCGTTCCAGCCCTCGTACCACTTTTCAAATTTCGTGGCAGAGCCGGGAATCGAACCCGGGCCTCCGGGGGTGGCAGCTAATCACGCTAACCACTACACCACAGAGGCGGCCCTCCTGTATTTCACTGATGCAAAATATTGGTAATACCATGGGTATGGCGTATCCTAGTGGCATGGAAAAGAACTTACCGCTGCGAGAGGAGAAAAGGAAGGAATGAAGTCATCTCCGCAGAATGACGCAATCTAGCGGGGACATTGGAAATTGTTTCTCGATAGGGGTTTGCTGGTCACGTGCAACACCCAAGGACTGATACTGGCGAGCTTGCTACTTGACGCTAGGGCCTACGTACAGACTCTCATTCTCTTGTACAGACTTAGGCTCGTCCCTACTGAAACTACATTGCGCTGCGCTGACCGCTTGGAAGCTGCTGTAGGAATGCAAACCCGGCGAGTTCGATTCGAAGCCGGCAGCGTTTATTGGTCCACTGCGAAGAATTAGTACATCAGACGACCAAAGATGATTGATTTTAACTCTTAGGTTTATTAAACTAGAAAATTAGAAGAAAACAGGACAAATGAAGTGTAAAATTATTAGGAGTTGTGTAACACAGCAACAATACCACGCACCGCTCCTGATTAAAAATGATTCAGCTCTATATTCAATATTTACGTGCTAATGTGATTATCTGTAATGCCGAGCGGTCTAGCGGAAACAACTAATGCACTCGTCCGGAGAACAGGGGATCCAGTTCAGAGTCCCAGTTCTCTCGTCTTGGATAACATTATCACATTGATCAACTCACAAGGGAAGTCTTCCAGGTGTTAAACTCTGATTCCGTTTAAAATTTGCTAAGCTAGTGTACATTCCAAAAGTGAAAACTGCATGTGCCCTGATGAATATTTAATACGTCCTTTCATATTGAAAGTTGTGTAGTTGTGCCGTGCAGTAGCTCGTAACTGAGGGATGAGTCGCAGTTGACTGTCGGCTGCCCACGGCCGTCTCGTAACTTAGGAATACCATGGAAGACACAATGCAAATAAAAACATCCACTTGTACGGTAGGGTGACAGTAAAAATGAAACACGTTGTTATTTAACAACACAACACGCGTAGTTATGTTTACCAACATCATGTTCTCGGCTAGAAACGAAGGCCCATACTTTAGGCAATATATTTTCAGTTTTCGCTGGGTTAATACATCAGGTGTCTGTCTTATTGGTAACAGTTAACTGTCCGTATGCTACATATCATGGCTGTCTCTAGTCATGGGTTGGTTGTGCTAAATGTGGCAACTCTGCTGCTTGTTCATTCAGCTGACCAGCGTGTTGTTTGACTGTATGCCAGGCACTCTCCACGCTTGTATATTAATACTGATATTAATATGGTGTATGCAGTGATATGAACCTTTTATAATCATGCCGGATAGGTGATCAGCACCGGGGTGGTTAAGGAACTTCCATGTATACAGCGCTGTAGTCTCACAGGGTATACTGTAAGACAGAGCATGACAAATCCCAAATGCAAGACCACCCTGACGTTTAAAATTAGTGGGTTACAGCTAGTTACAACAAAATTCCCTCTATTTGGCATAAATCCGTCATATAGATGACATTTTATAGTGACAGAGAAGAAATCCATATTTGAATGCACTATTTGAAAACCTTAATTTGCTTGCACAGTAGTTTTCTATGCCTTTGCTGGCAGGATGCAATGTTTACAGTGCACTATATCTTCTGGTATGGGCTAGAATAAATTTGTTACTTTCATTGACCTGTCTCAGCGTAATCTTTCGCTTTGACGATATGAAAGTACCGAGGTATGAGCGATTCTAGTAATAGCGTTCCTTCTTCAGACAGTCCCTGTTATGAATGGTGTGAAAATAGCGCTCATAGGGTCGGTTGGTGCATGCATTTCAGTGGGCTTGGCAGACATATGTAATAGCAACTTCTGGCTCAGTGAGGAAAGCAACTACCTCACTCCTCATTTCCCTACTATGCCTCTTCAGTGACACCTAGGCTATCTATGACAGCTGTTGGTGGAGCTGTAGAGGATCAAACCAGCCTTCGGGCTGAATACCGAACAGTAGTTTTCTACTGGACCTATTTCCAGCTATTTATTAAAAACAATCCAAGGTGCCTCTTTTGATTTGCGATCACACTTTTCACTGGGAAACTCTTGAATTGGTGCATGTTGGAGTACGGTGGTTTTGCAGCCACGTCTCCGTATATTTCTCAGGCTTAAATCGGTTACGTGGTGAAGCATTTCAATGTCTGGACATAAGGCAGGAGACGTAAGCAACGAACAGTGGTGGCTGATAATGTTGTTGATCAAGCTGAATCTTCGATGTTCAGGATTACGAGCATAGCTGGAGAGTTAACACTCACTCACAGAATGGCGAAATTAAAAAGAAAAGAAGCCAAAGTAGATGGTATACACAAAAAAGTAGAAGGCAGAGTGGAGTTTACTTGAGGGCATACGGCGTATATCCGCGGTTACAGGCCTGGACATATCAATAAAATGAGAAGGCTGGACATATCACGGAGACGTGGCTGCAAAACCACCGTACTGCAACATGCACCAATTCAAGAGTTTCCCAGTGAAAAGTGTAATGAAAGTTGCTTAAAATATATATTTTAAGTGATCAGTTTGGTCTCATATTTATGGAAAAACCGAAGTGTGGTTCGTCGACAAATATATATAGTAAGTTGTTTTCGATTGCCTAAGGACCGTGATCGTCGTAGTAAATGGATTCATTCGCTTCCACGCACAGACTGATCTCAACGAACAGGTCAGAGGTGTGTATGAAACATTTTCAAGACAGTGACTTGAACTTTATTGGCAAATACATAGATAAGGACGAGAAAACGAGTTGCTGTAAACGCGACCACCCCGTTTTATGCGAATTATAATAATCTGTGAAATTATCGTGAAAGGGCATGTGAACTGTGGCCGCCTACGTAATGAAGTTTTTACTTGAACATCTGTAGAAATTCTTTAATTACAGAATGGAGTCAGCTCTGATCTCCCGTAGATTTTTATGTTAGTTATGTTTTCTTCTTCTTCTTAATCTCTTTACCCCCCAGGGTTGGTTTTTCCCTCGGACTCAGCGAGGGATCCCACCTCTATCGGCTCAAGGGCAATATCCTGGAGCGTGAGACATTGGGTCGGGGAATACAACTGGGGGAATGACCAGTACCTCTCCCAGGCGGCCTCACCTGCTATGCTGAACGGGGGCCTTGTGGGGGATGGGAAGATTGGAAGGGATAGACAAGGAAGAGGGAAGGAAGCGGCCGTGGCCTGAAGTTAGGTACCATCCCGGAATTTGCCTGGAGTAGAAGTGGGAAACCACGGAAAACTACTTCCAGGATGGCTGAGGTGGGAATCGAACCCACCTCTACTCATTTGACCTCCCGAGGCTGAGTGGACCCCGTTCCAGCCCTCGTATCACTTTTCAAATTTCGTGACAGAACCGGGAATGGAACCCGGGCCTCTGGGGGTGGCAGCTAATCACACTAACCACTATACCACAGAGGCGGACTAGTTATGTTTTGCTGGACCATATCAATAACAGCAGCTCTCTTGTACTCCAAATTGATGCCTTTTTACAAAGGTTGATGTTGGAAGACGCTGGATAATGAAAGTTGGTTAAAATATATACATTTTAAGTGATCAGTTTGGTCTCATATTTATGGAAAAACCGAAGTGTGGTTCGTCGACAAATATATATAGTAAGTTCTTGTTTAATTTATATGCAGAGAGCGAAGTACGATGAAGTAATATTTTGTCATTTCCACGCTCTCGATATTTGAGAAAATCATTCACTTCTTTAGAGGTTTTTCCTTCTTTAGGAAATGGAAATATACATTTCTTTATGTACCCGTTGCTCACCTTTCTGAGAGCGAAAATCTTGAATCTTCCACTTCATGAAATACAGGTAAGAGTAATTTTAGACTACCATAAAAGTGGACTAAGGTGGGATCGTGGTTGAGAACTGTGCCGCTCATTTGGATTGTCCCTATTTTAGGCCAAATGCCCTTCTTGACGCTAACCCTAACAGGAGGGATGTATTTTCATTATTGCGTATTTCTATGGCGGGTGGTATGTTGTGTGAATATGAAGAGCCCCAAGGAGAGGACTTAGCTAGACGCAATTAAAATACTCGAGTCAGTCGGGAATCGAACCCGCGACCCTTTAAAACGAAGGCCTCGACGCGGACCATTCAGCCAAAGAGCCAAACCCTACAATCAACCGACTGCTGAAGGCAAACTGTGCGCACGCAAGGTACAGTCTCTTGCACTGTTATCAACTCGTATATTAGTCCGTCGCAGGAATTCAGTGCGCCATATCCAGCTCCATGGCTAAATGGTTAGCGGCTGGCATTTGGTCAAAGGGGTCCCGGGTTCGATTCCCGGCAGGGTCGGGAATTTTAACCATCTTTGTTTAATTCTGCTGGCACGGGGGATTGGTGTATGTGTCGTCTTCATCATCATTTCATCCTCATGACAACGCGCAGACCGCCTACGGGCATCAAATCAAATGACCTGCAAGTAGCGAGCCGAACATGTCCTCCGACACTCCCGCCACAAATGCTACAAGCCATTTAATTTCAGTGTGCCGTGAACAATGAATGACTGAGAAGCAAGGATGTAAGGATACCTGTTCCGGACTAGGACTGTAGCGAAGTCGACGATGTCCATCCGTGCAGTGGTCATGGTCATCCCGGCCACAGCCACATCTGCTTCTCCTTTCTGCAGTTTGCCCACCATCCCAGTCCACTGGCCGAACTCACCGCTCTGGCCCCAGCTCGAGGCGCTGCTCGTCTCGTACTGCGTGCTGCCAGCAAGTGCAATTAAACAACGGAACAAATCAAATGTTGGTTCGACAACTTAAATGACAAGAAAAAGCCAATGAAACCTTCTGCGAATATTTGTAATCTATATTTCAAGGATTCTATCAGTGCAGAAAAAAGCAAAAGCAACAAACAACTCAAAACACGTGAGTTCATTTTCTCTACTGTATAGGCTTATAAGACGATACAGCGAGTACAGATTCCTTGCTTATTCCCCTCTTAGTAGCCTCTTACGACATTCAGGAGGTACAGATAATGCTTCCTCTGACTCCATCCACAGTTGAGGAAAAGATTTCCGATAAATCGAAAGAAAAATTATTGTATCCACAAAAGAATGGTATGAGTCATAAATTGTGAGAGAATGAAACATTCTAGACCTCGCAAATGTAATAATAATAATAATAATAATAATAATAATAATAATAATAATAATAATAATAATAATAATAATAATAATAATAATAATAATAATAATAATAATAATAATTGTACCGGAGGTACACCCGCTCCGTGCATTTAAATCAAGCGCCTTTTAGAAGGCCATCTGTAATATAAACTCTGAAACTGCTAGTGGAAGAAGTTTGAACATTTATCATCAGATGTCTATACTGTTGACTTATGTGCACCCTCTGGTGTGAAGATGAGCAATCAATTTTCAAAGTAATTTTGTGTGTCAAGGTTTCCTAAACTGAATTGTTTGTAGATTGGTTTCGGTGTTCTAAGGTTTCTAGCACTTCTATCTGTTCCCGACGGCTTTTAAACATTGACCAATAAGGAATTTTTGAAATTTACAAATAAGAATTGTGGGTGTGTGCAGGGCATCGACCCAGAGAATTCTGGAACCATCCTCTCCACGAAGACAGCTGGGACCTTTCGAGCCATATTGTCTTTTGATCGCTCCAGTCCAGCAGTAGAGTGCGTTAGTAGAGGAGGCAAGGGAGGGCTTGCATTGTCCATCTCCGAAAGGTCCACCAGCTCATGGTAATGGCAGACATATTTTAATCATGTAATAGTCGCAGAAAGCTAACTCAAGGGGAAGGTTTCAAAAATTCTTTCTTAATGTAATCCGGCCATGTAAATTCTCAATTAGCTTTGAGATCTTAATTTAACTTAGGGAATAAAGAGTGGGAACCCCCTTGTAGTCCCCTTCAACTGGGTCTTGGGGTGAGTATGATTTCGTAAACTTTAAATTTATCTTTTCCTTGTAATTTAAACTTTCTCTCCATCTAGTCACCTCCGTAGTATACTGTAGGCTTAGCCTCTGTAACTTAGGGCCATCAGCCCAAATAGGGTTTTAGGTTTTCTTCAAGTGTCTTTCAGAGGAGTGCAAGAGCTCGCCTCCCAACATTTTGACTTCCGGCCAATAACTTTAACCTTTTCTTTTTGCTAAGTCTAGGTAGAATGGGCAATTATTGCCCTTGTTAAAGTTAACTGCCATTATTCTAATTCCCATGTAAATTCGACCGTTGAGCAGAGAAGACAGTGAAGACTGTTTGTTTTTGTTAAAATGTAGATTGTTCCTTTACGAGGCCTGGAACGTGTACATTTTGGAGAATAGTCTCCTAGAGAGAAACTGTGTGGAGCAAAGAGGCTCTTTCTACTGTTGAAAATTTTGGAGCTTAATTTTCTTGTGGGTTTATTGAAGGGAGCCGTGGTGCACTTGTTAAAATTGTAACTGGGGAGCTTCAAGCCAGGTTGTTAAATCATGTTGTCTGCTTGTTCTAGACTTTTCTAACATTGAATCTCGAGCTCACGGGCTAAACTTTTGTACCTGATTATTTCTTATTGCTTAGCAAAGTTGAAAATTTGAGAAAAAGGAAAAGAAGAAAAGGGAAAGGGAAAAATAAAAATCCTGATTTAAAATTTTTTAAAATGAAACTTTGATCTTTTCTATATCCACCCATTCATGTCTGCACCTTCTTTCACCTCTGCGTTCCACAGAATCCCCGGAACAACAACAACAACAACAACAACAATAATAATAATAATAATAATAATAATAATAATAATAATAATAATAACATTGGGCATGGAAGAAGTGACCCTGCGATGCATTCTTGGGGCATTCGACACTTTTCCAAGCTGTGACTGTGGTGAAGAATTCCAGACAAGGCGACACACATCACCTTCAGATGCCCACACACAGCCTTCCGCGGCACTATCGACGACCTTCTGACAGCTTAAACAACGGCTATTCAGTAGCTGCAATAATTGCTCATCCTAGATTGGTTTTCATTTTCCATTTGTTAATTGACGTATTTACTTATATTCTACATACTTTATATGTTTTTGTATTTCTTTCCATTTTGCTGTATTGTACATATCTCTCTCGATTCCACTTCATGTTTTACCTTGACTTTTTATATTTTATTCTCTTTTGTAAATTATTTGTTGTTTTTCATAATGTTACTCAATTTGTGCGCAGCTTAACTTGTACCATAAGCTAAGTAAGTAAGTAAGTAAATAAATAAATAAATAAATAAATAAATAAATAAATAAATAAATAAATAAATAAATAAATAAATAAATAATAATAATAATATTTTTGGTGTACAGGTAGCATGCCTGTCTGTTATTCCAAGGCCCTGGAGTCGTTTTCTGGCCAGTTCAAGGATTTAAATTCTGGACTGAGGCATAGAACGGGGTTCAACTGATACGAGATTTTCTCAAGCTCTTGAAGAATGCACACAGCGAGAAGAAGACGCTACTGACCTAGGTTGTCATGGTTACATTGGTGTCGGAAACTTGATGACCCCCAGCCCAAGATCATGTCCATGTTAATAAATACCCCAAAGCACTGGCGTCGCGTGCTTCCGGTGTGCACACAGAGCAGACAGTAGATTAAAAATAGATTATGTGTAAGTCGTCCCTCAGTCGCTTAATACGATACCGGGAGCGCACTTAGTCTATATTGTGTTGTCAATAATATCTATACAAATAAATGAATAAATTTGAAGTGTCTGTTTGTAATGGAAAAATAACAGCATTTTACTAAGTGCATATGAAAGTATATACGATACTTATAACTAAAAACCAATTTTTACAATTTTTGTCTGTCTGCCTGTCTGTTTGTTCCGGATGATCTCCGAAACGGTTGGAGCGATTTTGATGGGACTTTCACTGGCAGATAGCTGATGATATAACGAGTAACTTACACAACTTTTAAGTTTTCTGTCTATTTGTTCCTGCTAATCTCCGGCATAAATACAAAGTTAACACCCGAAATTTAAAATAACTTACATACCGGTAATATTGCTGTGAAACAAATCCTCCCTCCACTTTAAGGAATATATAGGCTATTTATATCCTACCCTAGGGTTGCCAAAATAGTTGTAGGAATTGTACTTATTAATTAATTAATTAATTAATTTTTCAACTACACAAGCTGAAAGTACTGTTAGCAAGCAGTTGGCTAAAAGTTTCTTTGATTCATTATTGTACTACATCTGCGGCTGACAATTAACCACTCCGTGGTAGCAGCCCTGTGCCTTATCTGCTACTACTGCCTTCGTGATGTACAGGCCGTACTGTAGCGAGTGCGGGAAAGCAATCAGCTAATCGTTAGGGTGAAGTTTAGCACGTGAGTTAGTTGAGTAACATGTGAATTATTTGGTGTTTTATTGACATTTTTATCGTTGGTCGCATGTATACTCAGTTACATATGAGATGATCGTCATCGACTGCCCCTTAGTGCTATCCGAGGACAATTGTAACCTCCAACAACATTCCTCCAATATCCCTCAAAATGGCCGATTAACGCCTCTCTTGCTTTCTACGCAAGGAACAACCACGAGTTTACAGGAATGATCACGAAAATGGCAATACGTTACTTCCCTGCTGGCAAGCAGTCAGAGATGTTGTCATGGTAACCTGTAGGTTCGTTGTTGGTCTATCGGGCACTCAATGCAGAGCATGATAACAGCAGAAAATAGTTTCTCCGTCATTTGAAGAGTAAGGGAAATTATGTACGTAACAAAAGTTGTTTATAATATTGTCCACGGATTTTACAGAAAATCAATAAAGAGAAAATGGAAAAATAAAACTGTTCTGGTTTTCCTATAAGCTTCTCGCCTGTTCAGACATTTTAAGTCATATACCTTCCTCGGAATGAATATATTCCAAATATGAAGTTTGGTTGTGATCTATCCAGCCCTTTCGCCGCGATGGTGGAACAGACAGACAGACAGACAGACAGACAGACAGACAGACAGACAGACAGACAGACAGACAGACAGACAGACAGACAGACAGACAGACAGACAGACAGACAGACAGACAGACAGACAGACAGACAGACAGACAGACAGACAGACAGACAGACAGACAGACAGACAGACAGACAGACAGACAGACAGACAGACAGACAGACACGAAAAATATATACCACTGATACGGTCTTGAGTTGACCTAAAACGGGTAAATATCTGAAAAATTGGCAAAACAAACGAAAGTCCAGACAGAGGAACCCCTACAACTTTATTTATCTAGATTAGCACAATTTCCTGTCTGATCACGGGCCGCTGGTCCGCTCCCAATGCCTTCTCCTACAGTTCTTCTCAACTCCCAAAGATGGCAGCATGAATCGCAAAGTCCGTGGCAGTAGCACTGCCTTCGCGTTGTACAGGCCGTACTGTAGATCTGATGACTTCACGCTCTGGATGGGACTTGAAGGCGATACGCATCCCCTCCTCAAAGACAAAATACACGAGAATTTCACAATTTCCAAAACCTCTCCGCTTAAAGATTGATGGCTCAGGTGTAGAACAAGTCAAGTCTTTCACTTACATAGGTCAGATTTACAGGGATGGCGAACCTTTTCCAGCTAGTGTGCCATTTTAAGTCTGGTTTATTATTCTCACTGTTTACCGTGCCACATGTTATTTTCCTTTAAGGACTGGCTACCTGCCCCCCATCCCCACCCAACTTCCTTTCTTAATTCCCAATTACGCTCTATAGTATGTTATTTATTTATTTATTTATTTATTTATTTATTTATTTATTTATTTATTTATTTATTTATTTTAGTCGTGAATACATTTGATTGCATGTTCCGTGGTCATATTTTGCAAATTTATCAAACATACATTTTTAAATACGTAAGTTTTGAGAATAATAAGCTTCCATTGTAACACACTTCGTCATTACATATTATTAGATATAACAATAAAAATACAGTACTAATACTGCCAATGTACTTTAAGTAAAAAATAGTTCTCACATTTAGCGTGAAACGTTTTGCTGAATCTTAGTAGCCATGTCATTTATGTTACGTTCATAACATGTTGTCTTCAGGAGCACGCAAGAAGCACTTAGGTCTGAAACAGACTGTTTATAACTGTTGACTTCACGAAGTTCATTGTAGAGAAAAGCTGCTCGCAGGCGTACGATGAATCAAACAAAGTAATTAGCATTGTAGCATGTTTCTTCATGGCCGAAAATGTTTGTGGGAGGCTGTTCCACTGTTTAGGTATTAAGTTCTCTTGCTTCTGGAGAGAGTATTCACCATCAACAGCACACTCGATTTTCACCAATGCTTCACCAAGTTGTACGAATTTATTCACCCATGTACTGCTTTCTTGTAATTCAATCAACTTCATTTCTAAATGGTCAATAAAAATTGACATTAATGTCACTCATGAACAGGTCAAGAGAGATGCAGACGAAATGAGACTTGCAGCAGATGTGATCAACAATATGAAGGAGTTCAGAAGCCGAACTGGCATCAGGATATCGGAAGACAAACCACAAAAGTATGTAATGTTTTCTCCAAATGTCAAAAAAATCGGAAAAATCTTTTGGAAATTATTCGTTTTGAATTTTATGAGACGTCCACATACTTTTTTTTTTGCTTGTTGTTTTACGTCGCACCGACACAGATAGGTCTTACGGCGACGATGGGACAGGAAAGGGCTTGGAGTGGGAAGGAAGCGGCTGTGGCCTTAATTAAAGTACAGCCCCAGCATTTGCCTGGTGTGCAAATGGGAAACCACGGGAAACCATTTTCAGGGCTGTTGACAGTGGGATTCGAACCTGCTATCTCCCGAATACTTGATACTGGCCGCACTTAAGCGACTGCAGCTATCGAGCTCGGTCCACATACTTCTTACAAATATTTTTTGTATCTTCAGAAGTTAATTGATCTGAAAAATTTAATATCAGTTTAACTTGTACCTTAAGTGAAGGAAAGTACTTAAAGTCTTTGTTTCAAAATCCCTCTCCGGAATGATTTTATGATCTCAAGCAATCTATCTGCTGCATGCTCCTTTCCTTTTAGTTCCTTATTTATATCATTGTATACTGCTGTAAAATCACGGAGAAACATTCAAACACACAGCCAAATAGGGCCCGTGTGTTCTGGGAATTCCTCCTGCTTTCTATCATGAAGAAATAAATTTCGTCCAAAAGCTTGACAGTCCTCTGAAGTACTTACCCACGACTCAGCAAACGAACATTATTGTCCATTACAAGTACGCCATACTGAGATACCACTTCGTGTACATTTTCGAGAACTAGCAATTATTTAGAGCATGTGCACGTATGAAGTTCACAATTTTGGTTACCCCGAGAGCACTCTTTCACAAGACTGCATACCTCTTTCGCATATACGGTTTCCTGGTGTAACATATCATGAAACTTTAAAATAGGGTGTTTAAATTTTTCTTTAAGAAATTTCACAAACCCATTGTGAATGCCCACCATACTTGGGACAGTATCAGTTATCCCAGACACAATATTCTTTGCCTCACTTCGTTCATTATATCTTTCCCTGTAATTAATTCCTTCCTCACCACATTTCAACAAGGAAAGCGGACAAAAACAGCTATCCTTGCTTGTAAAGTCACATACGTGCTTTCATCAAGGCATACTGAATACATCTGAGAGACATCCGAATCAGCTTCCAATTGCTCCGAAACATCTTCACTTATCCTTATTATTGTACGCTTGACAGTATTTCTGCTGGCTGGCATTCCTTTCATTCTGTTAATTGTTTATTATTTGCTAGGAAAGTCTTCAAATATTTTGTCGGACGTCGATAAGAAAGTCTCTTTCAAGAACTCACCGTCAGATAGCGGTTCCTATGCTGTACTGTCAGTAGGACAGATGGAAACAACCGTACTGATACTATTCCTTGGCTTGAAAGATCGTACAAAACAGCTAGTTTGTTTTGTGTATTGCTCTGTATTTTTGTGAAACGAGCTCTCTTCTTTCTTCATTTGGTATGATTGTACCGAACATTTGAATGATTCGTCTAAAATGGCGCATTACATTAAATGTGCGGTATACAACTGTTTTCGAACACAGGGAAAACAAAACTTTATTGCTTCTTTCTATCACTCCGAATTCCCCTGTCCACTATTCTTGAAGAATCCGGTCACTACAGTTGTTAAGTTTTTTTTCCGGCACCGAAAACATGTTTGTGAGGTCCATATGCAAACGACATTCAATAAACAGTTAAACACAAAAAATTATTACCCGCCACTGGCTACTTCACACAGGTCAAACTTCACTCACTCACTCACTGACGGCCAGATTTTCTATGTTTATTTGTTACACGCAAGTGAATTGTTTGTCATTGGCAGGATCTTTGTTCAGATGGTCGATTTGCAGTTCGTCGTGCTTAACCTCACAGTTTGCCCGGACCCACGTGTAACCAATATTACGATTCCTACCCCACTTAACCCACTCTGTTCCACTTGCTAACACCTCCTCACACCCAGAACGCTTGACTGCATCGCGCGAGTCGTCCAAACCTTACACCCTCACTCGAACTTGCTTATATTTCACTCATATATCACATATCACTCCCTCACCAACATGCAGTACTCCATTGCCCAGCAGTAGATGTGATATTTATTTGTTACACGTAAAGCACTATGACTATACGATGCACGAAATATGTATAGTCTGTAGTAAAAGATGTATATAAAACTTCATGTGGCGTACCACCGAAATCGTGTTCGCGTGTCACTAGGTGACATAGGTGGCATAGGTTCGCCATCCCTGGGTCAGAAGATAACAGAGGATGGAAGCTGTACCACTGAAGTTAAACGCCGTATTACTCATGCGAAATCAGCTTTTGTGCAAAAGAGGAGTTAACTAAGTGCCAGTCAACTTAGCCTAGTCATTTGATCCTTAGCCTAGTCCTTCCCTTCGACTGAGAATGCTACCCGCGTATCTGTGGACAATTGCATTTGTGCGTCTGAAACGTGGACATTAAATAAAAATGAAGTGAACCTTCTTGGAGCCTTCGAAAGGCTGTGCTATTGAACGATGGTAAATGTGACGTGGAGAGATACTGTAAAATGTCAAATGCTGGGTTCTGGACACAGTAAACCGACGGGTATCAATCCTTCACACAATTCAGAACCGACGTTCGCATAGTGAGGTCACATAACACGCTACACCAGTTTAACGAGAACTGTGGCAGAAGGCTTAACTAAAGATAAACAACTACGTAGAAAACGTAGAAGTATCTTCCTCAAACACTTTCTGAATTACATCCACGCAGAGAATTATATATCGATGGAGGACGTCGCAAATAACTTGGTGATGTAGAAATGTTTTGAACATTTGCCCTAAAACATTGTTCAGTGCAAAAAAAGCAAATGCATCTCCCTTACAACCCACGAATGCCCTTGAGGGGATGGAAGGTAAAGGTTTTCACTATCCGTAACCTCGGCACTTGGTAGGTAGTCCAGCCGCCTTTGTCCCCAGGAATTAACCTGGTACTCATTTTCGGTTTAGGCTGAGTGAACCCCAGGGTCATGTGCACCTCTTGTTTCCTACTTTTTTGATTTGTTGACGGGGGTATCGAGTACGTGTCCTTCTGGTGAACCAAGCACGCCTTTACCGCCTCGGCCAGGTACCTCCTTTTATACGTGTATACAGAGTGTTTAATAAATCGTTATGTAAAAACAACCCGACTTCCTCTGCTGAATAGAATCCGCAATTTCGTTATCCTTAAACCGACTTTTTACAACTGACCCAAAAATTATGTACAATTAACGTTGTTTTTTCAGGACATTATCGTATTTGTTTATAATTTTTTTGCTGATAGAATATTGTTAAAATTGTATTGAAAAGTGATTGTGGTATTTATATTTACACTGACAATATGGCCATGTGAAATAATTTTACATTTTCAGCTTACAAGTGAAGCAAGTCCAAGATTGACTTTTCAGCCAGATATTTTATTTCAGATATTCTTATTCCTATGGTACACACATGCACAGAAATGGTGTCCCGATATAAACAAATCATGGCGTCTCCCCACCTCCTCGCTTAACGTATTGCTGCGGGTAGACAGCCCGCTACAAGACTGCTGTGATTGAAATGGGCACAGTGGAGGATGTATAACAATACACACACTGTGCCTTCAGCACTACCCGCTCACTCCCTTCTCTCCTTTTCAGTACTGGAGTGGGGCAGACTTGATTGTTTCTGTCACGACACTATTTATGTGCATGCATGTACAAGGATAAGAGTATTTTGTGTTTATAAATAAACTGAATAAAAATTGTATGTCTGATTTTTTATTCGACTGTTTACAAAACAACGAAAATCTTTCCAACAGTTGCTGTGGACTTGCAACACTACTACCCTGTGAGCTTCATTTGAGGATCGTATTATTTACCTGAAATTAAGTGTACTTTCCAGTTTCCGCCATAGCTCTGGGAAGTATCCCTCAGCAACAAAAGGCTCCCAAGAAGATATGATCACATCTGGAGGGTCCTGTAAATATTAACCAAACGAAGTGATTATCTTATCCGAAATCATGAAGAAAGTGAGAATGATAGATGTTCAGGAGAAGGAACTGGAAATAAATTATTTTTTCTTTCAAGATGGGTTAGATACAGTAATTCTTAAATTTTGCTTCGGGAAGAGATTGACAGGACAAACAAGAGAGAAGTGTGACTAGGTCTTATAGTTGTGAACCTTTTGTGACTGTGAATTGTGTGTCGGTAAATATCGAGTAGCAATTATTGAGCTTGTACAGTTGTATTATTGCCGCGCTCTGTGTATGGAACTCACACTGAGATTACTTGATACGAGCATTGGAAAAGATCCAATGGAAAGCAGCACGATGTGTTCTGGGTGATTTCCGACAAACGCGCAGTGTTACGAAAATGTCGCAAACTTCGGGCTGGAAAGACCTGGGAGTAAGGAGACGAGCTGCTCGACTAAGTGGTATGTTCCAAGCTGTGAGTGGAGAGATGGAGTGGTATGTTATTAGTAGATGAATAAGCTTGAGTGGAGCTTTTAAAAGTATGAAATCATTTTATATATATATAAAATGAATTTTGCCTGTACATTGCTCAGAATTTAAAAAGAATGGTATTTCTGTATCGGTCGTGTCCACAATAACAAAGAAGTGCACTTTTTAAGTTTCCGTAATTTATGTATGTATGTATGTATGTATGTACGTATGTATGTATGTATGTATGTATGTATGTATGTATGTATGTATGTATGTATGTATGTATGTACGTTCGTATATACACGCATCACGAGAAAACGGCTGAAGAGAATATTGAATTAAAATCGGTATGTAAAGTCGGGGAATAAGTCGCTAATATCTAGGCTATAAATAATTTTATTCACGCTGAGTGAAATGGTAGTTTAGGGGAAGGTATAAAGTTCGATTATCAAATATTTATGCTATTAGTGGTCCTATTGATAAGTACTACATAACTAAAGTTATATCAAATTTAATTTCCAATTATTTATATATTATAAACATTTTTACCATACCGGCTAAGATAACAGAGATATTCATGAATTTCGATTTTTGCTGCTAAGTCCATATCACCGCGGAGCCACGAGAAAGTGGGTAAACAGAATTTGATGACAATTGGTATGTAAAGTTAGCGAATAAGGAACTAAAGTATTTAAAAACCATGGCACTACAGCCCTTGAAGGGCCTTGGCCTACCAAGCGACCGCTGCTCAGCCCGAAGGCCTGCAGATTACGAGGTGTCGTGGAGTCAGCACGACGAATCCTCTCGGCCGTTATTCTTGGCTTTCTAGACCGGGGCCGCTATCTCACCGTCAGACAGCTCCTCAATTCTAATCACGTAGTCTGAGTGGACCTCGAACCAGCCCTCAGGTCCAGGCAAAAATCCCTGACCCGGCCGGGAATCGAACCCGAACTAAAGTATAGGCTATGAATAATTTTATTCACCCTGGTTGAAATGGTAGTTTAGGCGAAGGAGCCTAAAATTTTAATTTTTAATTACCTATGTTATTGGTCCTATTGAAAAGTACTACATAATAAAAGTTATAGAGAATACAATTTCCGATCAATTATGTTTTATTCATTTTTACGGTACCGACTATGAAAACATTGGTGGTGAATGGTGATTATTTTTTTAAGAGCAATTCATTAATTTAAATGAATTTGAACTTTTGTTGCTTAGTCCATATCAACGCCGAGCATTGCTGACATAGAAATATTGTTCAATCTTGTTAACTGGCGATGGATGTTGTCATGATTGTCTTTGGTGTAAAAACGCATGGTAATCGGTCCATAGCGACAAGGAAGATTGTGAAGATGATTATAGAACTGAGAAAAGATCGTAAAGGAACGATCCCTTGAACAATAAGACAAGAGGGAGTCACATTAGACGCCCTAATATCATAGAGTCGGAAAAAAAAATTAAATTTGAAGGCCGGCCTAAAATATGGAAAGCTCATAAAATTGATCAGCAATAACATTTCATTGACCATTGTTTGTTGGGGTGTGCTTTATGTTTTCTGCTGCCACTCATCTCCGATAGTGGGATTACTGCTGCTTACCGAGTATAACAGCCTGCCTGAATATTGGCGGGAAGTAGCTGGGGAGTTAGATAACTCTCTTCTTCAGCATACCATTTCTCTGGTGCATCTTAGTATTCCAGCTATTTGATCCCCACTCTGAGGTACTGATTGGCATGAGCAGTGTGCACACTTACAGGGATAATGCCAGAGGAGCGTTCACGGCTATCTGCGGCCTGGTCATTCCAGCTCGGTAACTTTGGACTGTTAGATCTTCAGCGTAGTAATGTTCCTTAAAAGTGAGAAAATGTGCAGTTTTTCATTTGATGGAGTATTTCATATGAGAGCATTGCTTAAATCGCGACATTCCTACTGTCATCATTGTAATGACCTATGCTAACTTTAGTTGAGAAAACCACAAATACAATCTTTCTGAGGATGTAAAAAAGGCAGGTGGAGAGTGAGCATTTGCCATTATAGTGAAAACTGCCCAACTTGATTCTGACTGGCAAAAGGCAAGAGGTTGGTAATAGGCCTGCCATTACACTGAAAATTCCCTAAAGCAGTCTTCACATGAGAAAAGACGTATGGTGTCTTACCGTCACCTTTCTGGGGTAATGTTAAGAGCTATGCAGTTTAATACAATCTTACTCAGTACTGAAAATACTAGCTGCCCATACCGACACGTTTAAGACGTATAAGGCTGTAAACAACGTGAAGGATATAATTGCAAATTAATGCATATTCTATCAAAATTCAAAGTAATTGGACCCAAATAAGAAATATTTTAAGACATTCGGCGTTCCGTGATGCTTTTGAACATTTCGCATGCAATACAGTGATAAGACAGTACTCCAAACACAAGTTACAGTATAGAGTATATCTGAATACCCTTAATCCATCACACATTGAACAATTAAAGACCTCCGCGGAATAAGGATGTAACCAACAAATTTTTGAAAAGTGAGATTTCAGTGGAAGTATATAGTATATCATCACGCTCTATGCTGTGGTGTAATCTTATGTCTTACACTTGAACTTCAAGCTGGTTTACAACCAGCAGAACTTTGTCCTCCGTGCTTCTCTCAGTCAAGATGGTGGACAGTGCTTGTGTTGGTGCAGCAATAGATCATTTAAATAAAGGCCAGAGACGAAATCACACCTATATTTTGAAGTATTTTCTTGAATTTTCTATTTCTTTGCAATTGGCTTTACGTCGCACCGACACAGATAGGTCTTATGGGATAGGAACGGGCTAGGAGTGCGAAGGAAGTGTCCGTAGCCTTAATTAAGGTACAGCCCCAGAATTTTCTGGTGTGAAAATGGGAAACCACGGAAAACCATCTTCAGGGCTACTGACAATGGGGGTCGAACCTACTATCTCCCGAATGCAAGCTCAGATCTGCGCACCCCCAACCGCACGGCCAACTCGCTCGGTGACATTTTTATTTTTATTGTTGTTATTTTTATTATTACACTAATATTATTTGCTATCATTTGTGTTCAAAATGGATGTACAGGATTTTTCTTTTCTCATATAGAAACGTAAGGCATACTTGAGGATCATTTTCCATTGTATCGCTTGCAATTCGTTCATTATTTTTAAAACCTTAAGTTATAGGGACCGTGCGTAACAACAAATTTTCGACCGCAGCGCCCCTAGCGGAAGAGACGATTATTCATCGGTAGGAGAAACACCAGAATAACATCAGCTGTCGTTGTTTACTCATTGAAATGTGTTGTGAATACGTATAATTTGAATTAATCAGCTATGTCGAATGCTGTTATTCTTGTGGGTTTTCAGAAAATTATGTGGAGTTCTCAGTATTTTAGGAATTCTACTTTGAGGAAAGGAAGGGAGCTTAATGATAGCCATCACATATATCAGGTGAAAGAAAAACTTTCAAAAGAAGTATCTGGTTTATGTTTGAGAGAGACAAATGTTCGTCGAACCCCAAGATAAGAATTTAAAAAATCTTAATTTAGATCCTTTGCTTACGTGAACGAATCCGATCCACGAAATGTCACGGTATTATTTGTCCCAAATGGAAGATAATAATTGTTTTTACTCAAATAAAATGTAAAATCTGCGCTAAATTAAGAAAAAGTACGAAATATTTTACTCGAATAGAGTAATATGGATACATACTTTAGTACCTTACAACTATTTTTTCTGTTACATCGCAGCGCTTCCGTACGTGTTTTGTTTCTCTAACACTTTCGTGTGTAAAATCACATTTTGAATTATCACTGGGCAAATATAAATTACAAAATAGTACATTTACATTTCCCTGGTCATATGAAAATGGTAAATTATCAGTCTGAATACCTATACTACAAACAGTTAGAGGAGATTGTGATTCAGGAACAGAATTCATGTTTTCTTGCATTTCACTTTGTCTCCCTTTCCTCCTCTTGTACCTGACTGTCAGATTCCTCTGTATTTCGTCCTCATTAGTTCTTCGTGGTAACATATGCAAAGGAGGTTTATATCTAGGGCTATCAGGGTCTCTGGTAGGTGTTCCATCAGTAAAGTGTCGGATGCAGATTCTGGAATTACTGGCAGGAACCCATAGTTTTCCATCAAGTGTTGAACGTTTTAAATATGTTATCCATGCTTCCCTTCTGATTTATGGGCAGCTGCGGCTGGAAAAAGGAAAAAAATTCGTTCCTGGTAGGCTGTTTTAGTAGGTTTAATTACAACCGTACACGGAACAGTTCACGTGACATTTACTGCGTTTACTGGTGCGGTACTATGAGTATCGTTCATGCTTAGAGAATATGCTGAAAGAACCTAATCAAAATGTAGGCTACCTCAGTAAGCAATGTGAACAGTCAGAGAGTTACAGCTAGTAAAATAAAAAAAAACACTACTCAATAACTCGATGGTGAAAAATGCTCCCACCAGTTACTTCAGATAAAGCCACCAGATGGCAGCACTCGCTATACGCACGGTCCCTATAACAATAAAGTATTGTTTTTAATAGAAGAATGCTTTTGAACACTTGCATACGCAGTTGGTTCAAATGGTGTGTACCATGAAATAAACCCCAAAAATGATTTTCCTCTCTACTGAAAAATTACTGATTTGGTGGTTACATCCTTATTCCGCGAAGGCCTTCAATTGTCGCCAGTGAATGCCCTCTTTTTTACTTGTAGGTTTCTGGACGAAAAACCGGAAAGAGTTAAGACTCCTCTGGAGCACTGTTCTGAGGCATACTTTTATTTCCTGTGCCATGGGTTTTGGTTTGTGAAATAAAAGTAGAAAGTACTGGGACCTGTGATTGTTACAAAACATGAATTCAAGTAGAAATAATTTATAAATATCACGTACGATGACAGTGCTCAATAGATTATTATTATTATTATTATTATTATTATTATTATTATTATTATTATTATTATTATTATTATTATTATTTTATTTTACTTCACATCGACACAGGTAGGTCTTACGGCGACGATGGTATAGGGAAGGGCTAGGGGTGGGGAGGTACAGCCCAGCATTTTCCTGGTATAAAAATAGGAAACCAGCGAAAACCATCTTCAGGATTGCCAACAGTGGGATTCGAAACCACTATCTCCCAAATGCAATCTAATAGCTCGTGATTTAAACCACGCAGCCACTTGTTCGGTATAGCTCATTTTGATGATGATGATGATGATGATGATGATGATGATGATGATGATGCTTGTTTAAAGGGACCTAACATCAAGTTCATCGGCTCCTATTCATACGAGGCAGAACGGAATGAAATGCTAGTTACACTTTTAAAATGTGTCCACTGACTAGAATTTAAAACAAGTGATGATGAAAAAGATGATGAATTTGAGATAATCAGAGGATCTAATTTGTAATGCCTTATTTTCTGACAAAATGATAGAAAATATAGATTAAGGTGGAATAAGGCATTGCCTTGAAGTACAATCCTATGTATCATTCAAATTAGAAATTAAAATAACATATTGCAATACACACACAAACTAAAACAGAGCCAGTAGAATAAAACGTAGGTAACAAAAAATAAACATTAAAAACGAGTAGAAAACATACTTTCATACACGGTAAAGCAGGCCACTATCCTCATAAAACGGATGGCGAGGTTTGCTGACTGCTTGTCTCCTCGTAATTGGAAGTTATAGACTACGGCGCAGATCGGCCAGGTCCACGCAATCCGTGAGGCCGCAAGTACATACCGAGGGGGCTTCTCCCTTCAGGAAGTGGGAGTGCGTTACTACAACGTGGCCGATCCGAAGACGACATACTACCACTGATTCTCTCCGAGAACATAAAAGAAGGAAAATTGTACCTAGCAACCTCAATATAACGTCGCAGTGCTACTATGTTAAGGTCCCGCGCGGTTTACAGTTAGTGTAGCTCTAGACTCTGGAGTGGTAACACGTTGTATGAAGTGAATATGTGAGTTCTACAAGTATACCACCAAACCGAAATCAAATAGAGAAGTTTGACTGAAACTGTGGTGCGAAGATATAGAAATATTATTTCTTTTGCAAGATGTAACAATATGTATACAATCAATGGCTCCAAAATGAACGAAAACAATTTGGAAGAATAGAACTGATTGTCAGAATTCCAGGAAGTTCACAATCACAGTGAGAAAACTGCCTCAAAGTTAAGGCGGCCGAGTGCCACGAGGCGAGGTCTACGCGAGCACATCTACTGCCACAGTGGTGGAAAATGATTTGGAATTCGTGGATGTGTATACTGATCAGCCTGACTGTCATCCATTACCGTGGAGTTATCATTACGTACGGTTTCTTCAACGACGACGTCGCATGCGTCACCAGCTGACGAACAGAATGTCGTTTCCTTCCCATCGGGGTACCTCATGACTGTGTACTCTGGATTAGCCTCGATTAGTTCGACTAGTTCTGCCAGTGGATTATACTTGTTTTGTGCAACTTTCTTGAAGAAAACTGGCCTCGGTGTTATAACGAACAAGGGTAAGAGGATTTCCTCTCTAGAGAACCAGAGAAACAAGGAAATACAATTTGGTCCTTGTTTCAATGACGGTGAAATCCTGATTTTTCACCTCCTCGCGGTAGAGAGGGGCAAAGACTGCATATCACAGTAATATTTTGTATGAAGGTGGCTAACGAATGAAGGGACCGATTATCTCCCGGCATAAGGAGATCGCCTATACCAAGTGCCAACAGTCTCTTAAAGAGAATATATGGTTGAGCGGGTTTAGGTAAGGGCACTCTATTGTCCTGCGGACAAGAAATTGTTCCCAAAGGCGGAGGAACCAGTTTGGTCAACGGCATTAGGATGCAGAGGGCAATGGGAAACCACTGCATTAAAGATACTTAGAGATATTCCAATAAATTCACATGGCATGGCTGCAACGTCAGGATCAGAGCTGGCCGTGTGGATCGTCAATCTCCGTTCGGAGACGACGTCTTATGAAGTAAGAGGATTTCCATTGATGATTAAATATATGGTCGTGTGGAATTGCATTGGTGGCTGTGCAAAGACGTGTTTTGCATTCGCACACACGAAGATTTCGAGATCTCAGAGCAAACACTCTGGTCTTCCAGATAATACTATTGTATCTTTCCACCTCTCCACTTCCTTGTGGGTTGAATGGAGTCGCAAAATTTGTTGTTACGCCAAAATCATTTTAGGAATACTGAAGTTCTTTCGACATGAAAGAAGAATCTTGATCAGAATGTACATAGGATGGCATGCCGAAACTGGAAAAGAGCTGACACGGGTTACTAATTACTGTTGAAGATATTATATCTGAGCATGGAATGAGAATCGAGAATATTCATTGGTGTTAGATATTGTATTCGGTCTTAGTAGTATAATAAGCGGGTTCTGCGGCACCTCCGCCGCCGCACGCCTCCGCCCGCCTCCTCCTCCGCCTCCTCCGCCGCCGCCGCCCGCGGGAAATTTGAATTTTGGCGCGAGATTTGAATTTGTAAACAAAGCCACGTGCTTTTTGACAGCTGTCATCGACAACAACGCAACGCTAACCTCACTGCTGCCATCTTGACGGGCCTAAACCTCACTAGTGCCAACTTAACCTAACTAGCATGAGGTAAACAAAGCCACGTGTTTTTTGACAGCCACGTGCTTTTTGACAGACAATAACGCATCGCTAACCTCAGTACTGCCATCTTGACGGGCCTAAACCTCAGTAGTGCCAACTTAACCTCACTAGCGCGAGGTAAACAAAGCCACGTGCTTTTTGACAGCCACGTGCTTTTTGACAGATTTGTAAACAAAGCCACGTGCTTTTTGACAGCTGTCATCGACAACAACGCATCGCAAACCTCAGTACTACCATCTTGACAGGCCTAAACCTCAGTAGTGCCAACTTAACCTAACTAGCATGAGGTAAACAAAGTCACGTGTTTTTTGACAGCCACGTGCTTTTTGACAGATTTGTAAACAAAGCCACGTGCTTTTTGACAGACAACAACGCATCGCTAACCTCAGTACTGCCATCTTGACGGGCCTAAACCTCAGTAGTACCAACTTAACCTAACTAGCGCGAGATAAACAAAGCCACGTGCTTTTTGACAGCCACGTGCTTTTTTGACAGCTGTCATCCGCCATCTTTGAGCACCGTGCTGCCCTCTTTCGTCACCTGTCATCGGCAGTGCTGCCATCTTGACGGGCCTAAACCTTAGTGCTACCAACTTAACCTCACTAGCTCGAGATAAACAAATCCACGTGCTTTTTGACAGCCACGTGCTTTTTTGATAGCTGTCATCCGCCATCTTTAATCTATAGAGCACAGTGCTGCCCTCTTTAGCTACTTACCTTTGAAATGTGGTGGCGGATAATTTGAAAAATGCTTTTCGACAAGCAGCCATCTTTAATCCAGAGAGAACAGTGCTACCCTCTATGTGGTGGCGGCAAATTGAAAAATTCCACGTGCTCTTGTTTGAAAACAAACTCACGTGCTTTTTTGACAGCTGTCATCTGCCATCTTTGAGCACAGTGCTGCCCTCTTTAGTTTGAAATGTGGTAGCGGTAAATTCCACGTGCTCTTGTTTGGAAACAAAGCCATGTGCTTTTTTGACAGCTGTCATCCGCCATCTTTAATCAACAGAGCACTGTGCTGCTATCATGCGGGCAATTTCATCACCTATCACCCGCCATCTTTAATCTACAGAACACCGTGCTGCCCTCTTTATGGCTACTACCTTAAGCATGTAGTAGCGGGCAATTTGAAAAGTTCTGTTAGCTATCATCCACCATCTTTAATCAAGAGAGCACCGTGCTGCCATCTTTAGTTGAAATGTGGTGGCGGCAAATTCCACGTGCTCTTGTTTGGAAACAAAGCCATGTGCTTTTTTGACAGCTGTCATCCGCCATCTTTAATCAACAGAGCACCGTGCTGCTATCATGCGGGCAATTTCATCACCTATCACCCGCCATCTTTAATCTACAGAACACCGTGCTGCCCTCTTTATGGCTACTACCTTAAGCATGTAGTAGCGGGCAATTTGAAAAGTTCTGTTAGCTATCATCCACCATCTTTAATCAAGAGAGAACCGTGCTGCCATCTTTAGCTAGATACCTTTGAAATGTGGAGGCGGCAAATTGAAAAATTCCACGTGCTCTTGTTTGGAAACAAACTCACGTGCTTTTTTGACAGCTACCATCCGCCATCTTTAATCAACAGAGCATAGTGCTGCCCTCTTTAGTTTGAAATGTGGTGGCGGCAAATTCCACATGCTCTTGTTTGGTAAACATAGCCACGTGCTTTTTTGACAGTTATCATCCGCCACCTTTAATCCAGAGAGCACCGTGCTGCCCTCTTTATCGCAGTAGATGTAAATTCGTCACCTGTCATACGCAGTGCTGCTATCTTTAGCTAGATACCTTTGAAATGTGGTGGTGGATAATTTAAAAAGAAAAATTCTACAGCAGTCCTCTCTCGACGCTAATTGCATAAGATGGCGGCTATACATGACTCCTTAAGGGTGCTTACGCAAGATGGCTGCTATACACAGGTTCTTATGAGACGCCCTTGGGATGCTTGCGCAAGATGGTGGTTATACAAGGCTCCTTATGAGACGCCCTAGTGATGCTTGCGCAAGATGGCGGTTGCTCTTATGAGGCGGCTTAAGGGTCCTTGCACAAGATGACTAGAGACGCCCTAAGGATGCTTGCGCAAAATGGCGGACGCAAGATGGCGGCTATACACGACTCCTTATGAGACGCCTTAAGGGTGCTTGCGCAAGATGGCTGCGGCTCTTAGCTTAGAGGCTAACGTGTCATGCTAGTTCGATTCATTAAATTTGGGGCTTAAATGCAAAATGTTAAATATCTCGAAAACAGTGCATCGTAGAGCAAAACGGACAAAATTTTTCCGCCCAATACCTCGGTTCGCAGTACGAGGAACATGATAGCATAAGTCTAATGATGAGATCGACGGTTCGGTTCCTACTTAGGCCCTATGGCATTCACTCTGTTTTAGCTTGTATTGAAGCAAGTCTTCGTAACATGATCAGGTCTAGCTATGGTAGAGAGTATAACGTGCCGTGCAGGTTCGATTCATTAAATTTAGGGCTTAAATGCAAAATGTTAAATATCTCGAAAACGGATAAAATTTTTCTACCTGATACTTAGGTTTGCAGTATCAGGAGCATAAGAAAAACATAGTCTAATGATGAGATCGACGGTTCGATCCCTACTTAGGCCCTTTGGCATTGGCAGCTATCTAATTCTACAAGATGGCGGCTATACATAGCTTCTTATGAGACAGCTTAAGAGCGCTTGCACAAGATGGCTGCTGCTCTTATGAGACGCCCTAGGGGTGCTTGCGCAAGGTAGCAGTGACAAGACGGTGACTATACACAGCTGCTTATGATACGGCCTAGAGGTGCTCACACAAGATGGTGGCTGCTCTGATGAAGAAAGTTAGCTTTGCATCGTGCAGGTATCTTTACAGAGCACTAAACCTCATACCTTTGAAATGTGGTGGCAGGTAATTTGAAAAATTCGACGTGCTTTTTCATAAGCTGTTAAGGCCTCCTCTTATGTCAAGGCATAGCTCTATCGAACGAGTTTAAACCTGCATCGGGATAGCTAGAGTAAGCGCGTGCTGCAGTGATGACGTCATTATGCATGTTTAGACTTGCAAATCACAGAAGAAACGTAACAAGGCTGGAATCGAAAACTGCACTCTATGCTGTTAACTTTATCATGTGATCGAAACATTGATTGAAGTATTTAGAACACGCAATAAGTAGAACCAAACACTGTACTCGATACAACATGTGTTTAGAAAATGTCAGGGGATATCTTTGTTCTAAGAAGATTAGTTTACCGCACATTCCTTGGCTAAAGGGCTAATGGGCTAAAGGGCTAATGGGCTAAAGGGCTAAAGGGCTAATGGGCTAAAGGGCTAAAGGGCTAAAGGTGCAACAACCTCATCGATCGCTATCAGCAAGAACGCTTGTACTTTGTTAAGTGTAGAAAATTAATCTTTATTGGTAAATGGTTTTATGTTCTGAACAAGGAATGGAACCTAGGGGTTACGTCTTACCTAATAAAATCCCCGAGGTGCGATGAGTTACGTTTTTCGAACTAGTGTTTGGAACACTGAACTTTTCAAGATGGCAAGAGTGAGGTTAGCAATGTTCTGTTGTTGGATTTTAAATTCCGCTCTACAACATGCATAAGGTGGTAGCCCTTGAGGTTTACCGCCGTAAAGATGGCAAGAGTGAGGTTAGCAATGTTCCGTTGTTGGATTTTAAATTCCGCGCTATAACATGCATAAGGTGGCAGCCTTAAGGTTTACCGCCGTCAAGATGGCAGCAGTGAGGTTAGCGACGCTCTATTGTCCTTCAAAGTGAGGTTAGGGTTCGTCAAGAAGACAGCTGTCAAAAAAGCACGTGGCTATGTTTACCAAACAAGAGCACGTGGCTGTGACGTCACGGTCACGTAGTATGCTGCCTCAGCATGCAAAGTTCAATGTCTACACCTACGTAGTTAACACTCTGCTATGTTCACAAGATTTTTATACATCACTATTCTTTATGCTTTAAGTTCATTCACATAGGCTATGCTAAGATAGCAGCACAAACACATGCGAACTTTGTACATTTTAATGGAATAAGTTTAGTACTGTGTGCGTCATGGATACATGATGCGTGCACGCATTTAATCTTGACTATACGTAATGCTGCTGCTTTGTTTACAAGATTTTTTTACATTGCTATTCTTTATGCTTTAAGTTCGTGCACGCACAAGCGATACTCGTACGTTCTAGCAGGAGAAGTTTAGTACGATATTCGATACATACATTATCGATAGGTGATGTGTACACGCTTTAGAACATAGCTCATCTTTATGCTTTAAGTTCATGCACATGGGTTAGGGATACACAAAAGCGATTGCTACATGCTCTAGCGGAAGAAGTCTAGTACGATAGTCGATGCATGTAAAATCGATAGCTTATGCTAAGATAGCAGCGCACTTACACGATTTTAGCACAATCTAGTAGGAAAAGTTTAGTATGATAGTCGTTTCGTGCAAAATCATTAGGTAATGTGAAAACGCTTTGAAACAAGGCTATTCTTTGTACTTTAAGTTCATGCGTACAGGTTATGCTAAGATAGCAGCACAATCTAGCGCAAGAAGTTTAGTACGAGACATGCAAAATCGATAGTTGATGTGTACACGCTTTAAAACATGGTTATTCTTCGTACTTTAAGTTCATGCGTATAGGTTAGGCTAAGATAGCAGCACAGTCTAGCGTAAGAAGTTTAGTACGAGAGTCGATGCATGCAAAATCGATAGGTGATGTGTACACACTTTGATACATGGCTATTCTTTGTACTTTCAGTTCATGCATCTTAGTTATGCTAAGATAGCAGCACAATCTAGCGGAAGAAGTTTAGTACGATATTTGTTGCATGCAAATCGATAGGTGATGTGTACACCCTTTGAAACATGGCTATTCTTTTTACTTTAAGGTCATGCGTATAGGTTATGCTAGGATAGCAGCACAATCTAGCGGGAGGAGATTAGTACGAGAGTCAATGCATGCAAAATCCATAGGTAATGTGTACATGCTTTGAAACATGGCTATTCTTTGTACTTTTAAGTTCATGTATATAAGTTATGCTAAGATGCCAGCACAATCTAGCGGAAGAAGTTTAGTACGAGAGTCAATGCATGCAAAATCGATAGGTAATGTGTACACGCTTTGAAACATGGCTATTCTTTGTACCTTAAGGCCATGCGTATAGGTTATGCTAAGATACCAGCACAATCTAGCGGAAGAAGTTTAGTACAATATTTGTTGCATGCAAAATCGATAGGTAATGTGTACATGCTTTGAGACATAGCTATTCTTTGTACTTTAAGTTCATGCGTCTTAGTTATGCTAAGATAGCAGCACAATCTACCTGCAGAAGTTTAGTACGAGAGTCGATACATGCAAATTCGATAGCTGATGTGTACACGCTTTGAAACATGACTAATCATTGTACTTTAAGTTCATTGGTTTAGGTTATGCTAAGATAGCAGCACAATCTAGCGGAATAAATTTAGTACGAGATTTGATGCATGCAAAATCAATAAGTAATGTGTACACGCTTTGAAACATGGCTATTCTTTGTACTTTAAGTTCATGTGTATAAGTTATGCTAAGATAGCAGCACGACCTAGCGGAAGAAGTTTAGTACAATATTTGTTGCATGCAAAATCGATAGGTGATGTGTACATGCTTTGAGACATAGCTATTCTTTGTACTTTAAGTTCATGCGTCTTAGTTATGCTAAGATAGCAGCACAATCTACCTGCAGAAGTTTAGTACGAGAGTCGATACATGCAAATTCGATAGTTGATGTGTACACGCTTTGAAACATGACTAATCATTGTACTTTAAGTTCATTGGTATAGGTTATGCTAAGATAGCAGCACAATCTAGCGGAATAAATTTAGTACGAGATTTGATGCATGCAAAATCAATAAGTAATGTGTACACGCTTTGAAACATGGCTATTCTTTGTACTTTAAGTTCATGTGCATAAGTTATGCTAAGATAGCAGCACGACCTAGCGGAAGAAGTTTAGTACAATATTTGTTGCATGCAAAATCGATAGGTGATGTGTACACACTTTGAAAAATGGCTATTCTTTGTACTTTAAGGTCATGTGTATAAGTTATGCTAAGATAGCAGCACGATCTAGCGGAAGGAGTTTAGTACGAGAGTCAATGCATGCAAAATCGATAGTTGATGTGTACACGCTTTGAAACATGGCTATTCTTTGTACCTTAAGGTCATGCGTATAGGTTATGCTAAGATACCAGCACAATCTAGCGGAAGAAGTTCAGTATGAGATTCGATGAATGTAAAATCAATAAGTAATGTGTACACGCTTTGAAACATGGCTATTCTTTGTACTTTAAGTTCATGTGCATAAGTTATGCTAAGATACCAGCACAATCTAGCGGAAGAAGTTCAGTACAATATTTGTTGCATGCAAAGTCGATAGGTAATGTGTACACGCTTTGAAACATGGCTATTCTTTGTACCTTAAGGTCATGCGTATAGGTTACGCTAAGATAGCAGCACAATCTAGCGGAAGAAGTTTAGTACGAGAGTCGATGCTTGCAAAATCGATAGGTAATGTGTACACGTTTTGAGACATAGCTATTCTTTGTTCTTTAAGTTCATGCGTCTTAGTTATGCTGAGATAGCAGCACAATCTACCTGCAGAAGTTTAGTACGAGAGTCGATACATGCAAATTCGATAGTTGATGTGTACACGCTTTGAAACATGGCTATTCTTTGTACTTTAAGTTCATGTGTATAAGTTATGCTAAGATAGCAGCACAACCTAGCGGAAGAAGTTTAGTACGATATTTGTTGCATACAAAGTCGATAGGTAATGTGTACACGCTTTGAAACATGGCTATTCTTTGTACCTTAAGGTCACGCGTATAGGTTATGCTAAGATAGCAGCACAATCTAGCGGAAGAAGTTTAGTACGAGAGTCGATGCATGCAAATTCGATAGGTGATGTGTACACGCTTTGAAACATGGCTATTCATTGTACTTTAATTTTATGGGTATAGGTTATAATAAGATAGCAGCACGATCTAGCGGATGAAGTTTAGTACGATGGTCGATGCATGTAAAATCGATAGGTGATGTGTACACGCTTTGAAACATGGCAATTCATACTGCTGCTCTATTCCCAAGACTTTTAAGAATAGCTAATCCTAATACTGCTCTTAACGACGTCGAGCTAAGGATTGATTACGTGACCGTGACGTCACAGCCACGTGCTCTTGTTTGGTAAACATAGCCACGTGCTTTTTTGACAGCTGTCTTCTTGACGAACCCTAACCTCACTTTGAAGGACAATAGAGCGTCGCTAACCTCACTGCTGCCATCTTGACGGCGGTAAACCTTAAGGCTGCCACCTTATGCATGTTATAGCGCGGAATTTAAAATCCAACAACGGAACATTGCTAACCTCACTCTTGCCATCTTTACGGCGGTAAACCTCAAGGGCTACCACCTTATGCATGTTGTAGAGCGGAATTTAAAATCCAACAACAGAACATTGCTAACCTCACTCTTGCCATCTTGAAAAGTTCAGTGTTCCAAACACTAGTTCGAAAAACGTAACTCATCGCACCTCGGGGATTTTATTAGGTAAGACGTAACCCCTAGGTTCCATTCCTTGTTCAGAACATAAAACCATTTACCAATAAAGATTAATTTTCTACACTTAACAAAGTACAAGCGTTCTTGCTGATAGCGATCGATGAGGTTGTTGCACCTTTAGCCCTTTAGCCCTTTAGCCCATTAGCCCTTTAGCCCTTTAGCCCATTAGCCCTTTAGCCCATTAGCCCTTTAGCCAAGGAATGTGCGGTAAACTAATCTTCTTAGAACAAAGATATCCCCTGACATTTTCTAAACACATGTTGTATCGAGTACAGTGTTTGGTTCTACTTATTGCGTGTTCTAAATACTTCAATCAATGTTTCGATCACATGATAAAGTTAACAGCATAGAGTGCAGTTTTCGATTCCAGCCTTGTTACGTTTCTTCTGTGATTTGCAAGTCTAAACATGCATAATGACGTCATCACTGCAGCACGCGCTTACTCTAGCTATCCCGATGCAGGTTTAAACTCGTTCGATAGAGCTATGCCTTGACATAAGAGGAGGCCTTAACAGCTTATGAAAAAGCACGTCGAATTTTTCAAATTACCTGCCACCACATTTCAAAGGTATGAGGTTTAGTGCTCTGTAAAGATACCTGCACGATGCAAAGCTAACTTTCTTCATCAGAGCAGCCACCATCTTGTGTGAGCACCTCTAGGCCGTATCATAAGCAGCTGTGTATAGTCACCGTCTTGTCACTGCTACCTTGCGCAAGCACCCCTAGGGCGTCTCATAAGAGCAGCAGCCATCTTGTGCAAGCGCTCTTAAGCTGTCTCATAAGAAGCTATGTATAGCCGCCATCTTGTAGAATTAGATAGCTGCCAATGCCAAAGGGCCTAAGTAGGGATCGAACCGTCGATCTCATCATTAGACTATGTTTTTCTTATGCTCCTGATACTGCAAACCTAAGTATCAGGTAGAAAAATTTTATCCGTTTTCGAGATATTTAACATTTTGCATTTAAGCCCTAAATTTAATGAATCGAACCTGCACGGCACGTTATACTCTCTACCATAGCTAGACCTGATCATGTTACGAAGACTTGCTTCAATACAAGCTAAAACAGAGTGAATGCCATAGGGCCTAAGTAGGAACCGAACCGTCGATCTCATCATTAGACTTATGCTATCATGTTCCTCGTACTGCGAACCGAGGTATTGGGCGGAAAAATTTTGTCCGTTTTGCTCTACGATGCACTGTTTTCGAGATATTTAACATTTTGCATTTAAGCCCCAAATTTAATGAATCGAACTAGCATGACACGTTAGCCTCTAAGCTAAGAGCCGCAGCCATCTTGCGCAAGCACCCTTAAGGCGTCTCATAAGGAGTCGTGTATAGCCGCCATCTTGCGTCCGCCATTTTGCGCAAGCATCCTTAGGGCGTCTCTAGTCATCTTGTGCAAGGACCCTTAAGCCGCCTCATAAGAGCAACCGCCATCTTGCGCAAGCATCACTAGGGCGTCTCATAAGGAGCCTTGTATAACCACCATCTTGCGCAAGCATCCCAAGGGCGTCTCATAAGAACCTGTGTATAGCAGCCATCTTGCGTAAGCACCCTTAAGGAGTCATGTATAGCCGCCATCTTATGCAATTAGCGTCGAGAGAGGACTGCTGTAGAATTTTTCTTTTTAAATTATCCACCACCACATTTCAAAGGTATCTAGCTAAAGATAGCAGCACTGCGTATGACAGGTGACGAATTTACATCTACTGCGATAAAGAGGGCAGCACGGTGCTCTCTGGATTAAAGGTGGCGGATGATAACTGTCAAAAAAGCACGTGGCTATGTTTACCAAACAAGAGCATGTGGAATTTGCCGCCACCACATTTCAAACTAAAGAGGGCAGCACTATGCTCTGTTGATTAAAGATGGCGGATGGTAGCTGTCAAAAAAGCACGTGAGTTTGTTTCCAAACAAGAGCACGTGGAATTTTTCAATTTGCCGCCTCCACATTTCAAAGGTATCTAGCTAAAGATGGCAGCACGGTTCTCTCTTGATTAAAGATGGTGGATGATAGCTAACAGAACTTTTCAAATTGCCCGCTACTACATGCTTAAGGTAGTAGCCATAAAGAGGGCAGCACGGTGTTCTGTAGATTAAAGATGGCGGGTGATAGGTGATGAAATTGCCCGCATGATAGCAGCACGGTGCTCTGTTGATTAAAGATGGCGGATGACAGCTGTCAAAAAAGCACATGGCTTTGTTTCCAAACAAGAGCACGTGGAATTTGCCGCCACCACATTTCAACTAAAGATGGCAGCACGGTGCTCTCTTGATTAAAGATGGTGGATGATAGCTAACAGAACTTTTCAAATTGCCCGCTACTACATGCTTAAGGTAGTAGCCATAAAGAGGGCAGCACGGTGTTCTGTAGATTAAAGATGGCGGGTGATAGGTGATGAAATTGCCCGCATGATAGCAGCACGGTGCTCTGTTGATTAAAGATGGCGGATGACAGCTGTCAAAAAAGCACATGGCTTTGTTTCCAAACAAGAGCACGTGGAATTTACCGCTACCACATTTCAAACTAAAGAGGGCAGCACTGTGCTCAAAGATGGCAGATGACAGCTGTCAAAAAAGCACGTGAGTTTGTTTTCAAACAAGAGCACGTGGAATTTTTCAATTTGCCGCCACCACATAGAGGGTAGCACTGTTCTCTCTGGATTAAAGATGGCTGCTTGTCGAAAAGCATTTTTCAAATTATCCGCCACCACATTTCAAAGGTAAGTAGCTAAAGAGGGCAGCACTGCGCTCTATAGATTAAAGATGGCGGATGACAGCTATCAAAAAAGCACGTGGCTGTCAAAAAGCACGTGGATTTGTTTATCTCGAGCTAGTGAGGTTAAGTTGGTAGCACTAAGGTTTAGGCCCGTCAAGATGGCAGCACTGCCGATGACAGGTGACGAAAGAGGGCAGCACGGTGCTCAAAGATGGCGGATGACAGCTGTCAAAAAAGCACGTGGCTGTCAAAAAGCACGTGGCTTTGTTTATCTCGCGCTAGTTAGGTTAAGTTGGTACTACTGAGGTTTAGGCCCGTCAAGATGGCAGTACTGAGGTTAGCGATGCGTTGTTGTCTGTCAAAAAGCACGTGGCTTTGTTTACAAATCTGTCAAAAAGCACGTGGCTGTCAAAAAACACGTGGCTTTGTTTACCTCATGCTAGTTAGGTTAAGTTGGCACTACTGAGGTTTAGGCCTGTCAAGATGGTAGTACTGAGGTTTGCGATGCGTTGTTGTCGATGACAGCTGTCAAAAAGCACGTGGCTTTGTTTACAAATCTGTCAAAAAGCACGTGGCTGTCAAAAAGCACGTGGCTTTGTTTACCTCGCGCTAGTGAGGTTAAGTTGGCACTACTGAGGTTTAGGCCCGTCAAGATGGCAGTACTGAGGTTAGCGATGCGTTGTTGTCTGTCAAAAAGCACGTGGCTGTCAAAAAACACGTGGCTTTGTTTACCTCATGCTAGTTAGATTAAGTTGGCACTAGTGAGGTTTAGGCCCGTCAAGATGGCAGCAGTGAGGTTAGCGTTGCGTTGTTGTCGATGACAGCTGTCAAAAAGCACGTGGCTTTGTTTACAAATTCAAATCTCGCGCCAAAATTCAAATTTCCCGCCAAAATTCAAATTTCCCGCGGGCGGCGGCGGCGGAGGAGGCGGCGGCGGAGGCGGCGGCGGAGGAGGAGGCGGGCGGAGGCGTGCGGCGGCGGAGGTGCCGCAGAACCCGCTTATTATACTACTGGTCTTGTAACAATAGTAGACCTATTCGAAATTTAGCGATCATATCGCCAAATATCACGGAGATGATAATCGATTCATTTTTGGTTTCAAGAGGTTGCCAATCCATATCACGATGTTAACCTAGATTTACCAGTTCAGCACTAAGGAGGCGAAGTGTCACTAAATAGTAAATAGATAGTAAATGGCGTCACCACTGCCTCTTCGTCTTAGCTGAAAGCTAACACTACATTTCTGAAAGTGACATTTCTTAATCTTTAGGTGTATTTTAACGTAGACGTACGTTCCTTCGACACCAGGTACATGGAAAGAAAAATTTTAGGACGCTTTTAGTGTTTGGGCAGAACGCGTATATCGCCAAGAGTATTTAAGTTGCGATTATTTTTAATGTCTCAATTGACAAATAAAGGAGGAGGCTATCTGTAGGAAAAAATTAAACAATAATCAATGAAAATGTGAAACGTAATTTTCATGAAATCGCGCTTGAAAATAAGGCAACATTTTTGCTAAATTTGTGACGTCACGCGCACACTCTGTTATAAGATAGCGCTATGTTGACTCGCGCGCTCAGTTGGAGGTTACTTGTCGCTGTGAATACATCGTGGTCACTTGTAGAGAATAACAAATTTAATAAGTAAGTCTACGAAACCATCAAAACCCTGTAGCCGTTACAATAGTGACAGCCTACCGCCAATTTGTTTCTTAGTACAAGTCCGTCTGTAATTGCCTAAAATCTACAAAGAAGAACTACAAAAATATTTCCCCGAAAATGTAAGTGTTATGGCACGAACCGCCTCTATATTTTTCGATGGAAAAGATATCTTCTTTTGAGAGCTTTTGTATATGGTGATATATTTTTTCATACACTTGTAAGTAACTTGAACAAAAAGAATTGTAACTCATAAATAATAAATTCTGTGAAATTGTACCGGAAGTTGTAGCAGAAATTTGAATTTTAAAATGGGATTTGATGTTATTTATAGAGACCGGATTTTTAGGCATTAATGGGTTAGAAAGCAAACTTACTGAAGAGTAACAAGTTTAGTCTAGCCTGCACAAAGACTGTGACATGAGTTTTGCATAAATATAAGGGGTACGGCTCTTCAGAACCCCCAGAATTATGGAAGAACGGACTACACGACACTTCCTAATAACCAATTATTTTGCATTCTAATCTATAACTGCCTATAAGTCCGAAGTCTAGTTACTTTTATCTCTATTGATGAGCTAAAGAACATAGGTAGTTGATATTAAGCACGTGTTTCGACCTGGTTCGTGTTAAAACGTGAGCAGTTTGATAGTTTTGAAACAAATAGTTCCTTAGTTATGAATAGACATCGGATTTATATGCTGTATAAACACCAATATAAGCACGCAAAACGTGGTAAAATATGCACTAAAGTATACGTTCATTTCCATACTATTATAAACACTTTAATGAAATGCAAACGCAAGATTCCTTTAACAGACTCTCGCGATTTACCCACACTAATACATAAAATGATGTTCATGAATCAAGAATTGAAAGAAAAACAAAAAAATCACACTCAACTTACAACTGCGCCGGTTCCGCTAGTACAAACAATCCGTGGACAATTTGTGAGGTGTACGATTATATCAGTGTTCACTATTAAAACACATGCACACGTCTCCTAGGTAAGACACAGTGTGTTAATCAATATTGTTGTTGTGTCATCAGTCCATAGACTGGTTTGATGCAGCCCTCCATGCCACCCTATCCTGTGCTAAAATTTTCATTTCTACGTTACTATACTACATCCTGCTTGTCATATTCATACTTCAGTCTACCCCTACCGTTCTTACCACCTGCACTTCCCTCAAAAATTAACTAAACATGACCTGGATGTCTTAAGATTTGCCCTATCATTCTCACTCTTCTTCTCGTCAAATTTAGCCACAGCGATCTCCTCTCACCAATTCGATTCAGTATCTCTTCATTTGTGATTCAATCTATCCACGTCACTTTCAGCATTATTCTGTAACACCACATTTCAAAAGCTTCTATTCGCTTTCTTTCTGAGCAAGTTATCATCCATAGTTCACCTCCATGCAATTCCACGCTCCAGACGAAAGTCTTCAGAAATCTCTTTCTAATTCCTATGTCACTATTCGAAGTGAACAAATTTCTTTTCTTACGAAAGTCTTTCCTTGCTTGTGCTAGTCTGCATTTTATGTCCTCTTTACTTCTGGCATTGTTAGTTATTTTACTACCCAAGTAACAATATTCATCCACCTCCTTCAAGACTTAATTTCCTAAACTAATATTACCTGCATTACTTGACTTCTTTCTACTGCACTCCATTACTTTGAACTTATTTATTTTCATCTTATACTTCTTATCCAAGACTCCGTCCATACCATACAGGAATTTCTCTAGATCTTCTGCAGTCTCAAATAAAATAACAATATCATCGGCAAATCTCAGGGTTTTGATTTCCTGTCCTTGGATTGTGATTCCCTTTCCAAATTCCTCTTTGATTTGCTTTACGACCTGTTCTAAACAAACATTGAAAAAGAGGGCGGACAAACTGCAGCCAAAACATAATACACGATAATTGTAAGGCTGTAAGAAAACCATGTAAAAACAACAACAAAAACAACCAAAACACACAAACGTGAAGGAACACACTTAAATACACAATCCTCTTGCAGTCTACACTGCACACCCTACTTTTCATCTCCATAATTTGCTTTGCAGTATACTACAACATTTTTTCCTAGTTTTCAGGTATAAATCTGTGGCGTTGTCTGCTCAGTTTAGCTTGAGTACAGAGAATGATCTCTCTAGATCCAGGGATGTGACAGGACAGTACTTGAATTGAGGAACGCACACTGTGTTCTTTTCTTGATTTTCACGTGAAATCTCACCACAGCTGTAATGTTCATTCAGAACAAGAGCACTCATTCCGCAAGAGTTCACGGCATTAATTACTTTACATTTTCTTGAAGACTGCTTGTAAAACATGTTAAAATATGCACAATAAAAGCCATATGCACAATAAATCCGAAATATGAAATGTATGCACTAATCTCAAATGTATGCAAATATGCAAATATGTGCACTATTAAAATGAATAATTCATCCAGTTTCATCTTCAAACGCATTTCCATGTCGGTTTGGAGGCCTACATATCGGCAAACAAAATATGCATTTGCATACAAATCCGATATCTAGTTACGGGCCTTAAAACATGCGTGTTTCATGTCCAGGAGCCCTTAAACCTGTAACTAGCTTTAGACAAACGGTTCTCAACCTGGGGGGGGGGGCGCCCCCCTGGGCAGGCGTTGGAGAATGTCAGGGAAGGCGTGATAAGCAATGGAAAACACACACGAATTTGCTAAACAGTAAAATGTTGTGACAAAGGAAAGAATCTACTACAAAATATTATCTTCATCACCGCTAAATCGTACACGAGAAAAAGTTTTTACTAAAATGATTATACTTAACGAGCTTCTCAATGGCCCAAAAAACTTCCATTAAATTTGAAAAGTGAATTGAAGAGCTAGATTTCATGACATTTGCCATCCTTAAAAACCGAAGATGGAAGCTACTTTCCAGACATTTCTTCAGATAGCTGGCTATTTCAGTTGACACGAAATCCGTTCAAAATAGAACTGGATTTGGTTTTTTGAATCCCTTCAGGAGCAGCCAATCGACCTAAAATGTGATTCCGAAGCAAAAGCTAAGTTTCTATATTTGACTCTTGAAGAATTTTGGTTAAAATATTTTTCGGAATACCCACAAGTTGTTATGGAAGCTCAAATGTCGTTGGTGTAGTTTCCATCAACATATCTATGTGAACCTGGGTTTTCTACGCTGGCTTGCATCAAATCAAAATACCGAGCACAGCTAGTCGTTGAAAGTGATCTGACGTGTGCACTATCACAGTTGTAACTAAACATTAAAACACTTGTTAATAATAATAATGTTATTTGTTTTACGTCCCACTAACTACTCTTTTACGGTTTTCGGAGACGCCGAGGTGCCGGAATTTAGTCCCGCAAGAGTTCTTTTACGTGCCAGTAAATCTACCGACACGAGGCTGACGTATTTGAGCACCTTCAAATACCACCGGACTGAGCCAGGATCGAACCTGCCAAGTTGGGGTCAGAAGGTCAGCGCCTCAACCATCTGAGCCACTCAGCCCGGCAAAAAACACTTGTTAAAGACAGTTCCAACCCTCTAATTCTGTTCTTACAAAACCATATGATGTAGTTTGGAGTGTAATATTTTTACTGTAATTTGTTTTATTCTGTTGTATTGTTATTTGTGTTATTCATGACTTTCTTTGTGAAGTGATTGCATTATAAGTATTACTTTGAAACATGTAATATTATGTATTGAGCACTCATAATTAATAATAATAATAATAATAATAATAATAATAATAATAATAATAATAATAATAATAATAATAATAATAATAATAATAAAATTATTATACAATATTTTTGACGTATTAACCCTAACAGAAAAGTAGAAGTTGTATAAATCAATAATTCATTAGGGGGGGGGGTGAAATAATTTGCGGGTACAAACTAGTAATATTTCTTGTGTAATATTTTCTTTCCAAGGAACTGCTTGTTGTTGCTGCTGTTGTTGTTGTCGGGTAATTATGTTTTAACTTTACATTACTATCACACTACTGTACGTGACCATTGCCACCGAGATATTTCCCAATTGCGATGTATTTGTTAATAATAATAGAAGAAATAGGGGCGCAGGCCCACAAACGTTGAGGACCACTGCTTTAGAGAGTGTACTTCGCTCCCCACTGATCACTCAAAGATATCGTGGACATCCTTACCTCCCTGATGCATGCTCTGAGCTGTATGCCCTGTAGATCTGCACGTTGTCTGAAGAGCACGGCGTCTGGCATGGGGATAACGAGTCCTCGTGGTACAGTCGCTGTCCACGGGCTACCCAGCTCTGTGGAGGCTCGGAAGGGTACCAGATGATAGAGCTCGACAAGCTGGTGGTTAGCCTGCAGAGCGAACACTTGACGATGTAAGGGGAGGTAGATTCCTTCGGTGAGTTCTTCAGCTTGAGAGACGTCGGTCACAGGGATGATGATGCTGCACCTCCCAGAGAGTGAGGATGTGCCCGACACAAACATCTGGAAAAAAAAGTGCAGGAAGCACATACTTAAAAAGACTTGTTATATGTCATAATTTTTAATTTTGTTTGTTTCACCACCACAGGAAAACGGATGAATGTGCAATACTTCGATAAAACTTCATATTTATGTGCTTGCTATCCAGGATCGGGTTTTAAAATACATGTGATTTGAAAATTGCTCAATGTATTAGGATTTTACTGGAAGTTAAAAACAGTCATTGAATTCTTTCTCATGTAGTGGAGAGTTTCGTAATTTGTACTGGAATTAAAAGTAAAAGTTATTATACAGTAAAACTTACTCAAAGGGAAATTGCAAGGGTGGAAGTTTTTTCCGAATTAGACAAGATTCCGCATTACACAAAACATAGGTTTTTATGATTTAAAACTGTAAATAGTAATTTTAAATATTACGCAGGGCTTACCTGTATCTGTCTACGCATTACACTTGACTATCCAGATTGATGTACCGGTACGTAGTTCTGTAATACACTGATTTGTTAATGATTATTATTATTATTATTATTGTTTAAAGGGGCCTAACATCTAGGTCATAAGCCCCTTGTATATCTGCAATTAATCACTTTAATTTGACAACGATGCATGTAGTAATAATAATAATACAACTGGAACAAGAAGCTACCAATATCCATATCCGGAAATTAGAGCAAGCGTTTCAGTTGACTATATCTATAACAATAAGATGCTCAGTTCCGGAGTCAGATTAGACATTACGCCACTGATGTTAGACCAGAAGGCAGGGGGACCATGTGCATGAATCGAAAAGGACAAGTGGATCAACTACGTAAAACAGAACGCAGACTACTACAGAAGATGTTGGGCAGCAGATGGGTTGACGGGCAGGTTCGACTGAAACCCCACAGAGAAGTATACAGCAACATGTCACCGATAACAACAACAATTAGAAAGAAAAATACTGGTTTGTGGGAACACCTTCCGTGTGGATAATGGCCGCCTCACAAAGAAAATCTGGAATTTTCTAAAACTAAAGGCATCTAAGTTAAGATGGTTCCAAGAGTGTGAGAAACATCTGAGAAAGGTGGGCATTACGGAGGATAAAAATCAAATGACAAGGTTTGTTTCAGAAGGATGGTGAAAAGCTATCAGGGTTTTATGGTGGTGACAGAACCCAGAAGACGGAGAGGCCCTTTACTAGAGGAGCGGAAGAAAGCGCTGATCGGTGGGCTCAAGAGATACTGGCAGGATGTCAAAGCTGGCAGATGAACAAGACACAGACACTGACAATGAGATTTATTTATTTAATTATTTATTTATTTATTTATTTATTTATTTATTTATTTATTTATTTATTTATTTATTTATTTATTGACTTTAGCAGTGGCGAAGTTGGGGATCGTGGCTCTCTCTTACACTTTGCCACATAATTTACAGATTATTATTTTTATTCTCGTATCAGAAACATACATATTGTACACAGTTATAATTAGTATATTACATTTGCCCAAAACTTCGCCACTTCCAATGCATTTTTTAATGCTTGATATAGTTCATCTTCTGTGCAGGAGGCTGGACATAGTCGACATTGGAGCATATGTTGGACGGTCTGGTCTTCTCCGCAGTCATAGGATTTTTTTCTTGATCTATGTAGCCCCATCTTGCCAAATTAACGTTGGATCTGCCAACTCCAGATCTCAGTCTATTCAGGGACTTCCAGGTCATCCATTCTTCGTCGTGGCCAGGAGGCAGAGTTTCAGAAAATATTATCCAACTAGAAGGAAGGTAGGATGTAGCCCTCCATAATTGCAACCTGACTTTTTCAGTACCGGTAGTGGTTCTAAGTTCATTTGAAGTTCTGAGAAAATCTTCCTTGACTTTAAATGTTGCAGATGCGGTTCATGCCAATGTAGAGGATGGGTCCTTTCCTATTCCACTGTCTTTCTTTCCTTGTTCACAGCTATTTCTCTTCGAACAGAAGGAGGTGCTGTTCCTGCAAGGTGGTAGAGCCATTCAACTGGAGTGGATTTCAAACAACCTGTTATAATTCTGCAAGTTTCACTGAGAGCTATATCCACCTGTTTGGCATATGCTGAATTATAAAAACAGGACACGCATTCTCTGCCGCAGAATAGCATAGTGCCATTGCAGAAGTTCGGATAGTTTCAGGTTGGCTACCCCACTGTGATTGGGCCAGTTTCCGTAAAAGATTGTTCCTGGTGGAGACTTTCGATTTGCAGTTCATGCAGTGCTTCTTGAAAGTAAGAGATCTATCAAGTGTCACTCCTAGATATTTTGGAGACTCGCAGTGTTCCAGTTCGACTTCTGGTAATACTATCTTTAACTTGCGAGTAGCTTCCCTGTTTCTCAGATTAAAAGCACACACTTGTGTCTTTGAGGGGTTTGGTTTAAGCTGATTTGTGCTGTAGTATCTAGAAAGATCATTAAGGGCATCCATGAGGGTGTTCTCCACTGTTTCAAAATCTCTACTCTGAGTGGCTAGAGCGAGGTCATCAGCATACAAGAAGCTACTGCAATTGGGGCTATGGGTTGGTCGTTTGTGTATATATTGAACAGAATTGGAGCCAGCACACTTCCTTGCGGAGTACCGTTTTTCTGTAGTCTCCATCGACTACGCTGTTCTTGGAAATCAACAAAGAACCTGTGATTCTGCAAAAGAGTGGAGATGAATCTAGTTAGGTTAAAGTCCTTGGTTAGATTGTAGACCTTGACTAATAGTAGCTGGTGGTTGACAGTGTCGTACGCTGCTGATAAGTCGACAAATACCACTCCTGTCACCTTACGAGCCTCAAACCCATCTTCTATAAACTGTGTGAGGTTTAATAACTGTCCAGTACAGCTTTTACCAGGACGAAATTCAGATTGCTGAGGTATAAGTAATGGGTCAATTACAGGTAACAGGCGATTTAAGATCAATCTTTCCAGCAGTTTGTAAAGGTGACATAGTAGTGCAATTGGTCTAAAATTCTTTGGATCATTCTCTTCTTTGCCAGGTTTCAGCAAGGTAATCACTCGGCTCTTCCGCCATATCTTTGGAATTTGGTTTCTGCTCACACTGTTATTGAAAAGTTGGAGAATCCATTTCTTTGTCATTAAGCCAAAGTGTTTAATTTGCTCAGTTCGTATATCATCCAAGCCAGCTGATTTTCCATTTTTACTCTGTTTGATAGCCTTCTCTAATTCTTCCATGCTGAATGGTGATGTTAGGTCGTCGCTCTCCTCGCTCTTCTCCTTGCAGTTTCGGTTTTCGTGATTTGTGAGTTGCCTTCCCGTTCAGCAGTAACTGATGTGCTATTTGGTTAGCAGTGATATTATGATGTGCGGTGGTCTTGGTCGGATCATTGCTTAGCCGTCTCAGAAGTCTCCAAGCTTTATGACTGTCTCTTTTAAGATCCAAGTTTTCAATAGTTTGTATCCACTGATCCCTTTTGGTCTCTCTAATAGAGGAAATAAGCTTGTTCCCTGCTTCCACAGTTGCTTCACTGAAAGGGTTTTCTTCAAATAAGTTGCTGTATTCTTCTAGTAGGGTGGCTTGATCTGAAGTAAGCCCGGGGATATAAGATGTTCGACAGCCACGAGGGATTGACATCCTTGAGCATCTCTTTACAGCTGTGGTGAAGGTGTCATAGTAACTGGGTACTGGTTCTATAGCAGATATTTTGGCGTCCAGTAATTCCGCAAATCTTGACCAGTCTGCCTCCTTAAAATTAATCCTCCTCCGAAAGGATACCTTCTGGGGTCTTATAGCAGCAAATACTTGGCACATTATTGGTCTATGCTGTGTATTGGTTATTGGGGAACAGACAGATTTTACACATTGTTGACTGATATTGCTGCTGCCAAATATGAGGTCAGGATTGTAAGCTCTCTTCCACCTGCCACTGTTAAATGATCCAGGTAGTTTTGCATCATGGATTAAAGTCAGCTGGTTTATTTCTGCCCATTCTTGTACTGCTGTCCCATTCTCATCTTAATGGTCATAGCCCCAAATAGTCCTATGGCTGTTGAAATCACCGATCACAATTTGCACATGTTTGTTTCCGAAATTGGATGGTTTGTTTACAGTGAATTCAGCACCAGGTGGTTTATAAACGGATGAAATGGTGCAATTAGCTGTTTCTACAGTAAGGATTTCAATGTTGTTTTCCTCTGTGAATGCTGTGGATGAAATCTGGATATATGGATGAACAAAAATAGCACTTCCATATTTATCATGAGGTCTTTCAATGGCGGGACGCATTCCCATCTATTTTTGGCCTGCGAATATCACAACTTCTATGTGTCTCCTGTATGCACAGTATATAGCATTGGTGCTTACTGCTTAGCTCTTGTAACAGTTCTTCTTTGGCTGGTGTTATGCCTTCTATGTTAACATAGATAATCGTTAACTGTGGCCCTGAAAAGGGCTCAGGTGTGAATGTTTCTGGTGCGAAAGAATCAGCCGTCACGTTATTCATTCTCTGATGTTGCCCAGGGTACGCCCGATTGCTTTTATTATCTTGAACACAAATCATCGCAATCTTCGGGGAGGCTCCTTTCGTGTACCCTAATTTACAGATAATGCATACATTATATAAAAGAAATGTACTATTCTATTATAAAATCAAAGATAACCTAAACATTACAGAATTGGAAAACATATAATGAAGAAAGAAAGCAAAGTTCAACAAATAAAATAAAATAAAATAAAATAAAATAAAAAATAAAATAAAATAAAATAAAATAAAATAAAATAAAATAAATCCGAAGCATAAAGGTAAAAAGAGACAAAGTCATAATGAAAAAGTAAGATAGAAATTGAAAAATATAAGCAGTGCATAAAGAGAACCCAATACGTAATAAAATAAATGGAAATATAGTGTGGCCATAGAAAGTGATCTATGTACATAAGTAAGAATCTAAATATTATGGACATTTACACTATAATAATAATAGTAATAATAATAACAATAATAATAAAAAGGAAATAAATTGTATAAATGTCTGGTTAATTCGTCTCACTCGCAGGGCTGGGTGTTTGTGTTATCTTAATACATATCTTCATTTGTAATAATTGAGTTAGTATGGCCTGGCGTAGACACCTCACCCGGCTGCAAGTTGAGAATAATATTCATTTTTAAATCACTAACTTACGGTAACTGAAAGAAATATTCATAAAACTATAATTTATAAGTTATTTTTCCTGTTTTTCTAATTATCTGGGGAAGGCACTTAGAAAGGATTTATTCCAGTTTTACGGCCAGATGTCTTATCTGACGCCAACCCAATGTGAAGAGATGTATTCACTATTACGTGTTTCTGTGGTGGTTTTTAGTGTGATGTATCGTATGTAAAGGCGGCCCATTCGAAAGAGGCACTTGATGTTTGGCATAAGATACTGAACATTTAAAAAAGAGATCATATTTCTATGTGCATACTTTAGAAGATATTAATTATTCACCAATTTCCTTTTGCATTTGAGTTCAGGATAAGGGCGGGTGGTATCTTAACTATTGTTCAATAATCAGCAGGAGTGGGAGACAAAAAATAGTCACCCTAGTGTGCACGCACAGAGGGATGGTC